>NC_090924.1:809149680-809465513 GCF_040938575.1 Ambystoma mexicanum | reverse complement strand
CAGGGTACCTCACTTCAAATAAGATTAAACAGCGATGGTCTGCTGACTAACCCCATTGACACATCGAGAGGACTTAAGCAAGGGTGTATACTTGCTTCGGCAATTTTTAATTTTTTCATTTCTGACATGGGTAAAGAGTTTCTCAACATCATAACTGATTCCCCAAAACTAGGCAAGCACGAAATTAAATGGCTCCTGTATGCCGATGATCTCCTCCTCCTATCAAAGACACCGATGGGATTACGCAATATGCTCAATGTATTGGAAAACTATGCCAAATGCAATGGTATGATCATAAATATTAAAAAAACAAAAGTGATCCAATTTGGAAATTCACAGCAAAGAAATAAAGATCATAGGTGGGTTTTAGATAATCAGCAGATCGAATCAGTGGGTGAATACATTTACCTGGGAGTGAATATTAACAATAGCCCTCAGGACACTCCATATGAAACCACTGCAACAATAAAATGGAATAATCTAATCTCCCAAGCAAAAATTATCAGTGGCAAATATTGTAAATTCACCATCGCTCCCCTAATGACATACTATAAGCAAAAGGGTCTGCCAATACAATTGTATGGGTCAGAGATAACACTATACAAAACACGCAACTATTGGGAGAAGAAAGAAGGAGAATACTGGAAAAATCTTTTGAAACTCTCGAAATCTACACCCATAGCCCTCATAAGGCATGAATTAGGGCTCATATCGATGCAAGCCACCTATAAATGGAGAGTATGCATGCTATACAGGAAATGTGTCCTGGAAGATCATAGGAATAGGCTGGTAAAACATTTAGCAAATTATGTAAAAACATCGAATGACAATTTTGCTAAGCATTGGAAAGCCCAAGCGCAGAGATTTTTGCAAGAAGCAGACGTAGGGAATGAGCTTTTGTTACAAAATCCTGACAAAGCTAAGCAAAAGATCTGGGAAATGGATTGGATAAGCACTAGAGAACAATGTCAAGTCTATAAATGCTTTAGACGGAATCCTTTTGCCTTAAAATCCCTTGGTACCCCTGAAGAGTATCTCTTAAAATCACCAAATGTCTCGCATCGAGCAGGACTTCTGCGCTTGAGGTTAAACCAATGGAAAACCAGGGAAATTACATCTAGATGGTTTCCTGATGCTGTAAAATGTAGTCTATGTCGCTTCTGTAATAAGCATGAGGAATCACTAGAACACTTGCTCACTGAGTGTACAAAGTTGGATTGCTTAAGAGTTAAATACTTTAAAAACCTGTTTCAACACCGAACACACATGGAGGCTAAAGATCTTTGGAAATTTATATTTCATGTGCACTCAAAATCAATAGGATATGCAACGGTAAACTTTCTAAATGAATTAAAACTAGAAAATGATGAAGAACCAAGAAAACAAAGTTAAAAAAATAATAAATAATACAGTCAACACAAACAATACTGAAATGCTATGCTGAGAACTGTATAAGCACCTTGCTCTGTATGCTAAATAACTGCCCTTTCTCCTTGTTTTTACACTTTTATATTTCCCTATTGTTTATCTTTTCCTTCTGTTTTATTATGAACTCAAAGGATTTACGCTTAGAATAGTGTAGAAATAATTTATGGGAATTGTGATCAGCTAAAGGAATATAATATTTATGTAGGATCATGACACATTTTATATGTTTTAATGAAGTAAATGGATTTTGTATTGAAAGGTTGAATTTTTCAGCCAAATCAAATAAAAAAAAAAAAAAGAGTATGTCATTTCAGCTTTTAGTCTGTTCAGAGCTAGTTTTTCATTTTTAGTTAGGTTGTTGTTCCCATTTGTTTTGTTTTTGTTCCTTGCTGCTTCAATATCCTTCGAGACAGTTTTATGGACGGCATCAATGCAGTTGCCCTGCTGTGTAATGGGAAGGAATCTAGACTTTGGTTTAAGGCCACTTTTCCTTAGTGCACTGCTTTGTATGCCAAGGTGGTCTAGTAGGTCTGCTTCTGGTATTTCCTTGTTTTCTTCTAGCGATAGAAGTAGTCTGGTGTTGTTTAAGTTTTTAATGGTCGGTTCACTTTTTGGGAAGTCAAATGTTTCTTCTTCTCTTCTTGGTTCCAGGTTGTGGAAGAACTTCTTAAGTTTCACTTTTCTTATGAATGTGTAAGTGTCCATTTGGAGGTTGGTGTAGTCCGGGTCGGTGGTTGGTGCAAAGAAAAATCTTTTGTTTAGTCTGCTTATCTCAGTTTCATTCAGGTTTTTAGATGACAATTTCATTACTAGGTTCATTGTTCTCTTGTTGCCTTCCTGTTTTCTGATTGGGTTTTTATTCCTTGTCTGTCTCCTCTTATTCTCTCCTTCTCTTTTTCCTCTTCTTCCTCTTCCTCTGTTGTCACTGTAGTGGGTGGAGCTGTTTGTCCAGTACCTGCCTCTTGGCTTTTTAGTACAAGTGGGTTCTGGAATCTTACTTGTTTGTTGTTTGTCGCATAGTTTCCTATGTGGTAGCATTTTATTTCCTTTACTTCTTTTGTGGGCTCACAGTTTTAAGATGAGTTTTTCGTGCTGTCATTCTCACTTTCACCCTCTGAGCTTGTTGGGGAAGTGCCAGGTGGGCTTTCCCTCGAGGTGCTTTTTGTTTTCTCGTCATTTTTCTGTTGGAAAGTATAGACTCGGTCCTGTCTGCAATCCTCGTCATCTCTTGATGATTTCCTTGCCTTCCTTAGTTTGCTTTCATCCTGATGTTGTATTAGTATTCCATTCAATGATTTGTAATTTTTCTTTTTGGTTTCTTCTGGTGCATCTATTTCTTGGATTTCTTTTTCAATTCTCTTAAGTTCTCGGCCGGCATTTTCCACCAGTAGTTCCACCATTTTCGTCAAGCTTCCATTGAGATTATCAACCCATTCTTCTGCTAAGTTGTTGTCATCTTCATTGTGGAAGTTTGGGAAAATGAGTATTCGGAGTACTCTCGGTACTTGTTTGGTTTTAAGATAGATCAGCATTGTATCCTTCTCATAGTATTTATTGATTTCCTTGATTGCTTGAAAATATTTTTTTTACCACTGGTCAACATCCACTACAAGGACCATCAACCATATATGAAATTCAGACCCATCTTTCTATCTCTAATGCAGGGAATGCTATTAACAGCTACTGAAAAGGTTGGCAAAAGCCGGAGGAAGAATTATAAACAAACACAGAAACCCTAAACCACTAACCTGGACCACAAAACCAGTGTACGAACATTCGGTACCCAAGGTAAGCTGACTTGCTTACACCTTATTAACAGAGCATTCAGCCAAAACCATGTCTCAACTGCATGGTGCAGCCTTCCTGTGCGTCAGCAGCTTACACTAACTATACCTCTCCCACCCTTAACTCCTCAGAAACCGCAGAAGGTTACTCACTCGAAAACAAGAAGACGGAAGAAATGTGTGTAAATAACTAAAAGCAGAATATAATTTAGTACACGGCGAGGGAGCAATCAGAATGATAGAGCCATTGGCACTAAAATGTGAAATGTGACACAAATTTGACACACAATACAAAGTAAATAAAGTGCCTTGAAAAAGTCCAAGGAAGAGTGAAACAATACCACGTGCAAAGAAATGTTGACACAAAGTTTTTTGCATTATAATTTAAAAAACAATAACACATCTCTCACTGGCACAAATACTCAATAAACACATCTTTCACCAAAAAAAGTTACCAGTAAAAACGAAAGGGAAAAAACTTGTGTCTCTATGTTGCATGGGGAACAAAATGTACAAACACTAGGTGAAGTAACTTGTGTTTATAATATGAATGTGGAAAAAATTTAATGAAGTGCAATAACTATGAAACACACTAACAAGTGTATACCTCACGATCATCACATGACTTGGGAACCTGTGGGGACAGCTGAACTTAAAAGGGCAAAGGCTTGCATAGGATAAAAACCTCCACCTTATTTATATTTATGAGTTGCTTTGTATTTAAAAAAAGAATGGTTTTGAAACTCTGGAGTTCACGTCAGTGATTAGGGAGGAGACTGGTAAAGTAGAATTTTCAAATGTTTTAGAGCATGTTGTAAGATATATGAATGGGGGTCTCATTGATGTTTTACCTCTTTAATTTCTTTTATTCATGTGTCATCACAGAATTTGTCCATGAAGAAGTACTTCTTATTGCCTGAAATGCATTGGGTTAGTTTGCTTATTTTATTGAGTAACTGGGGTGCAGATTCCATAGTCACCAATGATGGTATTAATAAGTATTAATAAATATAGTAAACTTACACCAGGACTCTTACCAGACTTCAGATTGATTTTGAAAATCTGGAGTTCACATCAGTGATTAGAAAGATTGTGTCCCCAAAGGACTTCTTATAATCTGAAATGCATTGGACTTTTTCTTTCCTTATTTGGTCTTGATATTAAATCCAATTTCTTACTTTTGCATGTGTATTACAAGTAGTTTTCTTATATCTTTTAATGTAAATATCTGAATGCCAATGATTAACTTAGCAGCAATTATCTCAATAGGGATTCTCCGATTCTCATGTTCTTAGAATTGTTACTTTGCCACGGTCTGCATGTGTGGTGGACTGATGTGTTACTAATAAATGAATGGAACAATTGAATGGAGTTGGAATTATCTTGTACTTCCCCAGCACATCAGTGGGTAACATAGCAGTGACAGATTCGATTATTCTTAGCAGAGCCGGGTAATTTTTCATTATGCCCAATTATGAAAGCAACTCCCAGTTCCAATATGATCAATCGGTGCAGACAGGTAAAATATTGCCTGTTAGTACAGTGCCAGATTCTGATATGTCCAATTCCAACAGTACTGCCAGATGTCATGATGCCCAATAGCTAGAACAGAAAAGATATCTTTCATAATACCCTTTTAGCACACCAGTGCTTGGTTCGGGTATACACATTCAAAGTATGACTAGACACTACTTTTACACCCATTTAGCACAGAAGTGCTAGATTACATTATGCCAAATTAGCACAGTAGTGTCAGATTACATTAAACCCAGTTAGCACAGTAAAACCAGATTCCATTCAAATTTGCAAGTAAATTGTCAATGGATGTTATAGTAAGCACAGCTTGCACAGTCATTGAAGAGTTCATTATGTGTGGTTTGCACCAGAAATTCATCCCAATTGGTACATCTATGCCAGATTTAATTACGCCTAGCTACCACATGAAGGGCAGACATTGATATGCATATTTACATCAGTAAACTCAGAATCCATTTTGCCCAGTTTGAATGATATGACCAGACTCCAGTTTTACGCAGAAAAAAAAGTAACAGCTTGAAGTTTGCTCATTTAATATAATTAGCCTAACTCGGAAATGCACTATTATCACATTAAGGCCAGATTCTGCAGGTCTTCTACTTTTAGTGTTCAGAGCAGATTCCAGTAGACCCAGCTTGGACACTAATGGCAGATTCCAGGACTTATAGTTTTCACAATATTGTAAGATTCCTGTTTGCTAAAGAAAATAAAGGGTTAATGTAGGCCCAGTGAGCACAGTAATGGTAAATTCCATTCTGGCCAGTTATCAGCGGCTGCTGCTGACATTTTTCTTGGGATGCGGATATATATCTATACTTATTAAAGTGAACATTTGTGGGTTTGTTTGCGTTTTTTCTCATGCAATTCCACACTGTTTCACCAATCTGCACCAAATTGTGCATAGTTCCCTGTTAGGCCCCTAAAGTGATTACAGGCTACATGACATTTGGACACCTCACCCCTTTCCTCGCATGTCAGCCAAACTCTAAATTTGCTTGTGGGTTTGTGGCTTGGTGAAGCGTTGTTCCTTGTACAATTCCACACTGTTTCACCAGTTTGCACCAAATTGTGCATAGTCACCTGTTAGGGCCCAATGAACGTTACTGGCTACATAACATTTGGACAACCCACCCCTTTCCCCGGATTACAGCAATTGGCACACGTTTCAATGACTGAGGATGGACTGTTTCCCAGTTATTTGGACCGCAATGCGCCACACCGAACTGCACCACGCCAGGGAGAGGCGACAGGTGGGGAGAGAGCACAAAAGGTCCCAGTATGCAGCAGTATGCCAACTCTCGCCTCCCCCCCAATGCCTGCTCTGGGGTATGTCAGCCAGCCCACGCCCATTCTCAGTGCAGTTTACTTCAGAGTGCAAAGCACATGAAGCAATAAGCGAATCGGAAGCAGCAATCTACAGGATAATTGATTTTCTACAATTGATGAGCATGTTGTCATATTTCTCTACAGACCCCATTTGGAGAATGGGTACTTTTTGCTAGTATCCAATAGTGTGTGAGTGACCAATCAGATCAGTGGAGCCTAATCAACCAAGTAGCATTTGTGCGAGTTCCCCATAGACATTTTGAAAAATAATAGATTTACAGTATACATTTTGTGAAATATTGGGTACAAAGCATAACACTTGCAAATGTAACATCATTTTTGTCAAATTTCCTGATAAAAGTACATACAATTATGTTAAGAAAATAGTCAAAGCTGTAATCAAGGAAATTGCTGTCCTGCCAATAAAGCACAATTATAAAACATTCTACGTTACAGTCAGAACATTCAAGCACAAATTGGTTCAATACATAGATGGTTTATTGTGTCTTGATAATCTTGATAGTTAGCTTGCATAATCTGCAACTTTTGGTTTCATTACTTATATTTAACCTAGGTCCAAGAACTTCCCTCAATGCAACTAGATTTCATCTAAATCTCATATACAACATCTGACTCTTATTACATGGAAATGCAATAAGGCACATTTGAAGGATTTCTCTTTGCCTTATCAGTTAGGTGTATTCTCTGTAGAGGTGCACATTTTTAATCCTATTTTAAGTATTTACCCAATACAAACAAAAACATTTATTTTTTACTCTTGTTGAATTGCTAAGCAATAGGGTAGTGTCTACTCCCTGAGTATCTAGGAGAAAGTTACTGCTAGCAGCAAAACTATTAAGCAACACATGAAGGATGAGTCTAAGATCCTCAAACATGGAATTTAGGGGGTTTCCAACATTTTGGCATACAAATTGAATGTACCCCTTATAATGTAGCTTTCTACTTAGGTAAGACCAAATTCATATCACAAGATATTAAAGGGTAACGACTCCAGCAAGGAAAACACTTATTTTCTGACTATGCCTTGGAGCCTATACATTCCAATTAGTATCTATTCTTAGTTCCAATCAATAAGTAAGCATAGGAGCTATTTTCATTTTCTAGACCTTAACTAAGGGGACAAGAGTACATTTGCAAAATTTTAAAATGATCCTTCTTAGTTGTACAATCAACAGTTTACCATTTATTCTTTCTTAGAATGTCCTTCTGGCAGTCACATTAGTAATGTGTGAGTACCAACTTCAATTGGGTAATAGTATATGTAAACATTTTCTATGTAAATCACTTTGGATAAACAGGCCATATAAATAATATGTTATTGTTGTTATATAATGTTAAAACCTAAGTAGGTCTAATTCTTTACTTTGTCGATCACTGTCCACTCAATGGACCAACAAATGTTTTTGCCTTAGCACAGTTGGTGAATAATGCACTTATTGACTTAGATGGATTGGTAGAGAAATTGTTAGTTCTCACATATACAGTAAACAAGCCCAATTAGAGGAAGGTTGAAAAATAATTATCATTGGCATTTGCAAGCCACTTCAGTACTAGATGCCCCAATTTCACAAAAAAGGATAGAATTTTACACCAAACTTCACATATATCAAAGTTAAATTAAATAAGTTCTAAAATGGCAAAGGCCCAGTGACATTTGAAGTGGTTTCGATAGATCTCATACAGTGTTTAATCTCCCCTGTATATTCCTTTAAGGCCACACATGAAAATGATTCTGAATACAAGATCACCAACAGCACAAAAGATCCTTTTCCGCTATGTGCCCACAGTTTATGCCAGTCTCGGGAGGATAGCTCAGGGGCAATGTGCTTGCCTTGGAAGCAAGACGACATGGAGCAACACAGGTTCGATCCACAGGTCCGTGCTTAGAAACCTCTGGGTATTAAGCGCATTATAAATAACCTATCAAAACATATCTGTATTCTGAAAGTGTGCGACAACATATTCATGCTGGCAGTGTCTGATAATGTCAATGATATCCCTCTATTGATATATGCCCTTTTCCCACGTACAGACATTCTCATGTTGGTTTTGAATGGAAGTGTAGGAAACATATTGATGGTGGCTGTGCCCATAAATGCACACGTCTTCATAGGAATACGCTCACATTGGCTTTGTTTATGATGGTAATAATGATGCAATACCACTATAAGAAAACATGACCATGTTGGCTGTGCAGATATAGCAGCACTCACACGTCAGAACACTGCCATTGGCTTTGCTCATACTTCCAGTAACAATATCATATGCCATTATAGGAAAGAAAGTATACTGGTTGGGTCAATGTTTGCCAGTATCCCCATGTAAGAAAACTCAAATTGGTTGTGACCAGAATTTGAGTAATGCCATGCTAGCTGTCCTGAAGCTCTAGATGCTGTTTCACTGAAGAAACATTTCATCTTCTCCCACAAGAAAATGTTTTCAGATGGTTTACACCACACCGCAGGGCCCTTAGAGAAAACAAACATGAAACTTGAACAAGCTTGGAGGAAAGATTAACGCCAAAAAGACAATATTGCATACCAAAAACAGATACAGCTCTATGAATCTAAAATCCTGAAAGCAAACATTCCACACTGTGTCGACCACATCTCAAAAGCAAGCAACACACCGAACATCATCAATGAGATAAGAAACCCAGCAGCTTGCAAAACTGGCCTCACTCAATTGCAGAAACTCTGGGATGACCTTTCAAACCAATTCAAATACAAAATCATGAACATCCAATAGGTCAAAGGATGTCCAAAAACCTAAGCAAAAATATTGCCAACAATTTCAAAAAAGGTAACAGGCGCTCCTCTCCAGAAAGAACATAGCATGATAACCTGTTCTGAGATGAGAGTTTGCAGCACACACTTTTTGCTCACTGTACCGTTCACAGATGGGAAATATCCATCTTTCTTTGTCCCACCCACATGGGCAGTCCAGCACTGACATGCTATGGCAATTCCTCTCTGAACAAAAGTACCAACAGCAATCCCATACACGTGTTTCAGCCTTGTTGGGCATCATTAGTGAGGTAAAGCTGTGCCTCTCTGAGCACAATGAGCAGGGAGTCCACGTCTGGTTGCCCCCTGGTAACTCAGGGTGACCAACCCCATGTTCCTTGCAAATATTTCAAAAAAGGTAGCAGGCGCTCCTCTCCAGAAAGAACATGGCATGATAACCTGTTCTGAGATGAGAGTTTGCAGCGCACACGTTTTGCTCACTGTACTTTTCACAGATGGGAAATAACCATTTGCATATCAGTCTTTGGCCCGCCCACATGGGCAGTCCAGCACCAATACTATGGCAATTCCTCTCTGAACAAGAGTACCAACAGCAACCCCATAGTCCAAGTCTGGTTGCCCCCGGGTAACTCAGGGTGACCAACCCCAAGCTCCTTGCAAATATTTAAAAAAATATAACAGGCGCTCCTCTCCAGAAAGAAAATGGCATGCCAACAACCGAACTTCAGAGATAATGACAATACTGAGCTATTTCACAGTGATCGCTAAAGAAGGCTTCACAAAACTAGTAAAGGAAAGCAACAAAGCCAGATCACTAGTAGACCATCCCCTGCCAGACATCTATAAGAACAACATCAGCAAAAAGACACCCGAATAATGCATCCGCAATCTCATGCACCACTCGCTGGCAACAGGGACAGTACTGAGGCATTTCTACATGAAACCGATTCTCAAAGTCCCCATCAGGAAACACAGACAACCCCACCAACTACCAGCCTATATAAAACATTCCTTACTCAGAGAAACACCTATAAACCTTTGTATATGGACAAATCCTGACACATGTAAAAGCCAACCATCTGCTGCACCAGGTATGGCAAGTTGGTTTCAGTAACCAAATCATAAATATGCTCTATTTGGAACAATCTAAACATTAACTGAGATTCCAATGTTACTTCTGCCTTGATATTGCTAGACCTTTCAGTTGCCTTTGATACAGTTGACCACACAAACCTCATTATAAAATCCAAGACATCGGGATAAGCAATACTACACTAGAAAGGATAAAATCCGTCCTGACAAAAGATCTGATATAACCTCTTTAACGCCCTTCAGCTCAACACCACACATGCCCCACCTGTGAGGTTCCACAAAGTTCATCCCTCTCACCACCGCTCATCAGCATTTCCATGACCACACTCATAAAACTCATTAAAAGACATGGTGCCTCATTAAGAATCCGGCGGTTCTGGAGGTTTGCCACCAGACTAGTAACACTTTTCCGGGGCCTGATATCCCAGTGCCACTGGGACATTACAAGTCCCGGCGGAATGGGAAGTCAGGAACCAGAAAATGTTTCCAATGGAGTCCCATGGACTCCATGGGAGTGGGGAGATGGTGCTTCTGTGACAAGTCTGCCTACCAGGACCGTTGCGTCTAGTAGGTCAGACTTGCTGAGCGCAACGGCCCCTGCATGCACACTTGTACTGTGGCTGTCCGGAAAGGGTGCTGGTATGTTGCTACCGGCACCCTTATTTCCAGACCACCACACTTGTAATGAGGCCCATGGACTTCCTTGCTACACCTATGCAGATGGCAAGCAAATCCTCTAAAACATCTATATCATTGGAGGCATACACCAAACCCTTACCAACTAACACTCACAAATCGACAGATTGATAAGCATTAACAGCCTTAAACTCAAACCAGATGAAATAGAAATCATGATCTCTCCCAATAACCAATAACAGCACATACCATGGGCTAAAGGAATGAGGAACAGACTGCAAACATCCATAATATTGACAAATCTCAGAATTCTGACGGACAACAACCTAACACTAGATTGCCAAGTCGCTGCAGTAGTGAAGAAATGCTTCTTCCATCTAAGCATAATCAAAAATATACTACCATGTCTTACCGTCCCACAAACAACACTTGCCATCACCTCTCTTGTCATGCTAAGAATAAACTACGTCAACACAACTACCCTGGAATTTTGGACTAGCTCACTAAAAAACTGCATATAAACAGAATGCAGCATCAAGACTATGCCTAAGACACAGCAAGGAAGAATATGTGAAATCAGTCAAGAAAAGGATTTATTTGAAAACGCTCTGCATGTCCATAGAGAAATTCATGGGCAAGGAGCAACATTCTCTGGTTCTCCCATTTAAGAATGTTAGTTTCCATTTCCGTATGAATTCAATCCACTATGAAACCCTTTGATTACATGTTTTGTTCATCATGGCACTTCTTTCAGCCATGTGCTGATGTTCTGCAATATGTGGAGACTTACCCCAAGGTGTGTTTTAGTCTCCTCCGAGCAGTATAATTTCGCAGGCCGGGGATGACCCCCAGGTGTCTATGATTGTGTCAATACATTCAAAAACCTCAAATGTTCCACTACCATCCGGTGGATCGTATTTTATAATAACAACATTAGCTGGGCTCCCAAAACCATATCGCAGTAAATCTCAACTGCCAATACATGTCCTTTATTGCTGAAAAGAAATATTTGTTCAGTATGCCAGCCTAAGATTACTCTAATCATTAACCCATCCGAGGGTAGGCCTCTTAGCCCTTTATTTGCATAGTGCTGAACAATGGTATGCCCATCTAAGTGGTATGGGGACCAAATGCATGTTTCTTACTGCATGAACACTTGACATCCCAATAGCAGGCTTAAGGAAGCCCCATCTACACAACAATGCACGTGGCCTCTGGTATTCCAACTCACCACCCTGCATTTTAATTCTTGGGGGACCCAGACTCGGGGAAATACTTTTTAACCATCTCAACCCTTCCACATTGTCATACCCCCTGGTTGTAATTGGCACGACTTTGGTGGAAAATGGTGTTAGTGTTTTTATAGCATGGCCATTACATGGGCTGCAGGTACAACTTTATGTACTTTCCTATCCAGCTCACAGCTTAAATAGGAAAGTGATCCCTGCTGGGCTCTTATCATGGTTGGATTTTCAAGTAGCGTGGATTCTAGTCATATATTTGGATGTCACCCCACAGGGTTCGACAAGCTCAAAATCTTGGTTATTGAGGATACAGAGAGATGGAATTTTAACAAACTATTTCAGTAGAAGTGAGCGATTTGAAATTAATTCCTTTTGAAAGACTTTCCGCTCAAGATGTTCTACTCAGTATACTCCATAGTCATTACAGTGCCGATCTTTATACCAGATACCTGCGGTTGTTCCACAACAGGGCTTTGTCAAATGTGCACTTCCCTCTCCAAGCAATTAACCACAATGCTGTCATTATCAGATGCTGCACCACCTTCAATAACACTGCTAACTGTATCTTTGAACAACCAGCTGGTTAAAGTTCCGACTGCTGTAGGCCTTTTTTCCTCTTGGCGTTCTTCCTTAGCCACCTTGGTGCCTTTCTAGTGCCTTTCTAGTTTGATCTGCAGATGCTTTTGTGGAATTTAAGGACAGAGTACATGATGCCTGAAGGAAGTTGCTGTGTGCGCGTTGGATGATTTTATTGCAATGACAGATTGTCAATATTTCACTGCTCTGTATTTTCTGCTCCAGCCTCTTTTTGGCTTGTAGCACTTGTCGATGGCCGTGGGGCATTACAAAGGGAGTAACACAGTTCCAAGAGGGAATTTTTGTGTATCCCCCCCAAGGCATTACTCATATTCTCCTGCCAGCCACCCTCCATTGAATTAAATAAGTCAGTTTGGGTTGTTTCCACAGTAACGCTTGGTGTTGGTTTAGTACTTTCCCCATCGGGCTGGAAATATGATGTTATTTTCGTATTCCTGGTCGTGTGCCTCGTAGATTTAATTAGGGCTTCCCCTTCTCCCTCGATGGCACCTAATGCAGATGAATTAAGTGGGGACCTTTTGTAGCCATTGGTCTTTCTGTACATCTATGATTTACGTAGCGTGTAAACTCTTGACTTGGTCATAGCTTTTCCAGGCATTTAAGCAGACACAAAGCAAAGTTTTCTCCAAGACAAAAAAGGCAGTAATCTAATGAAGTCAGCAGGGCAAGTTCAGCAGAAGTCTCTTCATTTTTAAATAGTACCTCCTTCGTTTTATTCAGAGAAAATTGTTGATGTGTCACCTATGTTAATAGAGACTTTTCTGAAGTGTAACAAACTGATAGAATATTTGAAAGAAAGGAGTAGAATCTTTAGCTCTAGAACACTCATGTGGCTCCTTATCTGTATTCTTATGAATCTTATGTAAGTAAATTGTCTTGGTCAAGTGGATGAAAAGAAACTCACATGTGAAGATTGGATACCATGTTGGCTTACTGAAAACCTTATTAAGAGCAGCAGTTCCTAGCATCATGGGAGATTAAGATTGTTTATTTTGATCACTAAGGTTCACCAAATGTAATTGAGGCATAATAGAATGATATCTGCCTTTAGACTCTGAACACTCAGAAATCACTACCACTGACTTTGTGGCACTCACTGAAATGCCAAACCCTGAATAAACCTTCAAGAGGACTTTCATGTGAGCAATATGAAATTTTGTGGAATGATATGCATTCAGGAAATCCTACACCCATCTCATGTGAAAGGGTGAAGGGGAAAGGTGATGAGTTGGTGAACGTTGGTTAGAATTGTTGTTGGTGTGAGCCCAGTGGGATATACAGTTGATGTGGGTAGACAGAAAGAAAAATTAAACTAAGGATCAGTAAACACAAAAGCTGCCTTAAAAACTGGACTTCCAATGCACCCTTTGTGGGACACTGGATTGAACAAATACACTGACCAGATGAACTCAGATGGTCAGTCCTTTTCAAACTGAGAACAGGCATGGACAGTAACCGTGACAAGAGGATGCTCTTAAAGAAAGAACAACAGCTAATTTATTTTGCTAAAAGCATTGAGAAAGGCCTTAATGAAAAATTGGATTGAATGGTTTAGTAAGCCTAAGAATCAACATGGCACCAACTCACCATTCAGAGCCCGGGAGTGAACAGGAATACATCTGCCACGGGAGGACCACAGTGTGAGAACGAGAGAAATGCCCATATGCAATGTTGGGATAACGCAAATATTCCAATCCAATGTGTGAAATCCTTAATAAGAATACAGCACATCAATACGGGTAATATAGTTTGTGGTACATCAACACCAGTGATAACACCTTACCCTCACTTGGTTTGATGTTGCATGCCATTCCTCAACTATTTGGAGCATATGCAATTTACAAATGCTGGCCACAAGTGCTATAATTCACTTTGAGAGACAGGGAACCAGTATCTTAGATATGGACGCTTGCTCAATCAAGATAAACAGAGGACTAAATCATCAGTAGATGTGCACAGAAAATGAGTCACTCTGAGCCATCTCAAAAGAACAGAGAAAGGACTCAGCCCTAACAAATGGAAGCATCCATGAATGTGAGAGGTTCCAGGAATGCCGACATCTGGTGACTAACTACAAGGGCGCAGCATTAAGGTCAACCACTGCATTTAACGGTAAGCACACAGCCCAATGCTCACCGCTAGTTTGAATGCTATGTATTTTGCTAACTTGCCACCTGAAACTGTTTTCCAGCACACAGACCAGGTCTTCCTACAAGCTGGGTACCTTCACTAGCGAACCATATGAAGCACAGGTAATTCGAACCCATCTTAGCCCCACTGAGATAGGCTGTTGATTGAAAAGCACATTCAAGCACTCATGCATTCGAAAGTTAGGTAAGGACGTACTCCTCTTCTCCATGACCCGAACATGAGCATGACATACCATTAGTGCGACAGTTTGACAACATGCCACAGGTGTTAAAGGTATGTCTGTATACTCACCCATAGAGACTGATAACCTTTCTGTACGCGAGGACTACAGTGAAGACGCGGAAGCATCTTGGCCCCTGCCGTCATCCAGAAAGCTACTAACGTTTATGGCGGCAAACCTACTACTGCTGATAAGTCCCCCTCAGACTTGACAATATCAAAAGACTGTTTAACGTTTTTGCACAATGTCGATAAGAGACTTTGAGTTTAATTGTGAAATCAATACTGAATGGCTTAACCCTTTAAGTGCCATGGGTCCCCCCACCCCTCAGTGCCAAGGCCTTTTTTAGTGATTTCGGTATGTTGCTATTCAATGCCTTGTAACTGTTTTGTCACATGAGATATCTCAGTCAAATTTGGCCCCTTTTTTCTCCACATGTAGGTGGTCATAACTCCACCCAGGAATCCTAGGTTGCTGTAGGGGGGTTAGAGAAAATAAGCAAAAATGGCGAAAACTTTGGGTTTTTTCAAAGAAATGCCAATAAAATTATGTACAAAGAAGCCTGTGTTTTTTTTTTCCTTGTAAGAGCTAGGAACAAATGGTTTACTGTGCTGAATTCCCTAATTTTCTGGCTTTCAGGAACAGGTTGAGTGGAAACGGAGAACACATTATTTTGATGTGGTTATCAACCATTTTGTGAGAGATAGGCGATTTTGGCCATTTTTGCCAATTGGACATGCTTGGACGGAATGGAAGAAAAGAGTAGGAAAGCCAAATTGGAGGACAGAAAGGCATACATTTCTGAAAAGTAGACAAAATTCCAAGTTTAGGAAGGGGTGATTTGTGCAGGTCAGGCAACAACTAGGTAGGGGAAAATTCCAGAGTTAGGGGAAAAACGGGAAAATGACTGAAAGCAAAGGTATGTGGTGGACATGGTTGGCCTGGTGCAGCATGGGCTTCTATGAATTTTGAGAAAAACAATGCTCTGCTACATTCCCCCGACTCTTGCAGTTAGGAAAACACACATTTTGTGTAGTGTTTCACAAAACAACTAATACCACAAGCCAAATACTAAGCCATGGTACAGAGGATTGTTATGCTTATGGCCTGAACAGACGTACTTAGCATGTGTAAATCAGGAAAACCAATGTGGTGACGAATGGCAAGCATACATTTTCTGAAAGAGCACAGGCAGACCTTTTCAAGGGTAGGGAACTTGTGCAGGTTACAAAAGTGTATGGTGCCTAAAGCAGCGACTAAATGTAGTGCACATTTGGAAAATGAAAGGGTTATGTGACAAAGGGCACCAGCAAATGGGTCGAAACGTTATGAAAACCACGCAAAAAAACAAATGTCATACCGTCCCATGTTCCCACTGGTGACCCGATGGAAACGGTACCTCACATGTGTGGGTGCAGCTACCTGGTAAAGCGCACACCATACAGATTTGGGCCTAGGGTGTCCAAGCCACCAAGAAAAACAGGGAACCCCATGCATTTCCGAAAAGAGGACACCCGTGGAAATCCGCAGAGGTCTGACTTGCGCAAATCAGCCCAGAATGTATTACACAGAAACCCCGGCAAATTCCAAAATGTGCCAAAAAAAAACCCAATTAACACACATTTCACTCAGCTCGCCCATCGAAATACACCGCCAACAATACATAGCCTACCTTCCCACATTCCCACAGGTGTCCAGACAAAACGGTACCTCACATGTGTGGGTGCAGCTACCTGGCTGCCAAGGGGAAAGCCGAAAACGCGGCTAAACCAAAGTCTTTTCCGACAGCAGAACTTGTTGAATTCTGTTCAAGCGCATACCATACAGATATGGGCCTAGGGTGTCCAAACCACCAAGGAAAACAGGGAGCCCCATACATTTCCAAAAAGAGGACACCCGTGGGAATCCACAGAGGTCTGACTTGCACAAATCGGCCCAGAATGTATTCCCCAGAAACCCAGGCAAAGTCCGAAATGAGGCAAAAAAAACCCACATTTCCGCTAATTTCACTTAGCTCACACACCAAAACACGTCCCCAACAACACATGGCCTACCTTCCCCCATTCCCACCGGTGTCCTGACAAAAACGGTACTGAACATGTGTGGGTGCAGCTACCTGGGCGCCGAGGGGAAAGCCGAAAACACGGCTAACCCCAAGTCTTTTCTGACAGCTGAATTTCAGGATTTTTACTGAAGTACACACCATACAGATATGGGCCTAGGGTGTCCAGGCCACCAAGGAAAACAGGGAACTCCATGCATTTCCGAAAAGAGGACACCCGTGGGAATCTGCAGAGGTCTGACTTGCGCAAATCGGCCCAGAAAGTATTACCAAGAAACACAGTAAGGTTTGGGCACCCTGGGGACAGATTGGCACACCAATGTGCCCTCCTGTGCCAAGGGAAGTTTGGTAAACAAAGGAAAAAACTGAAAATGGTACACTACTGTTTAGAGTGGCTGAGGGGCACCCTAAACCTCTGGGAATTTTCTAACGTAAAGCTCTAATGTAAAGGGGGATGGCATGCAGGGGGGGCATCTCAATCAACCCTCCCTGCGGGCGGATAAGAGGGGGGCATCTCATGCAGCCCTCCCTGGGGTCAGATGCCCCTTCCTAGGAGCAGATAAATGCCCCCAGTGAGGGCTGTATAACATGATTGTCCATTTTGGGCGGGAGGGGGAGGGATACCCCTTTCCATTAAAACAATTCCCTGGTGGTCTAGTTGGGGGGCATACCCCCAAAACCATCAATGGTTTTTCCCCCCTTGGGCCCATTCCCTAGGGCAGATGGGCACCCATCTGCCCCAGGGGGGCCTAACCTGCAGGCCCCATCCTTTGGGGCGCCTGCCAACACTTTCCTGGTGCTCCCCCACCAACTGGATGGGGCCACCTCATGTACTCCTGCCTGGGGCAGAAATCTGCCCCAGGGAGGGCTACATGGGGTGCCCCCATTTCCCCTTGGGGTGAGGGGGAGAGGGCCACCCCACTTTTATGTAAAATAAATCCCTGGTGGCTAGTGTCCCCCCACCCCCACCTAAATCTCCTGTTGCTTGCAGGGATCATACAAAACAAAGTGCCCAAAAGGACGAGGTATCCGTCCTTGGCACTTAAGGGGTTAAGGTTTTTTTTTGGCATATCAACCCCCCGAGCTAAACAAGGAGACAATCAATCAATGATTAATCTCAAATTTACAGATCATGACAGCACATGTGAAAAGTACACCAGTAATTGGGATCTGTAGGGCTTTGCAATTGTAATTTAGAATTGAAACCTAGGTAAGAGGCATTTGTGACCAGCTCCAATGTGTGCAACAGAATGACCTTCTGTCCTGAGTTCCAGCTAAGTAAATCATTGCAACTTAGATTCAACAGCACAAATACATTTATGTTACATATGTGCGAAGTAGATTAATACTTGAGAACATATGGCACATTGATACCAATGTTCTTTATGTTTCAGATGAGGACACGGTATCCCGTTCAAGTGAGGACCACATCATGGATGAAAATCCAAGAGCGCATGACCACTAATAAGAAGTGTGACTTCTGTCCTCTCAAATCAATGTTTTTTTATATAGTTTGTTGTGCTGTTTGCACCAATAAGACAGATAGCCCCTGAAGAATTTCCCACAGTATTATTTCAATTTGATGTGGAGGAAAGAAACATGTTGGGTTGTATGAGTAGGAGTCAATAAGATGTATGAGCGAGTATGAGTTGTAATAGAATGCGTGATGTGAGTTATATTTGAGATTATTTTCTTGCACAGCACTTGACACTTTATTAATTTCAGTGTAACAAAAAACACTTGTTGTAGAAAAAAGTCTTTATGTATTGTTGCATGTAGGGCACAAACAAAACTTTTTTAACCCAGATGTATAAAAATTAAATATGCATTTTTGTAACTAAACCCTAGGTGTTTTACTAGCTCATTAAAACACTAATCCAAATATGGTGGCCCCCTAATACATGTGGAACACCACGAGATAGGGACCGGTAACCCCTGAAACATTCCTCTATACTCAAGCATTCTTGTTGTTAATTAAAGGTTCAGGACCTTGTCGAGGGGTTGCTTGTAGAGGTAGGTTTGCCTCCCTCACACCTCTCACAGTAGTACATTACATTGTAGGTATACATTATACAATATGTCACAGGTATAGGGAAACAAAGAAGACAGATTAATTATGATGTTTATTTTTCCCTTTGAGCCAAGAGGGGCAGAGGGTGCACCAGTTTGGATGGTCTACTCCCTCTGATGACCCACCCGCCACATCCCATTACATCATCTCTATGATTTTATTATATCTAGTCAGGACTTTTAAAGTGCAAAATCTTACACCATTTCTTCAATCCATCTGTTCCTTCCTGAATTTCGATGTTGTTTGGTGCACTGGAACAGCTTCTTCACAGGTATCAGACAAAGCTTGAACCATTAATTTATCACTTTTGAATGTTCTACTCTTCAAATCTCCACCACAGCGAGGAATCTCTTCTGATTGACTTGTTCCTTAACATTTTTGTTTTATTGTTTAAAGTGTGGCCTCAGCTCAATTGCAGTAGGGTGCTCTGCAGGGTTTGGGAATCCAGCATTTGGACTGGCATATTTTAACAGTGGCACACTGCTGTGAGTAGCATTCTATGCATCCATTGAGATCAGTGTGTGTCCAGATGTTGAAGAAAAAGCTATGTTTTGAGAGATTTTAGAAACTTGAAAATTGTGTGGGTATTAAGAGCCAATACAGGGATTGATTTCCAGAGCGTGAGTGCATGAAAAATGAAGGATTGTTTGCAGATCCTCCCTTTAGGGACAAGTTATAATTCAAGCAGGTTGGTTGATTTGCTGTGTGAGGAGCATGTGCCACCAGATAGGTGGAGCACAGCCACCAGAAATGTGACATGCTACTTCTGACTCTTTTTAGATGATACATGCAGTCTTGAACAATATCCTGACTTGGAGTCGAAGCCAATGTAATTTCTGTAGGATGAGGTGACAAGTGATTGAGTAGAATTTCCCTGGACCCTTACTAAGATGTGATGCTCCAAGGTCAACTGCTTTAAGGGGAGTCAAGTCAAAGGCTGGAAGCCCTAACATGAGGGAATTTTCCCCATTGATGTGCACGACCACAAGCCTCTGCACTACGGTCCAGAAGTCCTGTGGAGGGAAGAACGGTTTGATTTTACAATGGCTGGAGATTTGGAGTCAGGCCACATGGGCCTTCTTGACGATGCATTTCTGGAAGGTAAGGCTTCTGTCAATGGTGAAGTCTAAGTATTTAGCTGAATCCGAGATCTGTGGTTCAAAGCTTTATAGGTGTATATTGTTGAACAACCAATGAGGATCAATTTGGTATTGGATAGGTTTAGTTTGAGGTAGGCAGTTTACATCCAGGACAAGATGGTGGCTAGGCAATTGCAGAGACAATTGATGTCCTGTGGGTTTTTACTTGCATGTACAACTGAGTAGTGTCTATGTATTGGTGAATGGCTGTATCGGGATCTTTGAGGAGTGTGCCCAGAGCTTGCATGTAAAGGTTGAAAAGGGTCAGTGAAAGGATGGGGCTTTGCATGACTCCACAGGAGACTGGGAGTCAGTTATAAGTATTCATCTCAACTGTTTGGTGTTTTCCAGAGAGGTAAAAGGTAAACCAATTCAGGACCAGAGAATCCCATCCTGTCAGCAAGGAGGGGCAAGAGGATGCAGTGATCAGTGGTTTTGATGCAGCCGAGAGGTTAAGCATGACAGGGGGTGTGAGTCAACCTTATCCATGATATGTGTGGCATCATCTACCACCTAGTTGGTCTTGTCTTGTAACCCCAATGAATAATTATTTAGAAGGTGTAGTTGTTTGATTCTGGTGAGTAGTTTTGACAGAGCCTACTTTTTCGGAGAATTTGCCAATAAACGGGAGGTTCATAATGGACTGGTAATCGACCAGTTCATCTGGGTCTATGTTTTTTTTTTAATCTACGGTCATATGAAACAAGTCTTGATGGTGCCCGAGCATCAGCATTCTGTAAAGGAGGAATTAGTGATGGTACGGAGTGTGTTGCACGCTGGGTGTGTCCATTGTTTAATGGTGGAGCCTGGGATGATATTGTAAGAGTAGGAAGTAGGTTTGAGGGACACTGTTGTTTTTCAGAGCGCTGAGGGAGAGATAGGAGATAATTTGATCTAGAGGGACAGTCTGTGTGTGCTGGGGTGCAGGGAGCTAATGCTGTGCTGAGTTGTTGGCATTGCAGTGTCAGGTGAAGGTTTGGTAAATGCTTTACTACTTCAAAGTAGGCTTTGCTCCTGTTAGAGGCTCCCACAGTGGTGGTGGAATAGTAAGCAGTTGTGGTCTAGGTAATCAGAATCTGATGGTTGGCGCAGAGAGATTTGAGATTTGTAAGATCCCCAGGGATATGTTTTTGCACCACTATTTCTCTAAGGACCTCGATTGTGACCATGAACATTTTTGTAGCAACTATCATCAATGGTTATGAGTCATGGGTGTTTTTGATCTTGCAAGCCATGTCTATCAATCCAGAACCTCATGACCATGAAACTCATTGGGCCTCATTACGACTCAGGCGGTAAGGGTTTTACGGCGGCGTAAACAGCGCCGACCCTTACCGCCTGAGTACGAGGTCCCTTAGCGCCATGGCGGACTTAACACCTGCTTTTAGCAGGTGTTAAAATCCATGGCGCTAAGGGACCATGGAGTTAATTACGCCACCGTAATTTACGGTGGCGTAATTAACGCCTTCCCCACTCCCATTATGCCCTATGGGGCAAAATGGGAATGGGGAAGGGAAAATGGGAAAATGGGGATTTACCGCCCCGCCAAGGTTGGAATGGGGCGGTAAGTCCGCCTACCACCATGGCGTAAACATAGTTTACGCCATGGTGGTAAAGTCACGGCCCAGGCGGTAACTTACCGCCTGGGTCGTAATGAGGCCCATTACCTTCTTCAAATTACTATTTAGGGGTTCAATGGCCTTGATCAGCAAATAGATACATGTTCTCTTTTGCTTTGCTGTTCCTGACTCTTTGTTAATCTTATTACCTCAGAATGCTCATACCAGGTGAATTATGGGAAAAATACAGGTCCTTGCCATCCCACCAAACAGCATGTCTCATGGGCCCTTATAGGCAAAGCACTGAGGTGTATTGAGAGGATCACTCAGTGGCTCACATAGTCGCTGCCTCAATGGGACCTTTGCAAAAGGCAAAAGTTGAACATATTCTGTACTATGGCACTCTCCTGAGGCTACATAGGACATATTTCTGGGTGACTCAGGTTATTGTGGTCTGCAAATAGCCAAAACCCATTCACACATGCAGCAGTCGACTTTTCATTTTTGATATCCATTGGAATGCCATACACCAAGAAATGTTATCAAACACCAGCATATCAGGAGCTACCAAGGTACGCAGTAGTACATGAATATGAGGATACCTCCAGTTTTCGTCGGGAATGTATATCAGTATATCTCATAAGGAAATGGACTGAAGGAAACAACAACTATCTCATGTCAAATGGCCTCTTTCAAAGGCATCATACATAGAGTATTGTGTCTGATCTGTCTGATTTACAAGGTGTTCTAATCTATTTTATCAAAAGCGAGAACCTGAAATTTGTGTGGCATCAGATATTTGAAGTCTACAATTCTGCAATTGCCCTCGTGTGCAATGCCTACCAGGCTTTATCTCATTAGGTAGGAACGACAATATACCATCTCTCAGATGGAAACCAGTCATATTTGGAAGCTCAACTTTTATAAACTCCACAGTCTATATTTCTCTAATATTTACCCCAGGTCTTGCCTGTGATAGGTCTGTTGCATGTTTCTATTAGTGAGAGTACACTAGCTTGGTCACAAGCAGAAGTGTGGCATCTAATTGTGACTCTGCCAACTAGTCTTTCAGTGACATGGCCATGGGTTTGGCCTGGCATCACAGTTGATGAATTTATAATGAATTTGTTGGGTGAATGCCCATAATGGAAAGAGGTTGCAGAGGTAGGTTCATTTGGATAATCAGTTGCTAGTTGGCATATGTGGTTCTTGGGTTCTTGTTTGAAGTATGTTACCATGATCCTGCAGCAGCATACTCCAGGTTGATTTGATCTCTATCTTGGCTTCTGCACCAATTGTCAGTCTCTTTGTTCCATGTAGGTAGCCCTCTGGTCTGCTGGATCACACAGTCTTTGTAACATTTCACCACAATATGAAAGCTGGTTTCAGTCTTCTGAGATTGAAATGGCCCTGCACCAAAGGTCTTGGTTTGCTCTGAGAGCTGCCACAACACAAGTATTATCTATAGTTATGTTCTTTTGTTTTTTGGAATCACTTTCCTTTACATGGGCATATGAGTTTGGAACAGGTATTTACAATAAAAAACTGTCTGGGTGTTTTAACTCCTATCTTCGTCTCTTACATTAGGGAAAGGCCTGATAACTCATATGAGGGCTTTACAGATGCCATCTTGTACCAACCCCAGCAACCTCATGGTTCTGGCTACACTGACCTTTAGGACAGATATCATGGACTGTAAAGTCCCATCTAACCCTCTGGGCAGAGTCAGGGATCAGGGATCTGGCTATGTCTCACTTCCATGTATTGCATGACAGTGCATTTACAATACACCATGTTCATGTCCCATGGTCCTATTCATCATCACATTACCACACCTGTTCTCTGGAACTCTCTTCCGGCCAGCATCAGATATGAACAATCATACTCTGCCTTCATAAAACTTGGCTTCTTGATAAATATGAATAATGCTTGTACCAAATGTACATTCTTTTCTATCTATGTACCTGACACTGTGATACCCCAGGGTCTGGGTGTTACAAAAGTGCTATAAATAAATAAATACATTAATTATTGGTATTGGCTTGAGAAGCGTCTAATACCAATTGTTAAGTATAAAGATCAAGGGTTAAACTTGAGGAGCTTCTCAGCCAATCCAAATAGCCTGGATGTGTTTGCGCAAGGTTACCCTTCATAACAGGTAGTGTGGAGAAGTGCTGGCAAGAAATTTGCAGTTTAGATATCAAATCTTGAATTTGATCCATTGTGTGACATAGTCAGTGGAATTTCCAATGTGTTTTGGACATCATTTCCCTTTACTCTAGGCTCGGAAAGAAATACAATTGGCAAATGGATTCTGAACCATGTTTCATGCCCTTTTGAAAATGGTTCCCTGCTTCTTCCGAATCTGCTGCTTCCTGAATGGTTGGTTCTTGATTTGTTTACTCAACCCATAGGATAGAGTCAGGCCCCATGATCACTGGCCCATAGCTGTATCTGCTTGCAGTGCAATCATAGTAATGAGCATGCACCTGTGTCATAGCAATTTGTCTGGTTCTGTTTCACCTTGAATGAAGTGTCATTATGTCTTCTGTGAGTTCTTGATTTGTGAGTCCTTGGCAGTCAACGTAATTTTATTAACTGAATTGTACACATCTGAAATTCCCATCTCTATAGCCATTTGCAGGGGTGGCTCATCCATAATATACGAGTGGGTGTCGACCCATCAGGTCTTGGCCCCCTCTCACCCATTATGGAGGAGCTAGCCCAGTGAAATATTGAGCGCTTCCTCAGCTCTTTTTCTTCAGCTGAGGGAGCGCTATGCACTGTAAACGGGAAACAATGTTTAACTTTGACAGTTACAATTCCCGAGCCATGCACCCTCAATGAGCCATGCAAGGCTGAGGGTGTTTTGCTGTCCCAGCCTTGCATGCCTCATTGCAAATGCTGGCCGGGGAACTGCATGTCTATATGTGCAAGGGGGTGTTCCTACGCCCTGTAAGTGATTTCAATCCAGCACACACCCAAGTCAAAGTCCAGCATGTAATGCACAACTGATATCCTTATTCATTTTTGTCTATAAGTTCAATATTCTGAACGATATACCACTCATATCACACCCTTCTCCTGCAACACCCCCGGTCACACTGAACCAGGAATCAGGCTAGTTTGCAAAGGTACATATTTATTTATGTATTATGTATTGAAAATGTAATCACAGTATATTTTAATAGGTACACAACAATCACCAATGGGGTGACAAAACATTGAAGAATATCTTTAATACCCTAGGAATAAGTAAGGAATGAGCACAAAAATACATGCAGCACAGAAAATAATACTTTTGTGTTGGTCCAAATCAGATAGCACTATAGTTAGAGGTTCCCCCTGCAACACCCTTCACCCCCCAATAGGCAATGTAAAGATATATGTGGAGAGAGCAGGTAATCAGGAATAGCACAAATCAAACAGAAGAGCAGTTCCACCTTCCCCCCATAAAAAACAAGAGAAAAATGGAGTTGACTTTTCAGTTGTCAGTATGGATTTTACAATTGTCTTTAAAATTGACTGGGCAAAAACAACAAATGTGGTCAAAAATACTTAAATTGTTATACATTCTTATGGGAGCCACTTTGAACAGTTGCACACAAGCAATGATTTAGTCAAAAGAATACATTTGAAGTCTTAAAATCCAAGTTGGAAGCAGTTTAAAGCTATTTCACACATGTTAACCTTTCAGATTTTTAAAATCACGGCAAACTTTTCATTGCACGATATTCGCGATGACGGGAGAATCACACTGATTTGGGTTCTATAGATAGCTACAGATGTCAGGTACAAGTAGGAGTTGAAATGTTGTTTCTATCACAAAAACTGGTGGAGTTATAGGTTTTAGTAAAGGTCATTTTTGCGAGATGAATGGAAAACAGAAATGCACTTTTGAAAATGACAAATGGGTTTGCTTACACTAGAGGATTACTATGAAAAAGCGAATACCACACAGGGTTCTTACAGTCACTTGATCAGGGTGACCCACCTGCTAAGGAAACTAGTCTTCTTCAGATAAGAAAAGGGTAAGTGCAAAGATGTTCTAACAATACTGCTTCTGAAGGAAAGATAGGATGGGTTTAAGATAGGGATAATACAATGCAAAGATACTCCTAACAATACTGGTTCTGAATGAAAGATAGGATGGGTTTGAAATAGGGATAAGACAATGCAAATATACTATGGGACACAGTTCTTCCTATTAATACTCACAGGATACGTTTTTTTTTTTTTTAAATGGACCTTCAGCTCTGGTCATAGGGTTGGGTCTGGTCTAGGAAAGACAGCACCTCAGACACGGTACTGGATCAGCTATGCCGGTCGCCGGATTTGCACAGGATCTGCCCTCCTAGTCTGTGGGTATTTGAATCAGCTGGATGGCGAGTTCCTCAGGCAAGCCTAGTGGTGGCAAGCCAGATAATTTCAGGATACTGGTTCAAAAGGCCCTCTCACGCCACCCAGTGCTTTACTGGCTAGAGAGAATAAATTTGGGGATTTGGGCCTTGCTGAAATCAATAGTCTCTATTTCAGGCAAGAGACTTGGCATCTGGATCTGGAAGAATATTAAAACTGGATGTAGAATGCTGGATCAGAGTGCTTCGCCGGAATCAGGAAAGTGGCTGGATCAGTGAGTCCCCATGTGTTGTCAGCTGTCTCTATTTATGCTATTGGGTGACATCACAAAGGGGGTGTGTGGGCCGGCTTAGCTAAGCTTGGCCCGTGAGCTGGGATAGGACCACACTTCATCTTCGCCTTGCAATTTGAGTGATTGGATCAAGGCCGGATGATGTCACATTTTATGATTTGCTTTACAGTCCTCAGAGACCTCCCTTTAGCCACTGGTTTCAAAATCAGATTTGATACTAAATGTACATTTCTACATTGGTCACCTTTATACAAATCACACATAAAGATGCCATATTTTACATAGCAGCTATTCCTCAAAACCCTGCAGTGGTGGGATATTGTCTCAACTTTCTACAGAATTTTGCCCTTTTCGCTATGAACACAATTTCCAAATTGTATGCAAATTTCCACAAATGTGCGTGTTTAACATAGGGATATGCGTGTACATTTTCATAATTCTAACCGTAATACATTTTGCATAAAGCCACATATATTGCTATTCCTATTCAGAACATGTCACACAGTTCTACCACCTCCCCACACGTGCAGCCAGAAATTAAATTAACAACTCTGTCCTTTTTATATTTTTCACCATTTTGAATAGCAAGTTATGAGTCTTGTTCCTTCCAGAGGCCATTTACGACCCCTTCACACTTCCAGTTTCCTGGGCTGCAGCTTTGTCATTGTTCCTTTGCTTTCTGTAGACAAGATTCTGTTCTAACCCGTAATTAACACCTCACAGTGATTTTCTGCTAAGAGGAAGGCCCTCCTTCTGGGAGAAAAACCTGTTTTATCAGTTCTTGCAGCTTCAGCCAGGCTAATTAACTTCTTAAACCCAGCAAAAAACACATTTCTTACACCAAACATGAATACATTATTTCTTGGCCTTAAGAAGTGTGGGGAAAACACAACTAACATCTGTATTCCTTTTTGGCAACAATCCTTTTTATGTTTGCTAATCCAGCAGACTTTTTAGTTTTAGGTCCTTTTGAAGTTTCCTCAGTGCTCCTCTGACAGCTGTCATTCAGGTAGCCCCAGGTACTGCACCCAGATGTTGGCCTATGCTGTCAGTTTTCAGACAATCCAGTTTGTCTGAAGAATGTTTTGCTTTTCACATTGGGACTTTGTATGTTCACAATGTTTCATTAGATACATGAATTCTAGCAGCAGGCAAGATTTTAAATGTTGAGAAGTGTTTTGCATAGGCATTTGGGAGTTTTTAGCAACAAAGCAGATGTCATTTGTAGGCACATTTTTGGGTTTCACTTGCAAAGTGCTGCTTCTCTCTCTGCTTGCTGGTCATGGAGCTCACTGGTACATTTTTGCAGGGTGTGCCCTTTTCCACCGTACATGCACCATGGGTGGCAGGTTGTGCATCCCTCTTTTTGTGTGCTGAAGTATACGGTTTTTGTAGGTTTTTGGCATGCGCAAGGGTTTTGCCGCCATTGTTGCTGTTCCTTACCCCATAACTGGCAGGGTGATGCCACATAGCATAGCGGAGTGGGTCAATACATTCCACAGCCCCCTCGCACATGCAGACATAGCAGGCTGAAGTGGGGTGTCTGCTCACCCACACTCAGGTCCCTGCCCGCATATGCAGGAACCAGGAATCTTTCTCATTCCTGTTCATGCTAGCAGGGGCTGGAGCACTGGAGAAGAAACTTCATGGCAGAAGGTAAGTTTGTTTATGTTCATGTATTTATTTTATTGAAATTATGTGTATGGATGCATGCATGCTTGTGTTGTTAGGTGAATGTATTATGATGGATGCTGGTGTGAATGAAAGAGTGCTTGCTGTGTGTATGTTGTGTAATGTGTCTGTTTGTATGTGCATGTATTTATTATTTAAATATGTGTATGGATGCATGTATGATTGTGTTATGAGTGAGTGCATGATGATGCGTGTGTGTGTGTGTGTGTGTGTGTGTGTGTGTGTGTGTGTGTGTGTGTGTGTGTGTGTGTGTGTGTGTGTGTGTGTGTGTGTGTGTGTGTGTGAGAATGTACGCGCTGGAGCCGATTTCGGTGAGTGGCGGGAGGAGGTTTGTACAACAAAGGTATTTTAAAAATGCCTTTGTTGTGCAATACCACTCCTCAAAGGCCAAAATAAGCTCCCCTTCTGAGGTGCTGTGAGGCCCAGGGGAGAGGGATGGTATTTTTTTGCCTGGACCTCTATCATAGATGTCCAGTAAAAAATGCCATAACTACCCTCCGGCGCCCCCCAGCGCCTTGCATACCCACATAATTACTTTGATTGTGTGTTTGGTAATGTGGGGCCCTTGGGACAAGCATGCCATTTTTTTACAGGACATCTATCATAGATGTCTAGTAAAAAAAATACCATGCCTGCCCTGGGCACCCCATCACCTCGTATACATACATAATCACTTTGATTGTGTGTGTTTGGCACTGTGGGACCGGGGTGACAGGCATGTTATTTCTTTACTGGAAATCTGTGATAGATGTCTAGTGAAAAATACTATATCTGTCCCTTTGGGCCCCCCCAGCGCCTTACATACACACATAATCACTTTGATTATGTTTGTGTGTGTTTGGCACTGTGATGTCCAGGGGACATGGGTGGCCTTATTTTACTGGACATCTATTATAGATGTCCAAAAAAATACCATGCCTGACCCCTGTTCCCCCGAGTACCTTTAATACACACAATCATATTAATTGTGTGCGTGTGAAGTGCTGGGGCCAGGGGATAGGAGTTTTATGTTTTACTGTGTATGCCCTGTAAAGACTGCCGCCCAGTCTGCTTGGATTACTAGCACCTCACATGCAATGTCATGCCTGATACCTAAGCCCCCCAGCGTCTCACATGTACACATAATTGAGTATCTGTGCATGTGAGGTGCTGGAGGGCAATGGGAGAAGGAATGCCATTTATTAATGAGCATCTGATAGCTGCCCATCAACAGAAAAACATGACTGGGCCCCAGCATCTGACATGCAACAATTAATGTGTGCCTCTGAGGTGCTCAAGGACTCAGAGGAAGGCCATGGTGGTTTTTACTGGGCATTCATGACCAGTAAAAAATGTCATGGGCGTACCCTGGAACCGCAGCTCCTGAGATGTATCTGCCCCCTGGGTCCTCCAGCACCTCGCAATCAGACATAAACACATTAATCATTAATATGATTCTGTCTGAGTGCAAGGTGCTGGTGCACCATGGAGCAGGCATGGCATTTGTTACTGGGCATGCTTGATAGATAAAGCATGATAAGTGTTATTATGCAGCTAGACTGGCATTTTAATGTAGCCAGTCTAGCCATTTCTTATTGTGGCATTACATTTTATATTAAGCAGCTTTGATAAAGCAAGCATGATAAGTGTTATTATGTAGTGAACTGGCATTGTGTTTGCAGCCATTTCTTACTGAGGCATGTCATTTTGTTTTGGGCATATTTGATTAGGCAAACAGGATCAGTGGTATTATTCTTACTGTGGCATGACATTTTGTATTGGGCATCTTTGATAAAAACAAGCATAGGTATTTAATGTAGCTAGACCTGCATTTCAATGCAGCCAGTCTGGTCATTTTGTATTGTGGTATGAAATGTTGGTAGTGGGCATTTTTGGAAAGCAAGGTGTTATTATGAAGCAAGACTGGTGCTTTTATGCAACCCGTCTATCCATTTCTTATTGCGGTATGCCATTTTGTATTGGGCATCTTTGATGAAGCAAGCATGATATATGTTATTATGTAGTCGACTGGCATTTTAGTGCAGCCAGTTTGATCATGTTTTCATACTTGAGCAAGAAAAGTAAAAACCTTAGTGTTCAACATAGCTGACTAATTGCTGTCCTTACTTTTACAATCTGCAAATTTTGCATGTCCCCTATTTCTCATCTTGCCCCTCTTGGTGTGCTCTGAGGCCCACGGGCATGTAGCACTTTCTAAGAATTACAATAAATAAATGCACAAGCTTTATTTTATTTTGTATCATCACCAACCAAAGACATATAGTCAAACAATACAGCCCACAGTTTATTCTGATGCCAAATTATCCTCCCATCCCCTTCCCCTACCTCCCCCACCGACGTCCCAACTCCAACGACTTACCAATGGTGGTATATACAATTGTCCAAACCTTGTTCTCAGCATTTTTATTGGTAAAGCCAACTGGAGGATGTTCGTACGTGTGGATACTGCCATATACTCTCAGAACACACATGGACATGTTTTATTATAGCATCATTACTTGCATTATGCGCAAAGCAAACATGAGTATGTTCATATATGGGAACACTATGGTATAATGGTGCAGTCAGCATGGAACTGCATGGGCACAGCCAGTGTGAAAAGGTTTTATACTGGGACATTTTGTGGGAAAAGGCATCATGAAAATGTGTTGGATGCTCCTGTGCACTGTTGGTGCCGTGCATTTTCATGAGTTACCCTACAAAACCAATTGCAAACTCTTTGGTTTTTTACTGATTTTTTTTCTAAAAATGGTGCTCTAAAATGCACCATTTTAAATTATTAAAAAAATGTCTTGAGGGAGAACCTCCCTAAATCCCCTTTGATTGGTGGGGGCTCCCGCGCTATGCTCTGTCACTATCACATATCTGGGATAAGTATTTAAACCCCTCCAGTTAAAAAAAATCACCAGCCACCATTGGCCATTTAGAAATAATGTCCATTTCCCACATTTCCCCTTCTGTTATATCTATTGGATTTGCAAACCTGCACTTTCTCGGCAACAAGTCTTCTGTCACTCAGTAGCATCATATCCTATTTGTTGTCTTCCCTGTACTGGTGATTTGCTGGTCTGTGCAAGGTTTGCTTTTGTTTGTCCTGGTTTTCAGATCTTGATGTCACCTGTCACAAGTGACATTTTGAAACTGTTTTCGGTTTGAAGTCTGGTAATGTGAATTTGACCTTTGTTTTTTATCAGTTTTCACCATAAGATGATGGCCATTACCTTCACAATACTCTTGATTTTGTGTATCATCTTTGGCTGGTTTCGTTTATAGAGTACACTGTTTTGAAAACATGGACCTCGTTGTCCTCAGGCTGCTGAGTTCCTCTGGGACAACTCATTTGCTCCTGTTGTTCATCCAGACCTTCGTTCATCTGCCTAACCTTGGTAAACTTTCAACTTGGTGTTTGTCCCTGTTCTGTTCATGTGCCCTTGGGTAACTATATTCGTTTATTTTTCAATATTCGAAATGATTCTTTTGCAAATACCTGAAAACATTTAATATTTTTGTACTGCTGTGCTGAAGCCAACACGGGTAGTGACTACATCTAAATATAATTGAAAAGGTGTGTGGGGCAATGTGTTTCATTGGTGACAAACGGATGTGAGAAATCATTCTGTGGTCAGCATTGAGTTATACCCTGGGACTTTTGACAAAGGAGATGTAGGGGATAGTTGGGCTGGGCAAGGTGGGAGCTGGGTGGTGTTGAAGGGATGGGGGCATCTGGCAGGGTGAAGTTGAAGGACCTTGATTGCAGGCTTTTTTCCATCCATTTCTCAAATGTTCAAGGCTTTTTGGCTCAAAGCATCAAGTAGTCCTGTAACCCGATAACTTTGAGAAAAGGTGCCATTGGGTCGTCAGCCGATGGTCCAACTGAGGTCTCAAAGATGAAACAAATAAAAGCTTGTCTATGGTTGAGATGGATATAGGGTAAATGAAGGCTTTGGGTAAACCACAAAAGGACATCTGTGGATTCTGTGAAAAAGATGTTGACATTCACAAATAGATGAAGGGAACCAACTCAGTTTTGCAATGACTGTTCTTTTTTTTCTTGAAGTATTTGTCTTCTGGTGGGTTAAGTCAAATGTGGACGAGAATTAAGGAGGAGCTAGCATGGCTGGAGAGATGAGGCCTTTGTGGTTAGCGGGTGATCGCATACTGACTCCATGGCAATATTGACCATGGACATGGGCATGGGTATGACTGGATTTGCATCTGGTCAACTATATGATGATTTAGATTAAATATAATAGCTAAGCGTCAACAGTGGTGTCCCCAATGTTTCAGCTCAAAGTTAGGCTAGTGGTATCTGAGTAGTGTAGTGGTTGTTTGAAGGTGTTGTGTTAGATGGGGAGTGAGGATCCATTAATCAAAGCCTTGCATATTTTAGTTTAGTGTGTTTGCTTATATTGCGCGCTCCCCCTGGTATCTAACTTGGTGGACAACAATTGTTACAGTCATGGCATTTAGATTACATGAACATGCAGTGTTCTAACATATATCCAGATATGGATAGAGATTTTTATAATTACAGGATTGGCTTTTTAGTTAACAATTGTCAGAAAAAAACAGTCAAAAGCAGTCGAATATATACAATATGGATGGACAAGAGGAAAGTTTAATCATTGGGGGATCAGTGAGAAGAGCCATGATTTGAGGTTGCATCAGAAGGCTGGAAAGGAAGGTTCATAGTTTTGGAGCAGAGGGAAATGAGGATGGGGGAAAGGAGCTAGCAAAGATGTTTGTACTTTCTTAAATGGCTAGGAGGGTGTCCTTAAGACTATCGAAGGGATTAGATCATAAACACATACCTGATTACAGTTCTGTTGCAATTTAAATTGTATGTTATAACAGCGCTTGAAGGTGATTAAGTTAATGTGTTAATTTGCAAATCACATTTTTCAGTATTCCAAAAACGAAGACATCTTTCTGTTCTCAGTTAAATTATAATTGTCTTTTGTTTTGTGTCATGGTTTAGCAAAGCAATTCATAATTGTTATTATTATTTTTGTTTGTATAAATTGTATTCCTTGGATCCAAGGAAGATACTTTTCACACGTATGCTAGCATCTGACTTAGTTTGTTATTTTGTATGCTCAGCTTTTGTTTTCTTTTGTGGGTGGATTGTTTTGGGCCAAGCACATATTTTGTGTTGAAGCATACGCTTTTACCAGATGGGAGGTTTATTAGTGTTTTGTTTTTTGTGCTTTTGGCTCCCCCAATTGCTTATTTGGGTTTTTGATAGGCGTGGTTCCCCACTCAAAAATTACTTTGTGCTCTTGTTTTCCAATGTGAGGAATGTGAACTTGGCTTCTGGGTGCATGCACAACCAGCGTCTGTCTTTAAGCGAAAGGGCATATTTAGAGATTCGCATGTTGTAAGGAAGTTGCATCTTTTCATTTGTACAAGTGAATATCTGAATTCCACTTTCCTATGTCTTTGTCATGGAACAAAATAGCATGTAGTTCTCTAATAGAATGTGTTTTTTCGGTTTCTCATATGGCTGTTTTTTTATGATGCTTTTTTGATGTGTGAACCACTTCCTTTCCCCATGTCTGGTTTTGCATGCTTCCAAAAATATGTTTTAAACAAAAGTATTATTTTTTTATAACATTTACTAATGTCCCTGCTTCCCTCATGTGAGGTCATTTTTCGCAATGCCTGAATATTAATGGATAGGATTATTTAGTGCATCAATCAGAGGTAGAAGAGATAAGGCAAAGATACCGGGTTGTAAACATCTGCCTTGTGTGTTAGTGAAGTCACGAGAAAGCTCAGAAACAGTAAACGAAACAACAACAAAAAATCACAAAAGATGCAGCAAGTCAAATTACAAAAAGAAAACCGAGCTATCGTTCATATCCGGACACATGCTGCTAAAATAAAAAGAAATAAAAGATTCGATGGCCCTTTTAATGCCATCGTTGCAATTGCATATGGTAAATCGGTGTTTTCTTCTGTAATTGGCCCAAAATAAATAGAAAAGGAACACAAATCAAACATAGCATTTGTTTAATTAAGATCATTGTGTTAAATGCTGTAGCTCAGCAGATAAGGGTGAAGCAGTCTAGGTTGACTTTATATTTTTAATTTGTCGGGGTGGCAGGATTAAAAACCTGACCACTGGAAAAAAAAAAGACCCCACCCCCCTACCCGCCCTAACAACAGCGGCCATAATTGTTCCTTAATCTTCTAATTGCAATAAATGTGTGCGGATTTGAAGTTGATGAAAACATTTCAAGTGCCCCATTCATTGACACGGTAATAGAATGCTCGGTATCTTGACGTCCCCTTACAGAGCGGTTCCACGTTGTCTAGACTACAAGTCAGACTGGAAGCTTGATCCAGCCAAAGACCACGGCAGTCAGGCCCTGAATTGCGCAGGCATTCTGGAGGTCTTAAGCTGCAGCTATACATACACTGTGAAATGTAGCCACTGAATGACACGGACAGCTGCTTTAAATAATACAAGGGGAGGAATGTGTTTGACACATGTGAGGTAATTAATGAGTGCATTTCTCATCAGAGACACCCTTAGCAGAGGGAAACGGAACAACCTAACGCATAAGTAAATTGGATTGTTTCATATTTTAGAAGTTCTTTAGTGTTTAAATCTTAGCAGAATTGTATAAACTTGGCATGTTCATTTTATGGCTGGACTTCGTGGATATGTTCAGCTATTCCAGCAAACCGTTGAGTCAAATTAAACTGTATGGCTCATTTATTCACACACTGAGTGCACGTTTTGTGCATTTAGGCCCAGTTTCCAATTGTGAAAAACTATGCAGCCGTGTCTAAGTACACAGCACAGGCCCGAATATAGCACATCCTCCAATCTTCCCTCGACGTGTGGTGCACCTTAGAACCTAAGCATAAGTATACAAATAAAACATCATGTCCCTGAGAACCAGGTGTTTCCCTCTCTCATCTGTTTTCCTGAGGCGTTTCATCTTTTTTTCTTTTGCTTTCGGTGTTTTTTCAATCTTTCTACTTTCTCCAACCCTCTGCCTACCTACTTGTTTTTTGTGTCTGTAGCAAGTCCCACAATGAAAAGCAAATGGTACGTAGTTTTCAAGTTCCACCATTGAAAACACATGTCAAACACTCCACCACACTGCAGCTTTTCTTTTGCTTCTTATTTTTCCGAAAAAATAACCCCTGCATGTATCCAGCACACAGGGAATTTAAAATGACAACAACCTCCAATATCGACACTGAAGTGTGAATGGTGGAAAGTTTTGAATAAATCGTAACCAACAACATTGCTCTGGGCAACATGAAAGCACTGTCGTTTTCTAGCTTATCTTCCATTACTGAAAGGGCAGTCTGAACCAAACTGCAAGGTCTCATCCATTCTGCAATGGACCACAAGCAAACCACAGAAATGCTTCGCCCCCATAAAATGGAAGCTGCTAAGTACAAAATCAGTGGTTATTACACATTTTGAGCATTCTAGTCATTACTTTTTGTTTTCTAGTGTGAGCCTCGCTAAGTGGGAGGGGCTATGACCAGACATTCCCTTGTTGGCTGTGTCTATGCACTCAATCCGGTTCTGTCTTTCCTTTTCTTATTTGTATCCCCTACCCAATGTCTGTAGACCTTCAAGCCCCCTTTTCTCCATATGCTTCCATCTATACTCTTGATATTCTGTCATGATTGTTTCCATATTATATTTACCCATTATGGTACACCATTATTATACAGCATCCCTTTGCTTCCTAGCGGTGTTTAATTATATAAACCTCAATAGTTACCTACATACATATGTACTTATATTGTAGAGGGGTGGTTGATGCCCTATGGTCAAGCGAGGGACTTTATACAGTGGAAATCCAAAAATTCAATTATTAATTACTTTTAACTTGCAGGACGGATTTGGCTGGTATTTTCTAACAAAAAGATTGTCATGTGCATCCCCGCCCCTAAAGTCTGGAGTCTGAAGCAGGAGTGGTGGTTGTGGAGACAACCAACAGATTCAGTGTGTTGGATCCATTGGGAGATGACCAGCTTATCCAGGAGTTTGCCCAGGATGGGGATAATGGATGTAGGGTGTTAGTTAGCAGGGCAGGAGGGGTCAGCAGAGGGCTTTTTAAAGATAGGATGCACAAGAGAGTGCTTATGGGGTAACAGGAAGTAGCCAGTGGCAAAGGAGTGATTACAGAAAGCGGCCAAGGCTGGCGTAAGGGAGGCGATGTTGGCCTTGATGGTTCTGGATGAGCAGAGTAGCACCTGTTCGGAAGAGACTTTCATAGAGAGGACTTGTTTAGAGACCTCATCCGATGTTATGAACGAGAAAGAGGAGAGTATGAGGGAAGTGGGGAGGGGGCCAATGGAGTCCTATGAGCAGAGGAGGGCTGAGGGGGGAGTATAGGAGAGTGAGGACAGGATGTCCAGTGTTTTGGTTAAGAAGTGAGAGGCCAATGAGGTACAGATGGTCAGGGAAGTGGAGACTGCAGTAGGAATGGCAAGTTCCTTGCAGATTCTAAACAATTTGCTTGAGATGTTAGTGGCTCCAGGAATTCGGCCTTGGATATGGGCCCTCATCTGCAAGCGAATGGAGAGTCTGTAATGTTTTTGGAGCTGGCGGCAGGCCAGTTTGTCAGAGGATATGCCCGATGCCTGCCACTTCCGCTCAGCAACTCTGCACTTGCGTTTCAGAGAGACTAGGTCAGAGTCATACCAGGTGTTGCGCTTGGAGGCAGGCTTTGTGCGGATCCGCAAGACAGGGGCAAGGATGTCCAGTGTGTTGGTGATAGAGAGATGAAGGTTAGCAAGGGCAGAGTCTGTGTGGGAGTCAGTGGTAGGATTGGGAGGGGGAATGAAGGTGGCGGCAAAATCAGCAGCTGACACTCACTTCATCAGTCGAATGACGGAGAAGGAGACTGGCTGTGTAGGCAGTGTCTTAGCTGAGGGAACTAAGAGATCCAGGTGTGAGGACAGAAGAGCATGGTCAGACCAGAAGAGAGGTGTAGTGAAAGGGTTGGAGATGTGGATGTCTACTGAGATGACAGCATCCAAGATATGTCTGTCTGATCATTTAGCATTAAAACATATTCAGGAACTCAAGTAGATAAATGAGTTAAAACGAGTATAACACAGATATAGCTCTCTAAGTTGCCTTTAGAAGAATACGTGTGCTTTAGATGAACTGATAAGGTACTTTAAATACTACCTGGGGATATTGGGAAAGAGAGGGGCAAGTGAGTTTTCAAGGCCCCTTTGCACTCATCTCAAAGAATAGAGAGCTATTTGTACTCGTTTTAACTCAGGTATCTTCTTTAGTTCCTATCTTTTAATGCTCCCATATCAGCATACTGACCACGCATGTGTAGTGAGGTGAACCCCATTGGGGATGGTTCACAAAATATTTGCTGATGGTCACTCAGGCTCACTCTTTAGTGACTCCTGGAAGGACAAGAACAAGTCAGGAGTAAGTCTTAGTTACTCCTGCAAACTTCATTGTGAATTGGTTCATTATATCTGTATAGATAATTTGCTTTCTGTATGTTTACAACCGTGATGTCATAAAAAAACACATGTTAACGTACCCACACATTCCATTTCTTTTTCTCAAGAATATATAATAACTTTTGTTTATGTAGCTGCCAATCTTGTTGTTAGATAGTATGCTGATATGTAGTGGCTTTAGAAGGACGAGTTGCTATATACAACCACAAGAAATTGGGCTAGTGGAGGTCAGGCTGCAGATATGTCAATCTAACAGGCATATTAAATCATGCACTATCACACTGGAGTAGAAGTGGCACATTGTTTAATTTGTTTTTACTCCCAAGGGACTAGTGGGCGTAAGGAACTATGTGGTCTTTTCTATGTGTGGCTTTGCTCTTCATTAGCAAGGCTCTGCATGGTATAATGTTATGGTATTTTAGGGGTGAATATGTAATAGTGTTTTTCTGATGCTTATCAGTCATTTTAAAGCAATCTGAATAAAATAAATAGTAGTATACTGAAAAAGAAAATATATGCCACAAATTGCTAGTTGGAAAACCTATTACTCATAGAACACGAAATGTACTTGGAGTTGTGACTAGCGTTAGCCAGAGTACACAGATTGCACGCTGCCCTTTAAAATACAGAACACTTTAGAACAGAGGACAGTGAATTGATACATTGTAGTACACCGAATCTGATTGGGGGTACTGAGCGAGGATATGCTGTTGGGGTTCTCAGACTTTTAGTTGCACATGCTGCAAAAATGAAACCAACATCCAATTCAGAACACATGTGGTGTTTCAGAGTGTAATCCCTGTGAAAACAAAAGGGGAATTATTCAAATGTGGTGGGATTTCATGCCTCTCTGGAAGGCAGATTAGTTGGCAATAATTTAACACTTGCACCATGAAATTAAAATGTACGTTGACTCTGTAATTGCAGAGACCAACAGCAGGCAGTTGTATTTTTAATGAAAAGGGACATTTGATTGCTTCTGCTGATTCAGAAAGAATGTTAAGCGTCCTCCTGGCGGAGAACGATGATGTTCACACATTTATGCACATACTTCTCCAGACTTACTGAAAGTATCCAAACAAAACATTGGTTTGAGGAAGTCTAGAGTGTTCCATGTAGAGCTCTTGCAAAAGCCATAGGGCAAGGAGTTTGTATTTTGTATTTTTGAACATAAATGGACACAGGCCCATTTAGCTCACTAGCTAGTCCACAAGAGTTTCTTTACTGATATATTGTGACGCAACTGGAAATGTATGCAGAAAGGAGTTTGCTGTCTTTATCAAAATATACCACAGTTAAACCTGCACAGATTAGCATTTTGTTCAACACACGCTTAAGCGAAGTATACAACATAGTTATAAATGCCCACTTTAGTTGTGTACAGGTTAGACAAAAATATTCACTGTAATACATTTTGACATGAGCACAATTATTATTAGAATTAAAAGACCACTTGCCATTTTAAATGAATCCCTTGATTGTTTGCTTTCATCTGGAGTACATAGTGATCTTATTGTTGCTGTTTTTCGTGCAACGTCCGAGCATTGACCACAGTTGCATCACCGTTTCCACTTGGTGACATTTTCAACCTAGTTTCCTTGCATTCAGTGTAAGACTCAAGGTGCTGATTCACGACGACCTTTCCACGTGTGTGTTTTACACTGGGAAACCTTCATACATTGCCACTGCAGATCATTCACAAAATAATGTCGTACTTTTCAATGAACAAAAGGTCTGCACATTTGGAACCAATCCATTAGGTAGGCATCTGGAATGGGTGTGAAGGAGGTGTGCGAATTAATCTGTGGGTGTATCAGGGGTACCACCTTAAACGCAGAACAACCTCACACAGTTGTAATTTAGAGAGCACTCGCAAATGGGTAATGTTGATTAACTTGTAAAGAGATGTTCTTGGAATAAACTTGATGCGGAAAGTGTGAAAGTTATTACGGTGCATTACGAATGAGTGGGATGCATGGAGAGAAGTAGTGTGAGAAACACACTTTTAATAGATAGTCGTCACCCCTGATGTCCATATTGATATCATTCTTGATCCCTGCTGTGATCTCAGTATGTGCACCTGAGCTGAACAGCGGGGAGATTCAAAGTTAAAGGATTGGTTCGGTCAGAAAATATTGTTGGCCAAAAAGATGGCCAATAATAAAATAAATACCTAAAATATATATTTTTTTAATGTCCCTAGGCAAAGTTTCCGGCAAATGAAGCTCAAACTTTAAAATTGCAAACACTAGGGGGCATCCATTTTGTGAATTCAGGCAGCCTCATCGGCTCTGCCTTTGCAGCACTAAAAAAGCAGCAAAAGCCCCCTACTGGGAGCTTTTGCTTACTGCAGCCTAAGCAGAGCTGAGGAGGCTGCCTTCACTTTCACGTTTTCTGTGCTCCCCAAGCCCAGGGAACCACAGAAAATGTAAAATGAAGACAAAAAGCCGAGGCGCACCAATTAAAAATATAACATTGTTGTATCTGTGATTGCCGTGGTTGGGAAACCACGGAAATCACAAATACAACAATGTTGTTATTCTGAATGCTGCAGCTTTCGCTGGGAGTCTCCTGGGCTCCCCCAAACCTGAGGTTTTTTTTGGATTTGTAGATACTGCGGCATTTGCACATACAAAAACGTTGCATTTCTAAACGCTGCAGCAACGTGCGAGAAACTTAGAAAGAAAAACCGCAGCATTTTTGAAACACAACAACGTTGTATTTATGTTTGTGGTAGCTTCAGCTTGGAGCTCAGAGGGCTCCAAGCTGAAGCTACCGCAAACATAAATATGTTTTAAAAGCTGCGGTTTTATTTCTAAGTTTTCCGGCTCCTCCAGTCCGGAAAACCTAGAAAAAAAACTGCAGCTAGTGCTTATTTTAAAAAAAAAAAAATAGCACTTACCGAGATGCAGCTGCAGCTTTCCTGCCTGTAGTCTCTGGTCCCCGTCCTCCGAGTCCGGCACCAATGAAGCAAAAGCCACCCAGTGGTAGCTTTTGTTTACTACAGCTGGCTGGCTTTTGCTTCATTAGTGCCGAAAACGCAAGCACAGGCGGCATCCATTTCAGAAAATGGATGCCCGCTAGTGCTTGCAATTTTAAAGTTTGAGCTTTATTTGCTCAAAACTTTGCATAGGGACTTAAACAATATATATATTTTAGGTATTTGTTTTATTATTGGCCATCTTTTTGACCAATAATATTTCTGAACAAACTATTCCTTTAAGAATGTCGTTACTTCCCATAACTGCCGAATTTCATGGATTTGTTGTGATAAATTGGTTTAGCATAACTTTTTTGTAATTACATGTTTTTCACTCAATTTCAATTGTTTTGTTATGTTATATCATAACCATCACCTTCTTGTCATGGCCTTTTGCCACAGACTTGGACAACTCCCCACTCTGCAACAAATAGGGTGAACGACTGTGGTCACTGGACATGGCTCATATCCCCCTGACTAGTAAATAACTATGTCCCAAAGGTCATGGCCTGTGACTGTGGACATTGGAACAATTACTGTAAAACATATGGTCTAATAGCCATGGCCGTCAATACATTGCACTGATTGCAGTGACAACTGGTCATGCAGAATGGTTGCAGTCATGCAGCATTTTCTGATTAGCGTGGTCATCCGCAAATGCTCAAAAATTACATTATTATGCAAGGTGGTACTATGTTTTGAGTTATGTTGGCTTTAATGGAATGCGGGTAGTTTTGGTCGGATTGATCATTAAATAGTGTAAGACTCTTAAAACAGTGTGAAAGATGAGCAAACACATGGTGGTGTTCTCTGGCCTAATTCTGACACCTTGGGATGCCAGTTCAGGTGACCATAAAGGTCAGAAACCTTGTCTTATCCAGTCTATGTCCCTACTGGAGCACCCTAGAATTCTAAATACATTTCTACAGGTGATGGCCAACATACAAGTTCAAATCTACTTTTAACAAGTCCTTTATTTTCCAGGCTAAACCTAGGTTTCCAAACATAAATATTCTATTTTTTGACCGTGTTTTGGCCAACAGAGTTCCAAAAGCTATTCTATCAATGTTTAGCCTCAACATCAAATGCATACACTGCTTTCCTGTGTAATCCCTTTAAAGGATACTCAACCTTCATAGTATAAGGACTTCCCTAGGCCACTCCATTGTCTTTCTCTCTTCCAAATGTCTCCATAAGCCTCTTCTTTAGACCTCTCTGGTGGAAAAACGAATATAATATGCCTCAAACCATGCTCTCCAGCCTACCCACACTACCCATTTGTTCCGATTCCCCTTCTCCACCTCTACCCTTTCCTTCCGGTAGTAGAAATCGCAGGAAGCACTGGAATCGAGCAAAAAAGAAAAACCTTTGCCTTTCGGCCTCGTTGTGATGAATCAGATAATTGTTACTCTGTCCTAACTAATCTGTAGTACTGTAGATCTGTACTAAATCTTGAGGGTTTTGTTTTGAAATTATGTCAGCCATGACCACTGTCCATGTTGCATTAATTAGAAAAAAATATGGTAGCCCATTGGTCTTTGGCTGTGGCTTGTACGCTGTGCTTCGTAACTAACCAGATGCAACGAGCCAGGGCCTTCAGCTGTAGCCTCTGTCAATGTTACACCATTTAGTAGACAATACTGTGTCTCACTGACCATGGCCTTTGTCCATGACCCATAACTCCTTTGCTAGTACATAACCAGATCCAACCAGCCATTGACTTTGTTCGTGGCCACTGTTCATGTTGCACTATTACAACTAATCAGGCATAGGTCACCGGCCATGGCCAATGCCACATCTCTTCCGCCTCCTCTGATTTCTGTGACAGTTTACCCTCCACAATTACATTTTCAAGATGTAATTCTGCATCAGTATACATGCCCGATAGTAGGTACTAGTTTCTGGATCTCTCAAATGTCATCTTAGAGTGTTTTAGACCTTATTCATAGTATTTTATGTCATGTTACTCACTATTTCTACCAGGGCAATCACCATTCAAGAGATTCATTGTAATATTATTTCTGGTCTTTTTTTGCTTTTGGTGGCTATACAAAGCATACGAGTCACTCCTACCACATACCACTACAGACAGCTACCATTTCACCTTCTCACTATGTCACAGTCGTACACTGTCTCTTCTAATCTCACTCTCTTACGCACCCTAATACAAATAGATAGATTGTATCGACCATTTAATAATAGTCTGGAAATTGACAGATGATCAGAGGGAACATAACCATTACCACTTTTTACATGGGAAAAGTGGTAATGGTTATGGAAGCATACAACTTTGGCACAGAGAAAGGACTGCCTGTACTATGAAAATGCAAGGCTCTCTATTGGTTGGCAAGCTGAGCCACCTCCAACTGCACTCTACCCTGCTTAGGTGCTATGATAAGTGGGAATTACAGGACATTTGACCATCATGCAACAAACAACATGAGACCATCCTCACCCCCTCTTATTCAGCCAGAGGCCCATAATAGAAACCCACCTCTTGCCCTACTCCGCATACATTCAGAATGATGCTGAAACTCTGAAGGATATTCTTCACGGAGAATGTGGTGAGATGAGGAGCAGGAAAGATAAAAGGTGGAGTGTGAATTCTTCAAAGCACCCCACAAAGCTGGGACACCATTCATTACAGATGGAGTGAATGGAACAGATGTAGTGGATGGAATGGATGGACTGCAGTTCCCGAGGGCGTTCAACCTACCAGCGCTCTGAGATCATACCAATGATACATAAGGTGCTATATAAATGCAAAGTAAGATAACATAACATAACATAGCCTATATGGAGTTCATGGCTTTTTTCTTTAAGAAATTTCCAGCAATATCCATGGGGAGCACGCAGCTTCCTTTTGTTCAGAATATATAACTGATGTAATTGTGGGCACAATCGCTTTAAGAAGATGTTTTCAAGCATTTCAATAACATATACAGGGTAAAGTCACTGTTTTGTTCTACTACACATTGAAAGAATAGGAATAGTAATGAAACAGTAATAAAATAATCAAAATCATAGAACGAGAATCACATTACTTTAGTTGGGGGGGCATTATGGATGCAGGATAGAACATCCAAACCCCAGTTCCAGTTATGTTTTCTCAAGCAATTATAATTCACTAAATGAAAATAAATTGGGATTGGTTTTGTGTTGGTCCTCAAATAAAAAGTAAAACTTCTGTGTTCTAGAGTTTTCCCATGGCATCTCCTGTTTCTCATGTCATCCTCAAACTGTGGCTATGGGAATTTCATCTGTGCTATTGTGTGCATCATGAGCAATGAATTGTAGTGACAGAGTAATAGCCGAGCAACCATAAGTTGCAATTTTCTGTGTTTTCTGTGTTTGGAGCTGATGATTTCTCCTCAACTGAACGTTTTTCAGCAACGATTTGGTTTTTATTAGACACTTTTATTACTCTCATTCTTTCAATAAGTATTACAGACAAAAAGTGGATCCTTGAAGATCTTATTACGTTGTTTGAATAAATCAACTTTGCGTAGTAGGTGGACCGGAGACCATATGTGGCTCAGGGGGGAGGGCCATGTAGTGACTCCCTTCATGCCAGCTCCTTCTCTACAGATCTCCCATATTTGCATAGTAGCTTGTGTCCATGATCATATAAGTAAGGATTTTACATTTTAGACCTACTCAAATGTGTTTTTGTATTTCTTGTGAGAATTTCACATCCGTTTTTATCATGAAATGGTCACAATAATAAGAATTCTGTAAGGAACATAACAGGAAATGGACAGAGATGTTGAGCGTAGAGAGTTGAATGATCATGATGAAACCATGACTCAATAGGACACCATCATGGAGTCATACCAAACCCTTCAAGTAAGAGAACATTAAAATGGGATGCAGTTCAGGACAAATTTATTTTATAAAACAACTAGTAATCCCTTTAAAAACATATATGTACGATAAGTCTTATTCTCAATTGCATGTTCATTATATAGAACAAAGCAGACATCTTCTCAGACGCAGTCATCAATTAGGCTATGCACTTTCCCAAAGGTCCATCAATACATTTTCACTGCAATATATTATTTATATTAGAATTCCACATTGTTTCAATGATGGGATTGTAATCAGTTGTGTACTTGGAGCTTCACTTTTGTGTTTTTAGGAGACTTGCCTTTCAAACAGCAGAAATCAAACTATTTACTTGACCTTTGATTACTCCTTGTCCTCTGCTCTACACCCTCTGTTCATCTCCCCTAGGAAGACTTCTCACATCCTTTTCCTTTCACTAACATCTTTATGCTGATGACACTCAAATATTGTTCTCCTTTCCCTTTCCCTCCTTCACCTTAGCCAGTTTGGACCAGATTACAAACTGTCTCACTGCAATCTGTCACTGGGTGGTTCTCTGCTCCCTAATGCTGATCTGTTGAAAAAACGAAATTGCTCTTGCTTCCAGCTTCCAATGCTTTCCCTCCTCTCCCCTCTTCTATCTCCTTCCTGCCTGACCTTCTCGCTCCCTCACTCAAGGGGGCAGTCTTGGGGTCCTCTTTGATAGTGCCATACAACTGCAACCATTCATCCCGTCCACTGCCTCTGTTCTTATTTACCACTACAACATTAAAAAGTGCCCTTTTCTTACTAACCACTCTATAAAATCTCTAATCTCCACGCATGTTCTAAGCAAACTGGACTATTGCTCATCCCTACTCCTTGACCTTCCTCTTTACTCCTTCCTTCCTCTAGGCAATTGCTTCAACTTGGCTACATGTACTATCTACAGCCTACCCAGGTTCTTGGTTCTATCTGAAAGTGTTGAATATTTCAGGACGCACACCACAAGGACTGTTTCATTTTCGCTGATTTGATGCGGCCCGGAATATTCAACATATTTCATTTTTTGTAAGGGTTTCACCACCTCCCCAACTCCCCTTCATCCAATCCCCCACCCTCGATCTTTAAAATGGAGGGTTTCTTCTGCATTCGCTCTCCTTGAAAATCTACATCCCAGATCCCCCTCCCATCACAGACACCCACACACACTCCCGGACACACACACACACCTCAATATAGGCACAGACACGCCAAAACAAACACACTTACCCAATTCAGCCCTGTCTTTGGTCTTCCGGCATGGCCCTGCCTGTCAGCCTCTGCACGCACTTATATACAGCAGGGGTATGACAGTTCGATTTAGAAAGACCGCTCTGAGCGGTCTCAAAGCAATCTTTCTAAATCAAACTTTTTCTAATTCAGAAAACAGAAAGAGAACTTTTGACTTAATACCAGATTCTCTCCCACATCTACCTAACGACAACATGCTGGATGGCTCTCTAGACACAACCGCTCTTTTCAATTTCCTTCTCCTAGTGGCAGCAAAATTTCTAGTAAGTGAAGTGTTTCCCCAGTGGGGGATTTATGACGTCATACGCTCTGATATTGGGACGCATTTCATCAATGACTTATTCAAAGCAGTGACTGTGCTGCTGGGGATTACACACAAACTGTGTTCGATTTATCACGTGGAAGCTAACAGGGTTGTGGAAAAAATCACTGGCTTCCTTAAGAGCATATTGTCGAAATTATGTCACACTCTAAAGAAAAACTGGGTGTACTGCTTGCTGTTTACCCTATTTGAATTGAGAAACCGGCCTTGCAAAAACCACAACTTGTCACCCCATGAGATAGTGACAGGGAGGCACATGCATACCCCAATATCACCTCTAAGGAGAATATCAGACGCACACAGAACAGCCACAGTACTGGGTGAGGAGTTTTAAGATTACCTGAGGAAATTCACTAGAGCGGCACAAATAATAGCAAAACAAAGAGCTCCACCCTTTACACAGGAAAATGAAAGTGACACAATAACACCAGCAGGTGACAGCCCGAGTGCACAATTAATGCCTGGGGAGACAGTATATTTGCGCAGTTTCATATCGTGATGGAATGCTCCACGATTTCATGGCCCATATGAGGTAATATATTGTACGCCTACTGCGGTCAAGGTAAAAGGGCTGAAATACTGGATCCATCTATCGGACGTGCGAAAAGCACATGATAGTGTTGTAATGGGAGGGGAACAAAATGCTGAGTATAGAACAACGCAAACGTAGCGTTAATGATCATGCAGAAAATGATACAGCGCTAGATGAAACAGAAATATAAGGAGGGGCAATGAAAAGTGAAATGCAATAAAAGAAAAAAAGAGTACATAGAACAGAGAAACAAATGTATATAGAAATGATTGATTTCTGCAAAATGCAGAGCACCTATATTCATAATTGCAAGGATTAACTGTCTCTCTTTCCTTCTTGCCCCTTATTGACTTTACCTCTCTTATTTTCTCTATCACTCTCTCTCTCTCTTGTTTTGTCTCACACCTAAGTACACCAGCATGACAGTGATTACGTAATAACGTGGTTTTATGAAAATGAACATAACATAAAGTAAAATGTACAGTGAAAATAAAATAGTGTATGCATAACCCAATTGTATCTCACTCTGTAGGTTCATGCATTGCGGAAACGAGGGCCCTTCAATGCCAGCGACTCTACAATAGATAGTAGTAGGAGAAATGTTAGCAGTACTAGGATGTATTCAATCGAGTGTGGACTTTGCTTTTCTGCAATTTTGTTTTTTACCCTGTTGTTAGGACTAACACTGTATTAGGCCATTTCTTTTATATCTATTGATATAAACGAGAGGGGAGGAGAAGTAAAAATGATACAAGAAGGATGGTTTTAAGTTAATATGGGCCCACAATGTCCCTACAAACCTCACTACCCTATACAAGAATAAAACTGTTAGAGCCCCACTGATGAACTACTCGGTAACTGACCATCCTGAGCATGAATTTAACGTGTACAAGATGAATGACCCCAACCCTTATGCATTTACATTGCCATATGATGATCTCTATACAACCTTACAAGCTACCTCAAGTGGTGATTATGTAAATGATGAGAAACAGACCCCAACCCCGACTCATCGTAAAATAGATGGAAAGCAAAGTGATGGGAGTAGAGCGAGGGTAACAACTGGAATATTCCCAATCCAATACCAGAAATTAGAATCCAAAGTGGTCCAGGGGGGAGCAGGAGGCAGAAAAGGGGGATGGGACTGAAAAGGCATGATGAATATCATGGTCTATGCAGTAGAAGGTCCACATCGCCCAGACCAGTCCAACAAATGGTATGCAGACAAGAGCACAATGGCAAAGCAAGATACCAATGAAATCGGCAATGTGTGCTCTTTGATTCCCTATGCCTCTGGGACCCCTAAAGTGTTGTTTCCACAGGAGGCGCCTTTTGCGAGACCCAGTGTCTGATTCACCTTGCACTGTGTAGAATTAAAAGCCCCCATCAGGCACACACCATTACACTACAGATGCTGCAGAATGAAAGGACGTGTTAAAACAAACCACAGGAGTGATCTGCATCAAAGAACCATTTTTATGTGATTCCAGGGACAATGTTTTCCGACAACAGGTGGCAGGAGGAACAAGTGACGTGTAAGGCAGAGGCTTTGCAAGGACTGTCAGATGAGAAACTCTAATGGATCGAAAGCACATGTACTCCAATCTGGTCTCAGCACATCGCCAAACTAACGTGGGTAACGGCTCTCGAGAAACCAATGAAGGTGCAATGAGAAATATCATTTTAACTGTGCTTCCATGGGGAAGGAAAAGTGCCCCTAGGAGCAAACAAGAACTGTAGCAAAATGCTCATCATACCAGACATGAACAAAGGAACAGCAGCTTTAATGGAAACTTAATGGGTATACGGCAAACAGGCGTATTTGCACCTTCCGCCTTCATGGAGAAAGCCACATCCGATGGGAGACGGTGCCAGCAAAGATGTCCCCAGCACCCCGTCAATGACCAAATAACCCCCTGCATATGATGCCTTATCGGAAGAGCAGCTACAAAGCACTGTATCCTGACAACGGAGATCATCGAACTATATCTCTGCAGAATCCTCTGATCTCTTGGTGCAAATACCTGACAAGTTTAAGTTATTTAGTTCAGCAGAAACCTTCTCCACGTCCCTCACTCCTAGCATCCAAATTCGAACAAATGCGAAATGGATACAAATCATCCAATGGGAACTTATCCAGCTAGCAAACGACACTGAAGAAGGATTCAATGTCATTAATGTGTAATTGAGAGCCCTGCGGCTGATGACCATGCAGAACCGCTACGTCCTGGACCTATCGAACTACAATGGATTGCAGTGTTTGCCAAAAAACAGGAGTGCATGTTGCACTTTTGTACCTTCTGCCGATGCAGACAATAGAACATTAATAACATGCAATAGCAGCAGTGTATAATCTTGTACAAAGAATGAAGGAAGAAGGAGGAGTGCAGTCCAGCACGTGGTTCGACAACCAGTTCGAGGGGGTCCAGTCGTGGCTTGGCATAGCCGTGAAGCTGCCGATACCCATCATCGTCTTTTTCGTACTCATTTTTGGTGTGTGCCAATTGGGACTTGGGTCCTGTGCAAAATCCATTCCTAACAGTGCAATGATGATGGTGACAATGGGCAATGCAGCAGGGGAGTACAGGTAACACATGAAGCTCAGGTTCAAACAGGAGAAGATTCAGAAGCAAAACATAGGATGAATGTATACAGCATTGGATACATTGTAGATCTGATATGGCACACCACAATTAAAGAGCCCATGAATTAGAATGGCACAATGAGGTATGGGTAGATCTGGACGGAGACGGGGCTGTATATACATGACATGTACCCCATATGAATATGCACGGAGGAGGGAGAGCCTTAGGTCGGTGTGTCAGGCTTGGATGCCGAGAAAGGGAACCCTGGCTTGGGATAAAGCAGTGGCTGAGGAAAAAGAATGCAAACATTTGGAAGATTTGCATTATTCATTACTTAAGTAACAAAAGGGGGGAATGTAAGGGAGGAAGGATCTCCCAGCCCCCCATCATTCCTAATGACGCACATGATATGCTCAGTCTGCGGTTGACAGCACACCTCTGACCTAGGTGTGAGGTAGTCATTGTATGACACATAGCTGTGCACGGCCTATGAGCCACAACTCTTCATTTTGTGTTAACTACCGACTCCATTTTCTAATAGGCTGCATGTAAATGCTAAATACAAGCCTGCACCTCTCCCCTTCATTCTCCGTGTACAGTCAGCATGCCAACCCCCCACCTCCTCCCATCTGCCATCTCCACAACTGTCCTGTTTTCACAGAAGCTTGGGCGCAAAGTGTAGCGACCTAAACACTGTATCTCTCCTCTTCCTTTGACATTATTGCCCTGTGTGTGACCGGGCCGGAGCCTGATCCTGGAAAAAACCATCCGTTTCCACAAACCTGTCTCTGCACTAGCAGACCCCTTCTAAAGTAATATAGACCACAAACCCCCTAACCCCACACTTCTTTGATGTAACAGTTGCAAGCCCCCAGCCCATGTGCCACTCTAGTTCACCATCATATCACTAATCCGATGCAGCCATATATTGTCTTGTACTAACAAAGAGTAAAACACCTGCATTAGGTTGAAATAGATGCTCGATTAATGTGCTTTTGAAATACTGTGTTAGATAAGGCACATGGACCAATATACCCTCACTCTTGGTGGCTCAGGTCAAATGCTTAGATGATATATATATATATATATTGTGTATTGAAATGTATGTATAATATTAAAATGTGTGTGGTCAAAAGAGCAAAGAGTTATACAGAAATAAATACAACGACTTGGACATCGTCTAGCCCTGCACCCCTCCCAGTTGAGCCCAGCTGACCCGCATGCTCCAAGAGGTTACAAGTCCAGAGCTGACCAATCCTGGAGCAACACCCCTACACAAAGTGTAATGTCCATTCCACTTTGCCCAATGAGCACTACTTACTGTATCCCCTATAGTACATGCAATAGATGACGTGTTTTTGTAATATAATGTGTATTTTCTGTTGTTTGGGCAGAGCGCTCTCAGAGTAGCAGAGCCCTCTGCATGCCCCATTTTAACTTTATATATATAAAGACTTGTCTTTTACGTCCCTCGCAATTGGTCCTGGTCTAATTCTCTACTGGGGAGTGTCCATTAGTGTCTCTTATTTTGGTTATTTAATTATAAATGTGGGGAATGCTAGCTTTCAAAAACTATCAATGGTCTGACTCTTCAGTACCCATCTGACTGTATTTCAGTTTACTCACCATCTTGTTCCCTCAAGATCCTCATCTGCACTCATCCTCTCTCTCCCATACCCTCTATTCCTCTCTTTCTCCCTACTCACCCCACTCCACTGGAATTCACTACCCATAATAATTAAAGCCATCCCAACTGTGGATATCTTCAAAGCTTGTCTTAATCTTCATATTCTTTTTAAAGCAGTAGCTCCCCATTCCCTCTCCCCATCATCCCTACCTGACCGAAACCACTGCCTCCGGGAATGCATAATAATGTTATGTTGTATATTTAACTAGTACTCTTGTTGAGTCTGAAACCCTTGCCCCTTAGGTTAATGTTTCCTTTGCAATGCACCTGTTTTTTTGTATATTTTGTTTCTCTTTGTGTTGTTTTGTCCCTGTAATATGTCCTACGTTTTACACACTTACAAACAGGCTTCCTACTTGTTTTCATATCTATGCTTTTGTACTTTGTGGGAATGCTTCTGGCATCAGTACGTTTGTTTTTGTAAGACCTTTCTGATCGAAATTAACATCCTTCTTCAAATAAATACACATGTCTTTGTTGCAAACTGGTTGAGGAAATCAAAAGTGACATTTGGTGTACTATTGTCCTTTGTTTCTATATCGACTTCAGAAATATTTGCCACACTTATTCATCAGAAATGCAAGGTTTGAGTTCTTAGCACCATATTTATGTCTTCTTTAGGGATACTACAGTTAATACATTTTTCAATAAATTGTAGGACAGTCTCCTTAAAGCCATGGCCAAATTTTGGAGCATATTAATGCACGGAAGCATGTGAATATGTGGTGCTCCTCTAGATTGGTATTCTTTTCTCCAAAACTAGTGTTCTGCGTCTCCGCATGGAGGACAATGTTTGCTACAGATGAAATGTAACTTGGCAATAAAACAGTGGTGGTAGTAATGTGAAACATTTACAGGACCTAGAGAACAGTATCCTCAGTTGTTTAAGTCTATTACTTGTTTATGTTGATTTATAGTTCCCAGAACATCATTTAAATGACATATTCAAATGTATTTTCCATGATGGTTCCTAACTTTTGTGGTTGGATTGTTTAGTTGTCAAGCATATTATCTGTAGTATTAGGAAATTATTTTCAAAATGACCAGTTTGTGGTTTGTTTCATATACTTTGGTTGTTTATTTTATTCTCTATGTTCATATTATTGCTGTATTTAATGCGCTCTTTCAGATATTCGAAATACTACAACATTTGTACGTTATTTTAATAGCTCGAGATGGCATTTGGTTGTCAAAGAGTATTATTTCAATATGTGCATAATAAGAAAGGATCTGTTATGTCGTCATGTTTTTCTGCTGTTAGATACAAGGGCAATTGAAACCATTATGATTACTCATTGTATATAGCTTTATGGCACATATCTGCCATTTTGTACTTTGCATGCGGAAAGTTCTACGGCAGCAGACACATACTTTGTCTGGTATTTCAGCATAGGTTGTTTGAAACTTTGCTATTCATTTTTTTAATGTGTTGCAAAGAACAGTACTTGTTATGAACTGTTGGTCACTACTTTGTCATTCATTTGTGTTCGCTAGTACTACTTCAGTACAACATTTATGTTATGAATGTCATTTATATGTCACAGAAATTCTCTTTGTGTACCAGTTAGTAGAGTTTCATTTCGTTTTTGTAATTCTAGACCGGTTGTTTTTGCACTTCACATTTTATTCAAAACAGTGCACATTGTAGAATAATGTGTTGCTAACATTTGAATGTGCTTAAAGGTGCTTTTACTGGATGACTTGAAATGCATCCTAGAGAATGTCTCTGTATGGCCACTTTATGGGCAGTAGAGTTTTGATTATACGTTTGTCTTTTACTTTAACGTATTGCTTTAGAAACTGTCACAAATATGTTAGACTGAGATTGTGTGGTGTTTTTTCAATTTCTGTATGGTGCTGCCAATGAATTGTTTAGGGCACAGGCAGAGAAATCTCTACACCATCTAGTTTGTTTTACATTCTATGCGGTTTGTGATGTAATGTTTCCAATGTGCATTGTCTATCTCAAATTCTGTGATGGGGATATTTTTCATACATTTTGGTTTGGCAACAGGAAGTAAATCCTGGTGATAACATTTCCTAAACTATTTCCTCTTCTATAGAAAAAATTGTGTCTTTCATTTAAAATATAGGGCCTGATCACGACTTTGGCGGTAACGCCAGCGGTATTAGCCCTACTGCCGAACTCCCTGGCACTAATAGCGCCGGATCACGAGTTCAGCGGTAATGTTAATCCCCATTCCCCATTGAGCCCATTGAGGGATGCCCCATTCCCCATTGGGCTCAATGCGGAATTTTTGTGCTCTTACCGCCGGTGGATTTCCTGCCGGCGGTAATAGCACAAATTTTTGGCGGATTTCCCCCCAGCTCAGAGCTGCGGTGAAATCTGCCAAAGTCTTGATTTGGCGGACCCTTAAATCTGGCGGTAATAGCGCTACCGCCAGATTTAAGGGTTACTGCCAAAGTCGTGATCAGGCTCAGAATCTAAAGATATGTCTTGAGCTAGAAGGTGCCAGTACCTACAACTAATACCCATGCTATTATTAGTCTTTTTATGAGTGGTAATAAATCAGCAAAAACTTGATTTTATGGAATGCTTAGGGAGTAAGAGCTCAGCTGCTTTAGAGAAAACTTGATTGATGATGCTCTTGAAATAGCCTCATACTAGAAAGTGACTGTTCACTATTTACATGTCTGAATGAAGTCAGATTCTTTTGAGCAGTTTCATGTAGCCCTTAGAAATTCTGGTAAGGAATATTCTCAATGTTGTGTGGGCGGGTGTGTGGAGAAAGCATGTAAGATGGTATTTCCCAACGTGGCTTTTATATATGGTGGTATGGATCACATTATTGATGACTTTGATTTAAAGATCCAGAAATTCGTTTTCAGATTGGCTGCAATTTAAAGTAAATTTTAAATTCTGATCATTCTGACTGATAGAACTTACACCTTGTTGTAATGTGTTGTTTCTGCCTTTCCAGAGAATGAAAAGGTCATTTATATACCGTAGCTAAAGAATTATGTGATCATTCCATGTATTGTTCTCATCATGGAGGACATAGTGTTCCTCTCAAAATCCTATAAGGATATTTGCATAGTTGGGGAACTTTTCCTCCCCATGGCATCTCTTGAGTCAATCAATTCCAAAAACAATTATATATATTTTTGTCTATATACATAAAAATACATATCTTCTCATAGAGAGTATTTTCACTGAATTTCAGAGGTTTTCATTAGAACAGTTTAACCATAATGGTCCTTTAACAAAGTTGTTCACTGAATTTCACAGTTGTTCATTAGAGCAACCTAACCATGATGTCCCCTGTACACAACTTCTTCACTAAATTTCCTAGGTTATTTACAGCAATTTACTTTAAAATCAAAAAACGAAAAAGAAATGTGCTAGTTATGGTAAGCTACACAATCATACATCAAACCCCCGCTGTGCACTGCTCACACTGACATGTGACTTCCTAGACATCACATAAGTCATCACTACACGGTAACGATCGTGACAGAGTGTGTTGACAAGAGGTTGTGTTTAGGGTGTTTTCACCAATATATGAAGGGTGATAAGTTGGGCTCTCATGTTCTAGTTCATGCATCACAAAATAGAGTGTACTGAAGTTCTTTTGGGAGTATAGCAAACATAGAATATATGAACACTAAGCAATGGTTACATCATTGGCCTAAGTAGAGTATTCTTAATATTGTAGCCTTGGGCTTTAGAATTATAGGTCCAAGCCTATGCAATACCTGAGTAATATTAAACTTGGCCTCAGGCACTACATACAAAACATGTTATGCATGTGTGTGGATAGCAAGAATATAATTAAGGAACTGATGCACACAAATCTGATAGAAAGACATGTTATATCTAAAAAGGGGGAACAAATACTATATTAAGAGCATGGAGCTATATTTTGAGTCAGTCATGGAAGATATAAAGTATACAAAGTATAGTGAAGTAAAGAGTAAAACCAAGCAAAATTGCTTTTGCTATCCTTTTTACTCCTTATTTTGAACACATGTACTGCTGTTGGCAAATTTTGCTTTGCAAACTCCATTTACAGTGGATTCCCATGGCTCCTTTCAATACTTTTATCAGGTGCTAAAAAGTTGTGGATTCAACAGGAATCCACTGCTTTAATGCCTGCCGTCAGTGTCTGCTGATGCTTCATGAACAATCATAGCTGCATAACATATTCAAACATTATATAAATGTGCAAAATGGTCAATTTAATCATGTGAGGAGCATCACAAATTTGGATGTGCTGCATAATCACTAGTCTGGCATATGAAACAATCATGTTGTACTTGATGGTGCTCTGGATGGGGTGGAATAAGTGTACAAAAGGCCAAAAAGATGGTGCATTTTTTGCTCTTGCAGAATTTGTATTCTCTTTGGATTGACATCGAAGTTCTGCCCACGTCCACAGTACCCTAGTACAAACCTACCCCTTTCCCAAATCCATAATCCTTTTCAGCACTTTTCTTTTGTGGCTTCCATTGAGTTTACAGAGGAAACTGCTCGCATTGTGGGAAAACAAATGGTGGTACCTTTTACTCCATGAGAGCTTGAAGGCAGGAAGGGAACAAGGGAATACAGTCATCATTCTTAGCCCTTGAGGATTCCAAATGATCTAACAACAATAGCTAGCATACTAGGTCAGAGGCATATATACTAGTGAAGTGCTTGACAAAGAGTGAGGCGAGTGGGGGGAGAGGAGAGCACAGATCAATAAAGTACTGTACTAGCCTGGTGACATTTCAGGATGCTTGGTCATACAATGCACCTATACATGAGGATTACAAGCACAACCAAGCTAGGAACCAAAGAAAGAGGGGGGATGAGACGAGACAGACAGATTAGCAAAGACTAGAACATTGAAGGTCAAGGTTGTGCAAGTGCACATAACAGGAAGTGCAAGGGAGGGAGCGGGGATACATGCACCCAGTACAGCAGAGGGCTGGGTTAAGTGCAGATAGGTTGCCCCTCTTATGGAGCATATTTCAGTAGTGCCATGCAGAGTTTGGAGGCCCGGAGGCAAGTGCAAGACTGGCAGGGGTGCCTGGTACCTGTGAGGCTCTGGAGGTGCACCAGGTGACCAGTCTTCTAGCTGAGCAGGTTGGGGAAGATAAGGAAGGAGGGAAAGAAGTGAGGAGAAAGGAGGTTAAGAGGGGAGCGGGAGCGGGAGAGAGAAGGAACGAAGAGAAGAGGTAGGTATCGAGGCGTTTTCAGAACTTAAGGCGGTCCGGCTCAAGACGGAGAGAGGTAGGTAAGCTGTTCCAGAGGGATGCACCTGCAGAGGATAAGGATCTCCCTGAAATCTCTTTTTGGAGAAACAACTCACCCACAGATAGTTGGAAGAGGAGGGCTCTAGAAGGAGGGAATTTGGGAAGAGATTGTTGTAGATCGTAAGGGCCCTGGCCAGAAAGCCTTGGACTATGCAGAGGGACATGAACTTGATCCTTGCAGCCATAGGGAGCTAGTAGAGTGATTCTAGCACTGGAGAGATGCAGTCTCTGGGCTTGAGGCCAAGGATACGTCTTGCGGTTCTGTTCTGGATATGTTGCAGAGTTTGGAGAGTAGAAGTTGGAAGAGTGAGAAAGAGACTGTTGCAGTAGCCCATTCTGGAGAGAACCAGGGCTTTGGAGACAGTGAGCATCCAGGGTAAGGTGATAAAAGGTGGAATACCTCTGAGGAGGTGCATCTGGTAGTGAGACTTTTTGGACATGTCCGAGATGTGAGAAGAGAAGGAGATAGTAGAGTGAAGATGACCCCCAAGTCATCTATATATATATCGGGCTCGGAAGATATCTCAGGGGCAAAGGTTTTTTCTTCGAAGCAAGACAACGCAGACCAACACAGGTTTGAATCTCAATCCCTTGCTTAGAGACTGCTCTTTGGTGTTCAGCAATTAATAAAAAGAATAATTAATTTGAATGATATCTGTATCTAGATTTTAATAAAACAACTTCCTGAAGGTTCTCTAAAGTGGTCATACCTTTTAAATAAAATCGAACTTCAAATCTAATTTTAAATCAAGTGTACCCTTGCCACTTCCATGGTTTCTAGGCACTCTTGTGCTCTGTAATGTAAAGTGGGGTATAAAGCAGCTTTAGTGCTGAACTGTTCATACGTCTTTCACCAGGAGTAAATGGCGTCTGAGCATGTGAGCATTCCGGATATGCTTTGTTTTGTACACTGGGTGCTCATTGTTTCCGGATGGGCTGCATCCAGTGTTTATGTTGTTTGGTGTAGGAGGTTCTGAAATGGGTCTTAGTTTTAGGGTGAGGTGCAAGTTGGGTGTTTTAGAACGGTGGTTTGCTAGGCCATCTGGGTGTGTATGGTGAGTATGAGGTGGGGGAATGTGGTAGAGAAAAGGGAAATGGTTTGTCATTTTGGTATGGTCTGTGGGTATTGTGCAACTATGTTATATTTGTGGGGCATTCAGCTCATGATTCCCTTATTCCATGTTAGTTTTTACAGGATCTTTTGTGGGCGAGGTTTGGCAATTGTATGTTGTTCAAGTGACCATGCTTGTGCGCATGGCCAATGTGTAGTTGTTGTTGGTCTGCTTTTATAATCAGCTTGATTTTCTATGGATTTGAGTTCCATAGTTTGGCTATGATAAAAGAGAAGGTGGTTCCTCGAATTATTGTTTTCGTGTAGTGTCTAGCTTCTATTTGAAGGTTGGTGCTGGATCTTAAGTCTCTTCTTAGTTGGTATTCAGATGTTTTTGCTATGAGGAAATTGACTCTGAATGTTCACTTCAGAAGTATTCATGAGAGAGCAGGAGTGGAATAACCTTATGTATTAACATTTCCTGACCAGAACTATCCGAGCAATTTTATAAAATTTAATTTCATGTGTTATTGACACATGTGGTATTCAACATAAGTTAATAAAGAACTGGCCTTCTGCAGATCTTGTTGCAATTTGAAGGTAATGAACGACTCTATTACTATTCTGTCCTGTGCTGCTGACCCAGCGCATCATATCATTTGGGAAGTTTGTCAATAATCTGGCACATTTAGACTAAGATAAATTATGCTTAAGCATGTTGGGGAGGGGGCTGATCTGCACCTCTGACACTGGCCGTGAAGAGATTTGTAAAGATGTTATGTAAATGAAATTTTGTGCAGATTTATGGATGTTTTCATTATTTGCATTTTGCATCAGAGTCATGTTATTGTTGTTTTTATCCATTTTAGAAGTGCAAAGTTTGAGTGAGATCTATTGGAATGCGAAAATGAAAAATGTGTCTTCATGTTTTAGCATGATGAATTGTAAAGATTTGTTTTAAACCATAAAACAAGAAAATACATTGGGCCTCATTATAGGTTTGCCGGTCCGGATACTGCGGTACCGGTAAGCTTGCCGGGAACCGTAGTTCCTGGACCGGCAAATTACGAGTTCTGCTTGCGGGTGCCATTATGGCCGCCAGGTCTGTCCTGGTGGCCATACTGGCACTCACGAGCACAGCATGTTGGATGCACCGGCACCTTTCTGAATAGTGCCAGTGCATCCAACCTCCCCATTCCCATTGAGCCCTGTCGGCTCAATGGGAATGGGGAGTAAAACTTTCTGTCCCCTGGCAATGGGGAAATACAGGGTCGACCAGGATTGTAATGGCACTGTATTTCCCCATTGCCAGGGGCTGGAATAATTCCCAAGTTCGGTAGCAGCCTGCCAGTTTTACCGGAAAGGCTACCGCCAAACCTTTAATGAGGCCCATTGGCTCCTTTTCCATGTAGAGAAGTGTGGGAAATGCAGGGGCTTGAAGTTGATACATTTCTTTACTGGTAGCCAATTCAGACTTTTTGGGGTAATGTGATCTCTACTATTTAGTCTCAGCAGTAGTCCTGCCACTGTACTTTAGATGCATTTGTTGTTTGGTAGGTGTTCAGGCATTCCTATCTATTTAGACACTTTGCAGTATATTCTTGATAATACCAAGGAAATGATCCCTCTTATTAATTGTAGATGGTAGAAACTATTTTTGTTATTCTGTTGGTCTGTACCCACGGCCAGACAGACCAAACCAGAAACACAGGGCCTTAATAGTGGGCCTTAAGATGGGGGGCCGGCTTCAGCTGCCAGCTCCCCTGATTGGGCATTTAAATTGGGATGCGGCCAATGGATGCTAAGTGTGGGGCTGGTTCCGGTTGAGCAAGCCTAATGCCGGCAAGTGCTGGAAATGGCAGCGCCCATTTTTGTAAGGTAAAGGCCTTTGAGAAATTTCTGGGTGAGCAAGCCCGATGCTGGCAAATGCTGTAAATGGCAGCACCCATTTTTGTAAGGTAAAGGCCTCTGAGTAATATTACTGTAGCCCTGCTGGGCTTACCTGAAATGTGGAGTTTGTTGTCGTTGATGTGCAGCTTCATGGCCAGGTAGTAAGATGTGGTGATGCAGCCATGGGACCTCAGGCCTGCTCAGATGTTAGAAGAGGCCAGACAGGAAACATGGGGCCTTAAAATTGGGCTTTAGGGTGGGGGGCCGGCTTCTATATATGTAAATATATAATGCCTCTGAGATCTGCTAAAGGGGTAAATGGCCACTATGCAAGGATCGCAGTCACAAAACTGTAATTATGATTTACTTGCACCTGCTGAAGAAAGTGCACAATGTGGGCGACTTATAACTTTGCACTGTTCAACAAATCTGCATAAATCTTTACAAAAGAATAAAATACAAAATATTTTGGAAAGCTTCACGTGGTTTCTTGAAGGGGGCAATAGTTATATTTGAAGTGCCCAAAGGTCCTGAAAAGCAATTGACTTGCATTACAGAAAATGTCGGTTTGGCATGGTATCCACATTTCTGGATGGATTTGCATCAACCTTTCATGAGATATGACATTCTGGTCTGGAAAGTGTACCTTTGCAAATTTAGTGTAAATCTGTGGTAGGTAAAAAATGAGTATTACAACTTTGCCAGCATAGGCAACGTCCGCACCAAGCCATCCACAGCAGCTAATGGACCAGAATGGCTGATGGCTCCCCTGGGGAATGTGGTTATGGGTGCATAGTGGTTGCTGATTCTGTCCAAAGGCCAGACTGAGTGTCTAGTGTGGAGGATTGACAGGGCATGTGGCATGGCCTAACCTACATGCCCCAGGAAATTCAATCATAACTGTTACCCCTAGCATGTGCTGTGTTCCAGGTTTCACTCAGCAATGTGCACTGAAAAAAATATTTCGGAAAAAAGGACATTACAGATATTTTAAAAAATTGTGTTTTTAATCATGTACATCCAGTACAGTACAATTTCAATTTTAAAAATCATTCAAATTCAGTGAATAGCTTTGTTTATAAGACATTTTGATTGTTCTAATAAAACCCTGAGAAAATGCAGAGAAAAAACCTTATTAAACAGATGTGATAGATGCAGCACGTAATGTAAAATACATAGGTATTCATCAGCTATGGTAAGCCATGGAACCAAAACTCTAGCCACTGCCATGCTCTGTTCATATCGACACACTTGACATCAAATATGACATCAGCAATCAGTAGGAATCCTGACAGACAGTATGCAAAAGGGTCTTGTGTTTAGGACATTTCAGCCAACATATGTGGGGTGAAAAGCAAGCATTTTATGAAGTAGTGCATGTATCGCATACTGTTCTTATGTATTTATTTATTATTTATGTATTTATTAATTAATTTATTTTATTGTCATTTAATGGGTAAAACAAAGTAAACCTTTCAGCCAAGCCATCTGGTCTATAGAATTCTGTATCTGCCCACACATAAGTCCTTCCCACCAAGTCTTCACGTTACTTGGTTACATGCAGGTTTTTGTATCTTCTTAAAAATGGTGAGGACCAATTTCACAAAAGCCAACGTGATTAAAACATGCTCTTCTGATAGTAACATTTTCCACCATTCCTTTTTTGGTCAATGTGCATATTTCTTGATTGTCTCTGACCTCAGAAATACCCTTAGATCTGACACAGCCGAGTTTAGCATGACCATATGGTAGAGGGTTTTGATTGAGTTGGCTTCTTTACATAGACGGGATCCCAATTGACCATCTCCCTCTTTCCTTGGTCTCAAGATGTCCCTTGTCAGGAACAAAGTGAATCATATTCTCAGAAATTGCATTCTAAGTTATCAGTTGGGGAAGAGCTGCAGGTACTTGGGCAAACAATTCAGCTTTTTTTCCTCACCCCAAGATTTACCATACAGTTTAAAAGACCTCCTCTTGTTGTGTGTCTGGATCCAATCCTGTCTATACATACAATTTCAACTTTACTTTGTCCAGATTTTGTATCAGAGTGTTGACAGTTTCTCCAATTTCATCAAGGTCCCTATTGCAAACCTCTTCCCATTCTCGTAGAGAATGCTCAGACTTAGATGTTAAGGCTTTTTGAAGAGTCTTGAAGCCTCCCCTCGGATTTTATTCCTTACATTTCCTTAACAGTTGAAAGGTTGTCCACTTAACTATGGCTTTCAGCGAGGTCAGCCCTAATGTACTTATTTAAACAGAAACTGTCTAATGAAGTTATGTTGTGAATATAGTAGCTTAAAATGCATTCACAAAGGGAATGTCTACAGCATGGACCATTCCTAACATGGTGGACTTGGACGGTAGAATTATGTGTCTAAGTCTAACAGAACCACAGGAGTTTTAGATATAGATATTATATTTAGAGCATTGATGCATACATATCTGATGCACCACCAGGTTACATCTGGTAAAGAGCAAACCAATACAATGAACAGAGCATGATCATAGTGTTAGTCATGATAAGGTATACAAATTGTGTTATCTGTCTGTGGCCCGGAAATAGGTTTAGAGCGTTGTACCATAGCCAAAATACCTGATATATCTCCCATGGTGCATTGCAACAAATGAGTCTTTTCTAAAATTAATAAAACACCATTTGTTTCACCAATGTGAGGTGTTCTCGTCCTTGAAATCATATTATTAGGGATTGAAAGAGATGTTTGCCATAAAGGTAGAAAGGGGGAGGGTGAAACAGCAGCCAATTGAAAGCTTCAAAATTTGTGATAGACTAAGAAATAATATTTATCTTCATTCGGTTTCATCTTTTTGCGAGAAGAGTGATGTTCTCGCAGAAATTTGCTTTACTTCCACAAGTGTGTCAATGTAATAGGAACTTGGTAAATATTATATTTGAAGGGATTGTAATTTGCCTTGAGTTGGATGTGAAGAGGGTAAAACTGTAGCATTTAGAAAACTGTGGGACATATAATAATCTTTAATTGGTTTACAGTTATTCCGCCAATGGAGATGTTCTCTCTGTTATTTGGTTTACTTTTTAAAGTAAGGAAAATAGGAAAATGGTTAAACCTGGAAGATTTGAGGCAGTTTACTTTTGGGGTGGGTGTCAAGAAGGCAAAACAGAAGGATTTGAGAGCATTTAAAAATTGCAGTAGACTTGGAATAATAGTTTTTTGTATCAATGACATACTTACAAAAATATAGCACGCACAATATGTAACGTTTTTACTGCGGTCTTGTGAGGGGAACTCTCACAACAATTTGAACATACTATGGTCTGATGAGAACATCTCAAGAGAAAATCAAGGGTTGTAGACCCAGAAAAACGTTTTTAAGTGTGGGCTAAAACGTTCTAAATATCAGGCACCGTCTTGTGCCCAATTATATCGCAAAGTGGTAACCTGCTATGACTGCAGACCAAAGCCTGTGGGTCACTGACATGCAAAAGGGAAAACCCCATGGTGCTGCGCTTAGACACATACTGATAAAATTGAATACGTCGTTTGTGATGATAGGGGGGAAAAAACATTAGTACTTTTCAGGTGGTGAAATATTTTATGAAACCACTGAAATATATTGGAAAATCGGCTTTTGAAGTGATGATAAAGTGATGGTTCAACACAACAAAAACATTGAACTGCAGAAAGTGTTGAAACCAGGACTTATTTACTCTGAGCCAAAAGGTGTGAAGTCCTTGAGAACACTGAAGATAGCACAAATAACATCAGTTGTGTCATTGCTTACTACATCATCAACGACATTTGTTCCTGATACTTTGTAGCTGGGCCCAAAATCTATGAACACAGTCATTAGACCAGGTTCTACAATAACAATTGGTGTTTATCTGAGCACACGCTTCAGTATAGTTGCTACAGCAACTTACATTAGGCCTCAAGCCGCCCATATTGACCACGGATGCCCAGCCGAACTCAGTGGTTCTGATTTTTTATTACTTTATCACAGGAATGAAAGCCCTTATTTATACCTGTCTACAAAACATTTAGAACATAACCGTTTGTCGTAGGTGTATGAGGAACCCAGTACTCTTGGTTAAAAAGCACAATTATTTGTGCTGTGCAGGTGCTAAATTCACTTCATTACGAGGCATTTATTGGACGCCACCACTAGCGTATATCTTATCACTGTAGATTGCAGGTGCTGAGTACAACAAAAACAGTTAATTTTAGATAAACAATCACAGTGTGAACGATTTGATAAAATATTATATTTGTAGAACTGGTGCATTGGCCTAAAAAAATGTTTTTAAAAATAAATAATGCCTAGTTTATATATTGACAAAATAAAATTGGTGCAGTAGATCAAAATCAGTTGATTGAGTGTTTCTGCTTAGTGATTGAGGTATTCACTCGGTTCAAAGCCTGGTTTACACTCAATTGCTGGTGCCTCAACCTTTGGTCCCCCAACATTACAGGAAGCAATATGTGCCCTGAACACCTATGCACTTGAAGTGATGTGCGTGTCAGACTCTACGCCTCCTCACAGTGTCCATTTGGGTTTGTGGCAAGGACATGCAGGTGCACGTGTTTTGAACCCCGTTTGAGGAAAGTAACCACCTAATGGCAAAATGGTGAACTATGTATTAGAGATTATATCGTCCAAACTAAAGGACAAATTAGTTGGTCAGATGTCAGATTTGGCTGATGAAAAGAAGCAATATGCACGGATGTTGCTCTCAAGTACTTACATAAGAAATGCACCTCATTCCAAAGACCAACCAACACACATTGGACAAAAACTGCTCCCTTGTAAGTTTGACGGGTTTTGGTGATTTTCACAAGGGTTTTGTAGTGGCTTTGTAGTGGTTTGTAAAGGTGTTTCTAGTGCGGAGAAGCTGTCACAGATCTGGCCATAAAGGTTTATGTATACCCACGAAATATATTTTGTGAAGCTGCAGAATGTAGTTAATTGCATTTTTATATCCTTATGCTGCTTTGGAAAACACGGTTGAACTGCCAAAATTACATGAGCAGGATTAACTCCCCTCCTTGCGTATTTCAGGAAATTAACTGCATTTTTGTCTTTAGTATTTTTGGCACTAGAATCTGATGACTATACAGAGACCCCTCCCTTCTTCCCACTTCCGTGCAACATTGCATATTCCTGAGACAGTTATCAGTATGTCCTTCTAACATTTCAATTAATTCACATTGCACAATATCTAATTATGCATTCTTCACAATATGCATCAATGTTGATTTTATAGTTTATATACAAATATGTTGTTCAGAAACCAACTACATATCAATCAAAATAATTGCAATTGAATGTGTGAAATGTATATTTCCTTAGACTCCTTCATTGCATGGTTCATAATTAAATGTATTCCTGCAATACATTTTCTTTGAAGAGAGAAAAAAAAAACGTTGGGACATGTCTTAATATGGCACAATTCAGAGTAAGTTACACCATTCGACCAAATAAATTGTGACATATATGAAAAAAAGAGAATTGAACAGATAACTACACAATAGATTAAAGAGTCACCAAGGAAAGACAATTGTGCCTCTGAACAGCCACTCCAACAACCAGGCCAATATTAACCGACTCCTCTCATTGACTCTGAAGAAATAAATCACTCCCAAAATACACAAAAACCACCAAAACCTTACGAGACACTGAGGCATACAGCATAGAGCTCAAGTCGACATCTAGGTAGTAACAACAAAAGGACATACCACACAGCTCTCAGGGTGTTCACAGTCAACATGTGTGCCCACAAGTCACACTGTGAAATACCTTCATGTGAAACCATTACCAACATGGGAACTGGGTAGTACAATGAGATGGGCTGTACAGTCCTAATAGTCTCAAATAGATAGCATATTCCCTGTAGTCTACACACATACACACACTACACAGCAGAGCAGCAAATGACATGTCCGTTTCTCCAGGCAAACACTAATATGCATCAATGGACTTTGGATACATGCACAATGTCACACAACTAGTCTTACATCTCAACAGCCCATACATAGATATCTATGGTTGAATAAGAGGCAGTATAAGCTCTTGCCTTGCACAAACAATTCTCATAGATTGGTTGGGGGGGCATAACTCAAAGGCCTAGCATTTCGGTGCTGGACTGCCCCTGGGCAGGACAAAGGCTGATATGCGGGGACATTTCTTCTCTGTGAAAGGGACAGTGAGCTAAAGACTTGGTAGAGTCTCTCCCAGGGGTTATTCACCCAAGAAGAGGTCATTGGGCTGTGTTCATGCTGGTAGAGAGATTCCCAGACCCCCCTTTGCTTTGCATAAATTAACTTTGGGTCTCACCCTAAGTTACCAGGGCGATCGAGACGTGGACCCCTTGCTCACTGTTCTTAGAGAGGCACAGCTTCACTTCACTGATGATGCCCAACAAGGCTGAAACACGTGTATGGAGTTGCTGTCAGTACTCTTGTTCAGAGGAGAATTGCCTAGCATTTCGGTGCTGGACTGCCCCTGAGCAGGACAAAGGCTGATATGCAGTGACATTTCTTCTCTGTGAAAGGGACAGTGAGCTAAAGACTTGGTAGAGTCTCCCCAGGGGTTATTCACCCAAGAACAGGTCATTGGGCTGTGTTCCTGCTGGTAGAGAGATTCCCAGAACCCCCTTTGTTTTGCATAACTCAAAGGATATGTACTATAGGTGCATGGGCTCATTTCACTGATTAAGCCAAAAGCTGAAGTAGCAAGAGAAGCGCACAGAACACACCACATCAAAGGCCAGACAGTATGCTCAGCCAACTATGTGTTTGTCTACGACTTTACCACTTGTCTGAATTTACACAAACAGGGCACCAGTGTGCAATACTCTTTGGCAACACCCCCACAAGAGGGGAGAGACAAACACATCCACCTAACTACCACACAAAACATTACTTGTACAGATGGTGATGCATATTCAAATTTAAACCCAGCGACCTGGGGCCCTTTAGGACAAGTTAGCAATACTTACAGCTGGGTGGGGATGCAGAACTTACTCATACATCAATAATCAGACCAACTCAACAATATACTGTTGTATTATAAATTATCTAACACAGGGAGTTACAACGGACATCAACGGACGTTCGTTCGATTTCTCTCAAAGCATCACATGAAAAAATAGCATTCTTATACTAAAAATGTGTCACTACAGACGTCATCCTATGTGGAAAACTAAGAAAACCTACTAGGTTATGTGATAGGCTTAAAGGGAACATCTAGGTATACGTTCCAAACTGATGGGAGTTGTGATTGGGTCTCTAAGATCAGGTGGACAACTAAGCACAACCCGAGTGCAAGTCATCTTCCATGTCATACTAATACACAACACTCTATTGGTTACTCAAACTATAGGGCTCTTTAATACATGGCCCTCTATAATTGGCCTTCTGGAATATTAAACTTGCTAGTAGCACGCAAGCTGGGAGGGTTGGCCTGGTCATGCCTCTCCACCCAATTAGCCCGACATCCATCATCACTCCTGCGGTCTGCCATTCAATTAAGGCTTTGAACTCAGCCTTTTAGAGGCTCACTGTGTCTGAGAATAAAAGGGAGTGTGGCATGGTCTTATTTTCTGGTTTCGGTGTAGCTCGACCCAAAGTCTATTTCAATCTTGACCATGTGACTGGAGACCATGTTTTCTAGCTTTTTACTGCATAAAATACTATTAAATGATGAACTCTTGACACTTTCAGTGTGTTTCCATTACACCTCAAAATGGAGTTTGCTTCTTTCTCACGTTCATGTAGCTTCTCAAGCAGATAACCAGGCTCACGCCGGCTCTGACTCTTGATGCTGGGCAAGCCAGCCTTTCTTGAATTATCCTTCGCCATCAGTTATTTTCAACTGTGCCACAATTCAAGACCTTTGCATTCAAAGGGTTTAAGTTTGCTAAAGTGCAGATTCTATATATTTCCTATCTTTATACATTGGTGCATCGCTGCAATCTATTTACTAGATAGCCAGCCTCAGGATTACTTCGTCTTCTTGCATTACAGAATCTGTACAATTGTAAAATGACTTTTCCGGAAATGTTGCTTTACTTCGATACTTGATCCTTCGCATGACGTCACCAGTCTTATTTCTTATTTCTTATTCTTCTTCACACTACTTCCGTGACCTTCTCCAGAAGACCATTTTTTCTTCATTAATGCATATAAGGTTTTATCAATGGATACTTTGTTTCAAGGATTCTTTGTGGTATAGGCTTTCTCGCGGGTACTGCACATAACGCAATTTCCAGTTACCAACATATAGGCAACATGGGGGAGGAACCTCTGGTGGGGGGTTTGGCTCTTCCTCTACAAACCCTAACATTGTGTCTGAATACAATTAATCTAGTATTCACCCTGTCATCCCATGTTCCAGGACAAGGCTGCAGTGTTGTGCAACACAGGTGCACAGGAGACGCTTCCTGTGACATGTAATATGTTGCGCCTGCGTACACGCATTCAAACCTTTAAGAACCGAGGATCGGACCCTTTGTGGCAAAGGCCTTGCAGGACAAGGCTTTGGTGTTGTGCAACACAGGTGCGCAGGAGATGGTGCCCGTAACATGTAATACGTTGCGCATATGTACTTGCATACAAAGCTTTAAGAACCGAGGATCGGACCCTCGGACCCTCTGTGGCTGCGAAAGGGTCATGGTGCAGAATGTGATCGCACAGTCCAACCATCGATTTTCAGTGTCCAAAAGGTAAGAAATATGCTGGGAGGGGGAGCAGCCACTACTGCTCTCTACTAAACTACCTGTTCTTTTGTGCGTACCTCCACCTAACCATCTGACATAACATAGTCTGTCCCTCCGCACAATCCTCTGCTCTCTTGGAAGGAAAGCTCAGGGGCATCGTGCTCAGCTTGGAAGCAAAGCGACATGGAATAACACAGGTTCAATCCCCGGGTCCATGCTTAGAAACCTCTGGGTATTAAACACGTTATAAATAACCAATCATATTATATCATATCTCTCCTTCCAGTGGTTAGCCGTGCTTTGTGTTCTCTGTCTTTCTCTAGGTCCCTCATTCGCAATTACTATTGTACTGTGATCTTGAGTCCTTTTAGGCCCTCTCCCACTCTCTAGGACGCCACCTCACCCCCCCCCCCTAACTGTGGTTACTGTGTACTGTGATCTGTCTCTTTTTTGGCTCTCACCCACTCTCTAGGACGACACTCCGCTGGGGGTACTGTTAGTACTGTTGAATTTACCTGTCTACCTTTATGTGTGTTCCCTTCTGTGTGTCCGCCCCACCGCCACTGTGCAGCCTGCTTTGCGCAGCACGGGGTGTGCATCTCTTCCTCTCTCTCCTTCACTCCCTCCTCATTCCTACTTCCTCCTTGCACCCTCTAGGGTGCTCTCCATCTCCCCTATCTTCTCTAACTGCTACTCTATCTTCTATACTATCCCTCTCACTAAGTCAGGAAGGAGGAAGTTCAAGAGAGACATCGTGGTCTCCAAACTCAGGCTTCCTTATTACTGATACCTAGAATAGTGCTACCTCCAGACAGACTCTACCCGACATCCTCTATGTATTTCCCTCTCAAGAACTATGGACCCCAATGATGGTCTCTGTTCTCTCTCCTTTTTCCTCCTCTTCCATTAATAGTGGCACTCGGTGGGAAGTCCTCTTGGCCTCCTTCCACTCCCCCAAGACTATCATTAATGTCTTTCTGAATGGCACCATGTTGGTCCAGGGCCCTCAGACCAATCTCCTACTTTTTGATAGGCATCTCCCATATCTTATCAACTTCATTCCTTCTCCTGCAACTCCTACAAGCACCTCTCTGGCTCCTCTGCCACCTCCTTCAGCCACCACCTCTCTGGCACCCACCTCATCCTCTCAGGCTACCTTTCCATCTCCTTTTACCTCCTTTGCCCACTCTTGTTCCTTCTACCACCTCTGGAGGGCATACTGCAAGCCTGCACATCTGCATAGAAGTCTTTCAAATGTGGCAACCTGCTCCACCTTGCTACTCTCAACTCTCGCTCTGCTAACAAACACTCATCTGACATCTGCCACCTCCTTGAAGAACTTGACCTGGATGTCCTTGCTCTCACTGAGACATGGTTCATGGCCAGCACTGTCACAAGTTTTCTCACTCTCCTCCCTGGTGGCTACAAGATCCTCTCCGAACCTAGAACCAACCATCCAGGAGGTGGACTAGCTATAATGTTTCCGTAGTGGGTCAATGCTTCTGTCAATCCTACACAGATCTACTCCTCCTTTGAATGCCTGGTATGAAGGCTCTCTATCTCTCTTGGCCTCACTATGACTGTGGCCACAATCTACTGCCCACCTGGCCATTCTGCCCTCTTCCACTCAGAGTGGGTTGACCTCTCCTTTCCTCTTCCTAAATTTGTCCTCCTCTGAGACCTCAACATCCACCTGGATGCTTCTAATCCCTCCTCTGGGCTCTTACGAAACCTCTGTGGCACTCTCTCTATTTCCATTCTACGCTCTGGTCAGACACACTCTACTAGGCACACCGTGGATGTTCTCATCCCATCAGACATCCCCCTCCCGAACCCTCTCACCACTCCTCTCTCTTGGACTGACCACTTTCTGCTATCCTGTCACCTGAAGTTCTCTGTCCCCAGGGTTGTTGCTAGGTCTGGAAAAGATGAGGGGCTAAGCTAATGTCGGAAATGGTGGGACTCAGGGCTAGCTAGCATTTTGGTTGCAACACCTGAGCTTCTATCCGGGGCTACAACCAAAAGACCTGGGGCTATAGCCCCCTCAAGCCCCCCCTAGAAATGCCTCTGTCTGTCCCCCAGGTGAAGTCGACCCCAATACTGCCACCTACCTTCTCGTTCATCCAGGTCATCCAGGTCATCCAGCCCATGAAGCATCAGCCCATGAAGCATGTGTCAGTGGAGGCCTTTGCTGCTACTTTCTCTGCTCCTCCTACACCTGTGGCTGACCAACACTCTGACACAACACTCTCTAACCTGAATCATTCCATCTGCAACACTCTGGATGTCCTTGGCCCTGCCCTGAGAATCCACCTTAAGCCAACCTTCAAGTGCAACTCTTGGTATGATTTTGATCTTGCCACCCTGAAACGCACCTGTAGAGTGGCTGAGAGGAAGTGGAGGGCAACGGTTGCATCCTCTGACAAGCTTGTCTGCCGCCTGTTCCAAAGGCTGTACCGACTGTCCTGTCCAAGAGAGAGCCCACATCCAAGCCTGCTTCTCTACGGCCTCTAACAACATGTCCGAACTCTTCAAAATCTGCAAGGAACTGGCCAATCCTTCTCCTTTTCCCTCCCAGGCCCTCTGCACATCTCTGGCTTCTCACATCACCACTAAAACTCAGGAACGCCAGTCCTCTCTCTCCTCCTCCTCTCCGTCTACTTCTCTTGGCCCCTCTCTGGCCGCCTCTACCTCATTGACAACCTCGCTCTAGCCTTGGCTGATTTCCTGCAATCACTCTTTACCACTGGAACATTCCCCTCTCCCTTAAAGCACTCTCTTGTGCACCCCCTCTTGAAAAAGCCTTATGCTGATCCATCCTTCCCGCCAAACATCTGCCCGATCTCTATCACTCCTTTCCTGGGCAAACTCCTGGAAAAGCAGCCCATCTCCAAGATTACTCTCCACATTGAATCTGGTGGTTGTCTCCATGACCATCAGTCGGGCTCCAGAGGCTCCAGAGGCACGGAAACTGCCCTCCGGAACACCCATAAAGATCTGCTCACTAATCTTGATTCTAGCCTTCCATCTGTCCTCATCCTCCTTGATCTTTCGCCTGCTTTTGACACAGTCAATCATGCCATCCTGATTAATCGTCTCTGTGAGAACCTTGGCATCACAGATCAGGCTGTGACGTCCTTACTCCTGGACAGACCCTGCCAGGTCCAACTTGGGTCCTTTATCTGTACTACCTCTCTATCCACATGTGGTGTTCCCCAGGGCTCTAAACTCTCACCCTGGATCTTCAATGTCTTCTTGGTCCCTTTGACCCTCCTTATCTCTATCTCCTCCTCTAACTTTCAGTATTATGCGGATGACACGCAGCTCTCCTTCAGTCTCCCCTCAAACTCCTCTCCTCTTTTGTTCATTCCTGACTGTCTATCCATGATTCAGGAGTGGTGCGCCTCCAACAATCTCTGCCTTAATGCCAGTAAGACGGAGATCCTTATCATTGGGATTCCTGCTCCCGTTTTCCCTCTCTCACTCTGCCCGCCCTACTTAGGCCCTCTTCATTTTCCTTCCTGTGGGGCTAAAAACCTTGGTGCCATCTTCAACTCCACTCACTCCTACTCTCCTCACATCATAGACCTTGCCCAGAGGGTGCACTACCAGCTGCACCTCCTCAGAGGCATTGTTTCTTTTCTCACTATTCTCCAGAAGCTCACTATCTCCAGAGCTCTGGTTCTCTCTAGGCTGGACTACTGCAACATCCTCTTTCTTAATCTGCCTTCCTCTACTCTCTGCCCTCTGCAACTAATCCAGCACAGGACTGCGAGACTTGTCCTTGGCCTCAAGCCCAGGGACCATATCTCTCCAGCCCTGAAATCTGTCCACTGGCTCCCGGTGGCTGCAAGAATCAAGTTAAAGACCCTCTGCATCATCCACAAGGCGTTCAGGAGCTAGGGCATCACTCTGCATCCAACTCTCTCTTCCTAAACACCTTCCTCCTTGAGCCCTTCGGTCAGCCACTTCCAACTGGCTTCTCCATGAAGAGAGTAGGGGGTAGATCTCTCTGCTCTGCACGTGCCTCCCTCTGAGCAGGACCACCTGAAGTTTCAAAGCAGCTCAAGTCATTCATTTTCGCTTCTGCCTTTTCCCTCTCTCTCCCCTGCTGGCCAACCTGTCTGCTGCGCTGACTGCCTGCCTGGCTACCCTATGAGTCTCACTGGTACTAGGCTCCCCAAGACCAGTAGCCCCTGCACTGCCTCTGGGCCAACCTCGAAATTAGGGGCTGTATCTGGAACCCTATGGTCTCCTGCCTCCCTGCAGTTACCCAGAGACACACTGCCCTTGCTGCACTTACTCAGAGCATTGCTGCCCTGATAGCAATTGCCCCTCCCCTCCCCTTGGTAGTTCCCTTCACCCACTCTGCACTTTCACATATCGCACTTGCACCATCTGAATTACACAAGGCCTAATAAGATTGTTTGTTTTGTCCTCCCTCTGTCTTCTCTTCCTTAAGTCCAATCGATTAAAATCATGCCTACTGCACTCAAGAAGATCCACTAACCTCACTTGCTTCCAGCTCACCAAAGTGCCAGGTAGTTCTGCTCCATATAAGGTTATTTTATCAAAGCATTAAGTTGCCCATATGGACGCACAAAATATGAATCTAAACTGAACAACCATCCTTACCTCTGCACACATGACTTTCAGGACAATTCTTAGCTACCCTGTACACAGGCTATAGTGGCAACACGTCTACAATCGTGTTGTATCCATCATGTCCAATTTCCCCTAACACCACGCCAAGTGCAACCTCACCAGTCACCATCTCACTCCAATTGTCTATCCCAAATTCCACTGAGCAGCTGATGATCAACACACCCGATTATTTAAAAAAAAACATATTATGTTCTTTCCTTGGAACAATGTTCACACTCCATCTCGCAGCTCGGATCTCATGTGTCACTTGCAGACTGTGTGCATGAAAAAAGCCTGCAGTAATGGGTTTAAAATCATTCAAGAAACATGGCTGAGACATGCTGCACAGTGAAAACATTCAGGAATACAACTATGGTCAAACATGGAAGGGCTCCATTTCATGTAAGCACTACTAGAACTTGGGCCCAGCGGCTAGTGTCCGAGGACGCATGGCAGCCACAAGAAGACAAACATGCATGTGAGTTTGTCCAATGCTGGGTGTTGTGAAGACATACAGAATATAACGACATTGTAGAAACTCTAACTTCAAATGTGGTAATAGAAGACATTGACCATTTACATCAGATAATAGACATGGACCAGTCAAACAATGGCCCCTAAAATAATGCCAAAACAAATAGTGAATATCATTCCATGTCCACAGTAGCTGGGCATTCAATGTTGAGTACTCGACCTTCATACTACAACATATATGGCAAGGCAAGCCCATACATCCACTAATGAAGTGTCACTTAAGGCATGGTTCACGCACATTGCAAAGCCGACTACCCAATGATTCATAGCATTGCCTTTCCACCTGGATCATGACCTGTACATCACCACCATTTAAGCAATATGGACCAACGCAAGTCGGTACATACAGCATCACAAGCATGATAGGAGGTCACATACAGACAAACTAATCGTAACACACTAGAAAGGCCACATATTTGTCGATACACAACAACCAGTCTCTAAGACACAGCTCATCCCCCCTCAAAAGATTGCGTTACAGTATGCACGAACTCCGGAGTAGAAACCTGAAATATTCATCACACATACTTCAGATATGTATTACCCTAGTCATAAATCATGAAGTTGATTGCATTCCTCCAATCACTCATCCAAAAATCTCTCATCTCCTCATTTTGTAACCCCCCCCACCACCCCAGTGAAGTATGCAAGGCTGCCTTACCTCAGCATCTGTGTGCCTGTCATTTGGATACACAGGTGCCAAAGTGACTCATGAACTATCTCACCAAGTAAGAGGAACTCTGGAGGCAAGGCTCTGATGCGTGGCTGCTAATTTTCAATCACATCTAGTCATTCACTTCACATCACAGTCCAGTTCCTTCATGCGGTATGGATACGGATGAGGAAGAGGGAATGTGGGGCAATGGCTGAATTAAGTCCGAGTAATTTCTATAATACCTCATCCTGCATACCATTGTCGCATTCCTGACACACTTACCAAGATAAATGAATACAATAATGGTAGGAGGTTGGGGGTTTCCAAAACAAAACAAAACAAAAATTGAGCGAGAGGAGAGTGTGTCATGGAATAGGGTCTAGTGAAAATAATAGGCCCTTAAAAGGCAGAACTGGGACAGAGATACGAGTATATCTTGCTAATCCCAAAACAGACCATACGTTACAGTCATAGATTCACCCACTCAAATGCATGTCGTACACTGCCTTATTTGAACAATGAGACTGCTTTGTTAACTAACACAGGCGGTTAGGAATGTAGTTCCATGACCCTAGCAAAAACATCCATATAGTGTTATCAGTCCGTTTATTATACAGCTGTGAAGGGAAGTGCACCAGCTGCATTCGTGCAAAGTCCAATTCAACAAAACATGGAAACCCCCACATTCAGGGCACCATTTACAATACACAAAAGAACAGCATGCAAATGTGCACACAACTACTGTATAGGCTTTCTAGTTCCATTGAAACCTAAAACACTGAAAGTCAACTACGGACTTGAAGATATGAAGATATAAATGACCTGTACATCCCTTAGAAATGATCGAGTATTTAACTCCTATCAACTGAACTGAACTATTTGTTCAATCAAATATAGCTATGTGAGCCTGTCAAATACTATATTAAGAGCATGGAGCTATATTTTGAGTCAGTCATGGAAGATATAAAGTATACAAAGTATAGTGAAGTAAAGAGTAAAACCAAGCAAAATTGCTTTTGCTATCCTTTTTACTCCTTATTTTGAACACATGTACTGCTGTTGGCAAATTTTGCTTTGCAAACTCCATTTACAGTGGATTCCCATGGCTCCTTTCAATACTTTTATCAGGTGCTAAAAAGTTGTGGATTCAACAGGAATCCACTGCTTTAATGCCTGCCGTCAGTGTCTGCTGATGCTTCATGAACAATCATAGCTGCATAACATATTCAAACATTATATAAATGTGCAAAATGGTCAATTTAATCATGTGAGGAGCATCACAAATTTGGATGTGCTGCATAATCACTAGTCTGGCATATGAAACAATCATGTTGTACTTGATGGTGCTCTGGCCAATAAGTGTACAAAAGGCCAAAAAGATGGTGCATTTTTTGCTCTTGCAGAATTTGTATTCTCTTTGGATTGACATCGAAGTTCTGCCCACGTCCACAGTACCCTAGTACAAACCTACCCCTTTCCCAAATCCATAATCCTTTTCAGCACTTTTCTTTTGTGGCTTCCATTGAGTTTACAGAGGAAACTGCTCGCATTGTGGGAAAACAAATGGTGGTACCTTTTACTCCATGAGAGCTTGAAGGCAGGAAGGGAACAAGGGAATACAGTCATCATTCTTAGCCCTTGAGGATTCCAAATGATCTAACAACAATAGCTAGCATACTAGGTCAGAGGCATATATACTAGTGAAGTGCTTGACAAAGAGTGAGGCGAGTGGGGGGAGAGGAGAGCACAGATCAATAAAGTACTGTACTAGCCTGGTGACATTTCAGGATGCTTGGTCATACAATGCACCTATACATGAGGATTACAAGCACAACCAAGCTAGGAACCAAAGAAAGAGGGGGGATGAGACGAGACAGACAGATTAGCAAAGACTAGAACATTGAAGGTCAAGGTTGTGCAAGTGCACATAACAGGAAGTGCAAGGGAGGGAGCGGGGATACATGCACCCAGTACAGCAGAGGGCTGGGTTAAGTGCAGATAGGTTGCCCCTCTTATGGAGCATATTTCAGTAGTGCCATGCAGAGTTTGGAGGCCCGGAGGCAAGTGCAAGACTGGCAGGGGTGCCTGGTACCTGTGAGGCTCTGGAGGTGCACCAGGTGACCAGTCTTCTAGCTGAGCAGGTTGGGGAAGATAAGGAAGGAGGGAAAGAAGTGAGGAGAAAGGAGGTTAAGAGGGGAGCGGGAGCGGGAGAGAGAAGGAACGAAGAGAAGAGGTAGGTATCGAGGCGTTTTCAGAACTTAAGGCGGTCCGGCTCAAGACGGAGAGAGGTAGGTAAGCTGTTCCAGAGGGATGCACCTGCAGAGGATAAGGATCTCCCTGAAATCTCTTTTTGGAGAAACAACTCACCCACAGATAGTTGGAAGAGGAGGGCTCTAGAAGGAGGGAATTTGGGAAGAGATTGTTGTAGATCGTAAGGGCCCTGGCCAGAAAGCCTTGGACTATGCAGAGGGACATGAACTTGATCCTTGCAGCCATAGGGAGCTAGTAGAGTGATTCTAGCACTGGAGAGATGCAGTCTCTGGGCTTGAGGCCAAGGATACGTCTTGCGGTTCTGTTCTGGATATGTTGCAGAGTTTGGAGAGTAGAAGTTGGAAGAGTGAGAAAGAGACTGTTGCAGTAGCCCATTCTGGAGAGAACCAGGGCTTTGGAGACAGTGAGCATCCAGGGTAAGGTGATAAAAGGTGGAATACCTCTGAGGAGGTGCATCTGGTAGTGAGACTTTTTGGACATGTCCGAGATGTGAGAAGAGAAGGAGATAGTAGAGTGAAGATGACCCCCAAGTCATCTATATATATATCGGGCTCGGAAGATATCTCAGGGGCAAAGGTTTTTTCTTCGAAGCAAGACAACGCAGACCAACACAGGTTTGAATCTCAATCCCTTGCTTAGAGACTGCTCTTTGGTGTTCAGCAATTAATAAAAAGAATAATTAATTTGAATGATATCTGTATCTAGATTTTAATAAAACAACTTCCTGAAGGTTCTCTAAAGTGGTCATACCTTTTAAATAAAATCGAACTTCAAATCTAATTTTAAATCAAGTGTACCCTTGCCACTTCCATGGTTTCTAGGCACTCTTGTGCTCTGTAATGTAAAGTGGGGTATAAAGCAGCTTTAGTGCTGAACTGTTCATACGTCTTTCACCAGGAGTAAATGGCGTCTGAGCATGTGAGCATTCCGGATATGCTTTGTTTTGTACACTGGGTGCTCATTGTTTCCGGATGGGCTGCATCCAGTGTTTATGTTGTTTGGTGTAGGAGGTTCTGAAATGGGTCTTAGTTTTAGGGTGAGGTGCAAGTTGGGTGTTTTAGAACGGTGGTTTGCTAGGCCATCTGGGTGTGTATGGTGAGTATGAGGTGGGGGAATGTGGTAGAGAAAAGGGAAATGGTTTGTCATTTTGGTATGGTCTGTGGGTATTGTGCAACTATGTTATATTTGTGGGGCATTCAGCTCATGATTCCCTTATTCCATGTTAGTTTTTACAGGATCTTTTGTGGGCGAGGTTTGGCAATTGTATGTTGTTCAAGTGACCATGCTTGTGCGCATGGTCAATGTGTAGTTGTTGTTGGTCTGCTTTTATAATCAGCTTGATTTTCTATGGATTTGAGTTCCATAGTTTGGCTATGATAAAAGAGAAGGTGGTTCCTCGAATTATTGTTTTCGTGTAGTGTCTAGCTTCTATTTGAAGGTTGGTGCTGGATCTTAAGTCTCTTCTTAGTTGGTATTCAGATGTTTTTGCTATGAGGAAATTGACTCTGAATGTTCACTTCAGAAGTATTCATGAGAGAGCAGGAGTGGAATAACCTTATGTATTAACATTTCCTGACCAGAACTATCCGAGCAATTTTATAAAATTTAATTTCATGTGTTATTGACACATGTGGTATTCAACATAAGTTAATAAAGAACTGGCCTTCTGCAGATCTTGTTGCAATTTGAAGGTAATGAACGACTCTATTACTATTCTGTCCTGTGCTGCTGACCCAGCGCATCATATCATTTGGGAAGTTTGTCAATAATCTGGCACATTTAGACTAAGATAAATTATGCTTAAGCATGTTGGGGAGGGGGCTGATCTGCACCTCTGACACTGGCCGTGAAGAGATTTGTAAAGATGTTATGTAAATGAAATTTTGTGCAGATTTATGGATGTTTTCATTATTTGCATTTTGCATCAGAGTCATGTTATTGTTGTTTTTATCCATTTTAGAAGTGCAAAGTTTGAGTGAGATCTATTGGAATGCGAAAATGAAAAATGTGTCTTCATGTTTTAGCATGATGAATTGTAAAGATTTGTTTTAAACCATAAAACAAGAAAATACATTGGGCCTCATTATAGGTTTGCCGGTCCGGATACTGCGGTACCGGTAAGCTTGCCGGGAACCGTAGTTCCTGGACCGGCAAATTACGAGTTCTGCTTGCGGGTGCCATTATGGCCGCCAGGTCTGTCCTGGTGGCCATACTGGCACTCACGAGCACAGCATGTTGGATGCACCGGCACCTTTCTGAATAGTGCCAGTGCATCCAACCTCCCCATTCCCATTGAGCCCTGTCGGCTCAATGGGAATGGGGAGTAAAACTTTCTGTCCCCTGGCAATGGGGAAATACAGGGTCGACCAGGATTGTAATGGCACTGTATTTCCCCATTGCCAGGGGCTGGAATAATTCCCAAGTTCGGTAGCAGCCTGCCAGTTTTACCGGAAAGGCTACCGCCAAACCTTTAATGAGGCCCATTGGCTCCTTTTCCATGTAGAGAAGTGTGGGAAATGCAGGGGCTTGAAGTTGATACATTTCTTTACTGGTAGCCAATTCAGACTTTTTGGGGTAATGTGATCTCTACTATTTAGTCTCAGCAGTAGTCCTGCCACTGTACTTTAGATGCATTTGTTGTTTGGTAGGTGTTCAGGCATTCCTATCTATTTAGACACTTTGCAGTATATTCTTGATAATACCAAGGAAATGATCCCTCTTATTAATTGTAGATGGTAGAAACTATTTTTGTTATTCTGTTGGTCTGTACCCACGGCCAGACAGACCAAACCAGAAACACAGGGCCTTAATAGTGGGCCTTAAGATGGGGGGCCGGCTTCAGCTGCCAGCTCCCCTGATTGGGCATTTAAATTGGGATGCGGCCAATGGATGCTAAGTGTGGGGGTGGTTCCGGTTGAGCAAGCCTAATGCCGGCAAGTGCTGGAAATGGCAGCGCCCATTTTTGTAAGGTAAAGGCCTTTGAGAAATTTCTGGGTGAGCAAGCCCGATGCTGGCAAATGCTGTAAATGGCAGCACCCATTTTTGTAAGGTAAAGGCCTCTGAGTAATATTACTGTAGCCCTGCTGGGCTTACCTGAAATGTGGAGTTTGTTGTCGTTGATGTGCAGCTTCATGGCCAGGTAGTAAGATGTGGTGATGCAGCCATGGGACCTCAGGCCTGCTCAGATGTTAGAAGAGGCCAGACAGGAAACATGGGGCCTTAAAATTGGGCTTTAGGGTGGGGGGCCGGCTTCTATATATGTAAATATATAATGCCTCTGAGATCTGCTAAAGGGGTAAATGGCCACTATGCAAGGATCGCAGTCACAAAACTGTAATTATGATTTACTTGCACCTGCTGAAGAAAGTGCACAATGTGGGCGACTTATAACTTTGCACTGTTCAACAAATCTGCATAAATCTTTACAAAAGAATAAAATACAAAATATTTTGGAAAGCTTCACGTGGTTTCTTGAAGGGGGCAATAGTTATATTTGAAGTGCCCAAAGGTCCTGAAAAGCAATTGACTTGCATTACAGAAAATGTCGGTTTGGCATGGTATCCACATTTCTGGATGGATTTGCATCAACCTTTCATGAGATATGACATTCTGGTCTGGAAAGTGTACCTTTGCAAATTTAGTGTAAATCTGTGGTAGGTAAAAAATGAGTATTACATCTTTGCCAGCATAGGCAACGTCCGCACCAAGCCATCCACAGCAGCTAATGGACCAGAATGGCTGATGGCTCCCCTGGGGAATGTGGTTATGGGTGCATAGTGGTTGCTGATTCTGTCCAAAGGCCAGACTGAGTGTCTAGTGTGGAGGATTGACAGGGCATGTGGCATGGCCTAACCTACATGCCCCAGGAAATTCAATCATAACTGTTACCCCTAGCATGTGCTGTGTTCCAGGTTTCACTCAGCAATGTGCACTGAAAAAAATATTTCGGAAAAAAGGACATTACAGATATTTTAAAAAATTGTGTTTTTAATCATGTACATCCAGTACAGTACAATTTCAATTTTAAAAATCATTCAAATTCAGTGAATAGCTTTGTTTATAAGACATTTTGATTGTTCTAATAAAACCCTGAGAAAATGCAGAGAAAAAACCTTATTAAACAGATGTGATAGATGCAGCACGTAATGTAAAATACATAGGTATTCATCAGCTATGGTAAGCCATGGAACCAAAACTCTAGCCACTGCCATGCTCTGTTCATATCGACACACTTGACATCAAATATGACATCAGCAATCAGTAGGAATCCTGACAGACAGTATGCAAAAGGGTCTTGTGTTTAGGACATTTCAGCCAACATATGTGGGGTGAAAAGCAAGCATTTTATGAAGTAGTGCATGTATCGCATACTGTTCTTATGTATTTATTTATTATTTATGTATTTATTAATTAATTTATTTTATTGTCATTTAATGGGTAAAACAAAGTAAACCTTTCAGCCAAGCCATCTGGTCTATAGAATTCTGTATCTGCCCACACATAAGTCCTTCCCACCAAGTCTTCACGTTACTTGGTTACATGCAGGTTTTTGTATCTTCTTAAAAATGGTGAGGACCAATTTCACAAAAGCCAACGTGATTAAAACATGCTCTTCTGATAGTAACATTTTCCACCATTCCTTTTTTGGTCAATGTGCATATTTCTTGATTGTCTCTGACCTCAGAAATACCCTTAGATCTGACACAGCCGAGTTTAGCATGACCATATGGTAGAGGGTTTTGATTGAGTTGGCTTCTTTACATAGACGGGATCCCAATTGACCATCTCCCTCTTTCCTTGGTCTCAAGATGTCCCTTGTCAGGAACAAAGTGAATCATATTCTCAGAAATTGCATTCTAAGTTATCAGTTGGGGAAGAGCTGCAGGTACTTGGGCAAACAATTCAGCTTTTTTTCCTCACCCCAAGATTTACCATACAGTTTAAAAGACCTCCTCTTGTTGTGTGTCTGGATCCAATCCTGTCTATACATACAATTTCAACTTTACTTTGTCCAGATTTTGTATCAGAGTGTTGACAGTTTCTCCAATTTCATCAAGGTCCCTATTGCAAACCTCTTCCCATTCTCGTAGAGAATGCTCAGACTTAGATGTTAAGGCTTTTTGAAGAGTCTTGAAGCCTCCCCTCGGATTTTATTCCTTACATTTCCTTAACAGTTGAAAGGTTGTCCACTTAACTATGGCTTTCAGCGAGGTCAGCCCTAATGTACTTATTTAAACAGAAACTGTCTAATGAAGTTATGTTGTGAATATAGTAGCTTAAAATGCATTCACAAAGGGAATGTCTACAGCATGGACCATTCCTAACATGGTGGACTTGGACGGTAGAATTATGTGTCTAAGTCTAACAGAACCACAGGAGTTTTAGATATAGATATTATATTTAGAGCATTGATGCATACATATCTGATGCACCACCAGGTTACATCTGGTAAAGAGCAAACCAATACAATGAACAGAGCATGATCATAGTGTTAGTCATGATAAGGTATACAAATTGTGTTATCTGTCTGTGGCCCGGAAATAGGTTTAGAGCGTTGTACCATAGCCAAAATACCTGATATATCTCCCATGGTGCATTGCAACAAATGAGTCTTTTCTAAAATTAATAAAACACCATTTGTTTCACCAATGTGAGGTGTTCTCGTCCTTGAAATCATATTATTAGGGATTGAAAGAGATGTTTGCCATAAAGGTAGAAAGGGGGAGGGTGAAACAGCAGCCAATTGAAAGCTTCAAAATTTGTGATAGACTAAGAAATAATATTTATCTTCATTCGGTTTCATCTTTTTGCGAGAAGAGTGATGTTCTCGCAGAAATTTGCTTTACTTCCACAAGTGTGTCAATGTAATAGGAACTTGGTAAATATTATATTTGAAGGGATTGTAATTTGCCTTGAGTTGGATGTGAAGAGGGTAAAACTGTAGCATTTAGAAAACTGTGGGACATATAATAATCTTTAATTGGTTTACAGTTATTCCGCCAATGGAGATGTTCTCTCTGTTATTTGGTTTACTTTTTAAAGTAAGGAAAATAGGAAAATGGTTAAACCTGGAAGATTTGAGGCAGTTTACTTTTGGGGTGGGTGTCAAGAAGGCAAAACAGAAGGATTTGAGAGCATTTAAAAATTGCAGTAGACTTGGAATAATAGTTTTTTGTATCAATGACATACTTACAAAAATATAGCACGCACAATATGTAACGTTTTTACTGCGGTCTTGTGAGGGGAACTCTCACAACAATTTGAACATACTATGGTCTGATGAGAACATCTCAAGAGAAAATCAAGGGTTGTAGACCCAGAAAAACGTTTTTAAGTGTGGGCTAAAACGTTCTAAATATCAGGCACCGTCTTGTGCCCAATTATATCGCAAAGTGGTAACCTGCTATGACTGCAGACCAAAGCCTGTGGGTCACTGACATGCAAAAGGGAAAACCCCATGGTGCTGCGCTTAGACACATACTGATAAAATTGAATACGTCGTTTGTGATGATAGGGGGGAAAAAACATTAGTACTTTTCAGGTGGTGAAATATTTTATGAAACCACTGAAATATATTGGAAAATCGGCTTTTGAAGTGATGATAAAGTGATGGTTCAACACAACAAAAACATTGAACTGCAGAAAGTGTTGAAACCAGGACTTATTTACTCTGAGCCAAAAGGTGTGAAGTCCTTGAGAACACTGAAGATAGCACAAATAACATCAGTTGTGTCATTGCTTACTACATCATCAACGACATTTGTTCCTGATACTTTGTAGCTGGGCCCAAAATCTATGAACACAGTCATTAGACCAGGTTCTACAATAACAATTGGTGTTTATCTGAGCACACGCTTCAGTATAGTTGCTACAGCAACTTACATTAGGCCTCAAGCCGCCCATATTGACCACGGATGCCCAGCCGAACTCAGTGGTTCTGATTTTTTATTACTTTATCACAGGAATGAAAGCCCTTATTTATACCTGTCTACAAAACATTTAGAACATAACCGTTTGTCGTAGGTGTATGAGGAACCCAGTACTCTTGGTTAAAAAGCACAATTATTTGTGCTGTGCAGGTGCTAAATTCACTTCATTACGAGGCATTTATTGGACGCCACCACTAGCGTATATCTTATCACTGTAGATTGCAGGTGCTGAGTACAACAAAAACAGTTAATTTTAGATAAACAATCACAGTGTGAACGATTTGATAAAATATTATATTTGTAGAACTGGTGCATTGGCCTAAAAAAATGTTTTTAAAAATAAATAATGCCTAGTTTATATATTGACAAAATAAAATTGGTGCAGTAGATCAAAATCAGTTGATTGAGTGTTTCTGCTTAGTGATTGAGGTATTCACTCGGTTCAAAGCCTGGTTTACACTCAATTGCTGGTGCCTCAACCTTTGGTCCCCCAACATTACAGGAAGCAATATGTGCCCTGAACACCTATGCACTTGAAGTGATGTGCGTGTCAGACTCTACGCCTCCTCACAGTGTCCATTTGGGTTTGTGGCAAGGACATGCAGGTGCACGTGTTTTGAACCCCGTTTGAGGAAAGTAACCACCTAATGGCAAAATGGTGAACTATGTATTAGAGATTATATCGTCCAAACTAAAGGACAAATTAGTTGGTCAGATGTCAGATTTGGCTGATGAAAAGAAGCAATATGCACGGATGTTGCTCTCAAGTACTTACATAAGAAATGCACCTCATTCCAAAGACCAACCAACACACATTGGACAAAAACTGCTCCCTTGTAAGTTTGACGGGTTTTGGTGATTTTCACAAGGGTTTTGTAGTGGCTTTGTAGTGGTTTGTAAAGGTGTTTCTAGTGCGGAGAAGCTGTCACAGATCTGGCCATAAAGGTTTATGTATACCCACGAAATATATTTTGTGAAGCTGCAGAATGTAGTTAATTGCATTTTTATATCCTTATGCTGCTTTGGAAAACACGGTTGAACTGCCAAAATTACATGAGCAGGATTAACTCCCCTCCTTGCGTATTTCAGGAAATTAACTGCATTTTTGTCTTTAGTATTTTTGGCACTAGAATCTGATGACTATACAGAGACCCCTCCCTTCTTCCCACTTCCGTGCAACATTGCATATTCCTGAGACAGTTATCAGTATGTCCTTCTAACATTTCAATTAATTCACATTGCACAATATCTAATTATGCATTCTTCACAATATGCATCAATGTTGATTTTATAGTTTATATACAAATATGTTGTTCAGAAACCAACTACATATCAATCAAAATAATTGCAATTGAATGTGTGAAATGTATATTTCCTTAGACTCCTTCATTGCATGGTTCATAATTAAATGTATTCCTGCAATACATTTTCTTTGAAGAGAGAAAAAAAAAACGTTGGGACATGTCTTAATATGGCACAATTCAGAGTAAGTTACACCATTCGACCAAATAAATTGTGACATATATGAAAAAAAGAGAATTGAACAGATAACTACACAATAGATTAAAGAGTCACCAAGGAAAGACAATTGTGCCTCTGAACAGCCACTCCAACAACCAGGCCAATATTAACCGACTCCTCTCATTGACTCTGAAGAAATAAATCACTCCCAAAATACACAAAAACCACCAAAACCTTACGAGACACTGAGGCATACAGCATAGAGCTCAAGTCGACATCTAGGTAGTAACAACAAAAGGACATACCACACAGCTCTCAGGGTGTTCACAGTCAACATGTGTGCCCACAAGTCACACTGTGAAATACCTTCATGTGAAACCATTACCAACATGGGAACTGGGTAGTACAATGAGATGGGCTGTACAGTCCTAATAGTCTCAAATAGATAGCATATTCCCTGTAGTCTACACACATACACACACTACACAGCAGAGCAGCAAATGACATGTCCGTTTCTCCAGGCAAACACTAATATGCATCAATGGACTTTGGATACATGCACAATGTCACACAACTAGTCTTACATCTCAACAGCCCATACATAGATATCTATGGTTGAATAAGAGGCAGTATAAGCTCTTGCCTTGCACAAACAATTCTCATAGATTGGTTGGGGGGGCATAACTCAAAGGCCTAGCATTTCGGTGCTGGACTGCCCCTGGGCAGGACAAAGGCTGATATGCGGGGACATTTCTTCTCTGTGAAAGGGACAGTGAGCTAAAGACTTGGTAGAGTCTCTCCCAGGGGTTATTCACCCAAGAAGAGGTCATTGGGCTGTGTTCATGCTGGTAGAGAGATTCCCAGACCCCCCTTTGCTTTGCATAAATTAACTTTGGGTCTCACCCTAAGTTACCAGGGCGATCGAGACGTGGACCCCTTGCTCACTGTTCTTAGAGAGGCACAGCTTCACTTCACTGATGATGCCCAACAAGGCTGAAACACGTGTATGGAGTTGCTGTCAGTACTCTTGTTCAGAGGAGAATTGCCTAGCATTTCGGTGCTGGACTGCCCCTGAGCAGGACAAAGGCTGATATGCAGTGACATTTCTTCTCTGTGAAAGGGACAGTGAGCTAAAGACTTGGTAGAGTCTCCCCAGGGGTTATTCACCCAAGAACAGGTCATTGGGCTGTGTTCCTGCTGGTAGAGAGATTCCCAGAACCCCCTTTGTTTTGCATAACTCAAAGGATATGTACTATAGGTGCATGGGCTCATTTCACTGATTAAGCCAAAAGCTGAAGTAGCAAGAGAAGCGCACAGAACACACCACATCAAAGGCCAGACAGTATGCTCAGCCAACTATGTGTTTGTCTACGACTTTACCACTTGTCTGAATTTACACAAACAGGGCACCAGTGTGCAATACTCTTTGGCAACACCCCCACAAGAGGGGAGAGACAAACACATCCACCTAACTACCACACAAAACATTACTTGTACAGATGGTGATGCATATTCAAATTTAAACCCAGCGACCTGGGGCCCTTTAGGACAAGTTAGCAATACTTACAGCTGGGTGGGGATGCAGAACTTACTCATACATCAATAATCAGACCAACTCAACAATATACTGTTGTATTATAAATTATCTAACACAGGGAGTTACAACGGACATCAACGGACGTTCGTTCGATTTCTCTCAAAGCATCACATGAAAAAATAGCATTCTTATACTAAAAATGTGTCACTACAGACGTCATCCTATGTGGAAAACTAAGAAAACCTACTAGGTTATGTGATAGGCTTAAAGGGAACATCTAGGTATACGTTCCAAACTGATGGGAGTTGTGATTGGGTCTCTAAGATCAGGTGGACAACTAAGCACAACCCGAGTGCAAGTCATCTTCCATGTCATACTAATACACAACACTCTATTGGTTACTCAAACTATAGGGCTCTTTAATACATGGCCCTCTATAATTGGCCTTCTGGAATATTAAACTTGCTAGTAGCACGCAAGCTGGGAGGGTTGGCCTGGTCATGCCTCTCCACCCAATTAGCCCGACATCCATCATCACTCCTGCGGTCTGCCATTCAATTAAGGCTTTGAACTCAGCCTTTTAGAGGCTCACTGTGTCTGAGAATAAAAGGGAGTGTGGCATGGTCTTATTTTCTGGTTTCGGTGTAGCTCGACCCAAAGTCTATTTCAATCTTGACCATGTGACTGGAGACCATGTTTTCTAGCTTTTTACTGCATAAAATACTATTAAATGATGAACTCTTGACACTTTCAGTGTGTTTCCATTACACCTCAAAATGGAGTTTGCTTCTTTCTCACGTTCATGTAGCTTCTCAAGCAGATAACCAGGCTCACGCCGGCTCTGACTCTTGATGCTGGGCAAGCCAGCCTTTCTTGAATTATCCTTCGCCATCAGTTATTTTCAACTGTGCCACAATTCAAGACCTTTGCATTCAAAGGGTTTAAGTTTGCTAAAGTGCAGATTCTATATATTTCCTATCTTTATACATTGGTGCATCGCTGCAATCTATTTACTAGATAGCCAGCCTCAGGATTACTTCGTCTTCTTGCATTACAGAATCTGTACAATTGTAAAATGACTTTTCCGGAAATGTTGCTTTACTTCGATACTTGATCCTTCGCATGACGTCACCAGTCTTATTTCTTATTTCTTATTCTTCTTCACACTACTTCCGTGACCTTCTCCAGAAGACCATTTTTTCTTCATTAATGCATATAAGGTTTTATCAATGGATACTTTGTTTCAAGGATTCTTTGTGGTATAGGCTTTCTCGCGGGTACTGCACATAACGCAATTTCCAGTTACCAACATATAGGCAACATGGGGGAGGAACCTCTGGTGGGGGGTTTGGCTCTTCCTCTACAAACCCTAACATTGTGTCTGAATACAATTAATCTAGTATTCACCCTGTCATCCCATGTTCCAGGACAAGGCTGCAGTGTTGTGCAACACAGGTGCACAGGAGACGCTTCCTGTGACATGTAATATGTTGCGCCTGCGTACACGCATTCAAACCTTTAAGAACCGAGGATCGGACCCTTTGTGGCAAAGGCCTTGCAGGACAAGGCTTTGGTGTTGTGCAACACAGGTGCGCAGGAGATGGTGCCCGTAACATGTAATACGTTGCGCATATGTACTTGCATACAAAGCTTTAAGAACCGAGGATCGGACCCTCGGACCCTCTGTGGCTGCGAAAGGGTCATGGTGCAGAATGTGATCGCACAGTCCAACCATCGATTTTCAGTGTCCAAAAGGTAAGAAATATGCTGGGAGGGGGAGCAGCCACTACTGCTCTCTACTAAACTACCTGTTCTTTTGTGCGTACCTCCACCTAACCATCTGACATAACATAGTCTGTCCCTCCGCACAATCCTCTGCTCTCTTGGAAGGAAAGCTCAGGGGCATCGTGCTCAGCTTGGAAGCAAAGCGACATGGAATAACACAGGTTCAATCCCCGGGTCCATGCTTAGAAACCTCTGGGTATTAAACACGTTATAAATAACCAATCATATTATATCATATCTCTCCTTCCAGTGGTTAGTCGTGCTTTGTGTTCTCTGTCTTTCTCTAGGTCCCTCATTCGCAATTACTATTGTACTGTGATCTTGAGTCCTTTTAGGCCCTCTCCCACTCTCTAGGACGCCACCTCACCCCCCCCCCCTAACTGTGGTTACTGTGTACTGTGATCTGTCTCTTTTTTGGCTCTCACCCACTCTCTAGGACGACACTCCGCTGGGGGTACTGTTAGTACTGTTGAATTTACCTGTCTACCTTTATGTGTGTTCCCTTCTGTGTGTCCGCCCCACCGCCACTGTGCAGCCTGCTTTGCGCAGCACGGGGTGTGCATCTCTTCCTCTCTCTCCTTCACTCCCTCCTCATTCCTACTTCCTCCTTGCACCCTCTAGGGTGCTCTCCATCTCCCCTATCTTCTCTAACTGCTACTCTATCTTCTATACTATCCCTCTCACTAAGTCAGGAAGGAGGAAGTTCAAGAGAGACATCGTGGTCTCCAAACTCAGGCTTCCTTATTACTGATACCTAGAATAGTGCTACCTCCAGACAGACTCTACCCGACATCCTCTATGTATTTCCCTCTCAAGAACTATGGACCCCAATGATGGTCTCTGTTCTCTCTCCTTTTTCCTCCTCTTCCATTAATAGTGGCACTCGGTGGGAAGTCCTCTTGGCCTCCTTCCACTCCCCCAAGACTATCATTAATGTCTTTCTGAATGGCACCATGTTGGTCCAGGGCCCTCAGACCAATCTCCTACTTTTTGATAGGCATCTCCCATATCTTATCAACTTCATTCCTTCTCCTGCAACTCCTACAAGCACCTCTCTGGCTCCTCTGCCACCTCCTTCAGCCACCACCTCTCTGGCACCCACCTCATCCTCTCAGGCTACCTTTCCATCTCCTTTTACCTCCTTTGCCCACTCTTGTTCCTTCTACCACCTCTGGAGGGCATACTGCAAGCCTGCACATCTGCATAGAAGTCTTTCAAATGTGGCAACCTGCTCCACCTTGCTACTCTCAACTCTCGCTCTGCTAACAAACACTCATCTGACATCTGCCACCTCCTTGAAGAACTTGACCTGGATGTCCTTGCTCTCACTGAGACATGGTTCATGGCCAGCACTGTCACAAGTTTTCTCACTCTCCTCCCTGGTGGCTACAAGATCCTCTCCGAACCTAGAACCAACCATCCAGGAGGTGGACTAGCTATAATGTTTCCGTAGTGGGTCAATGCTTCTGTCAATCCTACACAGATCTACTCCTCCTTTGAATGCCTGGTATGAAGGCTCTCTATCTCTCTTGGCCTCACTATGACTGTGGCCACAATCTACTGCCCACCTGGCCATTCTGCCCTCTTCCACTCAGAGTGGGTTGACCTCTCCTTTCCTCTTCCTAAATTTGTCCTCCTCTGAGACCTCAACATCCACCTGGATGCTTCTAATCCCTCCTCTGGGCTCTTACGAAACCTCTGTGGCACTCTCTCTATTTCCATTCTACGCTCTGGTCAGACACACTCTACTAGGCACACCGTGGATGTTCTCATCCCATCAGACATCCCCCTCCCGAACCCTCTCACCACTCCTCTCTCTTGGACTGACCACTTTCTGCTATCCTGTCACCTGAAGTTCTCTGTCCCCAGGGTTGTTGCTAGGTCTGGAAAAGATGAGGGGCTAAGCTAATGTCGGAAATGGTGGGACTCAGGGCTAGCTAGCATTTTGGTTGCAACACCTGAGCTTCTATCCGGGGCTACAACCAAAAGACCTGGGGCTATAGCCCCCTCAAGCCCCCCCTAGAAATGCCTCTGTCTGTCCCCCAGGTGAAGTCGACCCCAATACTGCCACCTACCTTCTCGTTCATCCAGGTCATCCAGGTCATCCAGCCCATGAAGCATCAGCCCATGAAGCATGTGTCAGTGGAGGCCTTTGCTGCTACTTTCTCTGCTCCTCCTACACCTGTGGCTGACCAACACTCTGACACAACACTCTCTAACCTGAATCATTCCATCTGCAACACTCTGGATGTCCTTGGCCCTGCCCTGAGAATCCACCTTAAGCCAACCTTCAAGTGCAACTCTTGGTATGATTTTGATCTTGCCACCCTGAAACGCACCTGTAGAGTGGCTGAGAGGAAGTGGAGGGCAACGGTTGCATCCTCTGACAAGCTTGTCTGCCGCCTGTTCCAAAGGCTGTACCGACTGTCCTGTCCAAGAGAGAGCCCACATCCAAGCCTGCTTCTCTACGGCCTCTAACAACATGTCCGAACTCTTCAAAATCTGCAAGGAACTGGCCAATCCTTCTCCTTTTCCCTCCCAGGCCCTCTGCACATCTCTGGCTTCTCACATCACCACTAAAACTCAGGAACGCCAGTCCTCTCTCTCCTCCTCCTCTCCGTCTACTTCTCTTGGCCCCTCTCTGGCCGCCTCTACCTCATTGACAACCTCGCTCTAGCCTTGGCTGATTTCCTGCAATCACTCTTTACCACTGGAACATTCCCCTCTCCCTTAAAGCACTCTCTTGTGCACCCCCTCTTGAAAAAGCCTTATGCTGATCCATCCTTCCCGCCAAACATCTGCCCGATCTCTATCACTCCTTTCCTGGGCAAACTCCTGGAAAAGCAGCCCATCTCCAAGATTACTCTCCACATTGAATCTGGTGGTTGTCTCCATGACCATCAGTCGGGCTCCAGAGGCTCCAGAGGCACGGAAACTGCCCTCCGGAACACCCATAAAGATCTGCTCACTAATCTTGATTCTAGCCTTCCATCTGTCCTCATCCTCCTTGATCTTTCGCCTGCTTTTGACACAGTCAATCATGCCATCCTGATTAATCGTCTCTGTGAGAACCTTGGCATCACAGATCAGGCTGTGACGTCCTTACTCCTGGACAGACCCTGCCAGGTCCAACTTGGGTCCTTTATCTGTACTACCTCTCTATCCACATGTGGTGTTCCCCAGGGCTCTAAACTCTCACCCTGGATCTTCAATGTCTTCTTGGTCCCTTTGACCCTCCTTATCTCTATCTCCTCCTCTAACTTTCAGTATTATGCGGATGACACGCAGCTCTCCTTCAGTCTCCCCTCAAACTCCTCTCCTCTTTTGTTCATTCCTGACTGTCTATCCATGATTCAGCAGTGGTGCGCCTCCAACAATCTCTGCCTTAATGCCAGTAAGACGGAGATCCTTATCATTGGGATTCCTGCTCCCGTTTTCCCTCTCTCACTCTGCCCGCCCTACTTAGGCCCTCTTCATTTTCCTTCCTGTGGGGCTAAAAACCTTGGTGCCATCTTCAACTCCACTCACTCCTACTCTCCTCACATCATAGACCTTGCCCAGAGGGTGCACTACCAGCTGCACCTCCTCAGAGGCATTGTTTCTTTTCTCACTATTCTCCAGAAGCTCACTATCTCCAGAGCTCTGGTTCTCTCTAGGCTGGACTACTGCAACATCCTCTTTCTTAATCTGCCTTCCTCTACTCTCTGCCCTCTGCAACTAATCCAGCACAGGACTGCGAGACTTGTCCTTGGCCTCAAGCCCAGGGACCATATCTCTCCAGCCCTGAAATCTGTCCACTGGCTCCCGGTGGCTGCAAGAATCAAGTTAAAGACCCTCTGCATCATCCACAAGGCGTTCAGGAGCTAGGGCATCACTCTGCATCCAACTCTCTCTTCCTAAACACCTTCCTCCTTGAGCCCTTCGGTCAGCCACTTCCAACTGGCTTCTCCATGAAGAGAGTAGGGGGTAGATCTCTCTGCTCTGCACGTGCCTCCCTCTGAGCAGGACCACCTGAAGTTTCAAAGCAGCTCAAGTCATTCATTTTCGCTTCTGCCTTTTCCCTCTCTCTCCCCTGCTGGCCAACCTGTCTGCTGCGCTGACTGCCTGCCTGGCTACCCTATGAGTCTCACTGGTACTAGGCTCCCCAAGACCAGTAGCCCCTGCACTGCCTCTGGGCCAACCTCGAAATTAGGGGCTGTATCTGGAACCCTATGGTCTCCTGCCTCCCTGCAGTTACCCAGAGACACACTGCCCTTGCTGCACTTACTCAGAGCATTGCTGCCCTGATAGCAATTGCCCCTCCCCTCCCCTTGGTAGTTCCCTTCACCCACTCTGCACTTTCACATATCGCACTTGCACCATCTGAATTACACAAGGCCTAATAAGATTGTTTGTTTTGTCCTCCCTCTGTCTTCTCTTCCTTAAGTCCAATCGATTAAAATCATGCCTACTGCACTCAAGAAGATCCACTAACCTCACTTGCTTCCAGCTCACCAAAGTGCCAGGTAGTTCTGCTCCATATAAGGTTATTTTATCAAAGCATTAAGTTGCCCATATGGACGCACAAAATATGAATCTAAACTGAACAACCATCCTTACCTCTGCACACATGACTTTCAGGACAATTCTTAGCTACCCTGTACACAGGCTATAGTGGCAACACGTCTACAATCGTGTTGTATCCATCATGTCCAATTTCCCCTAACACCACGCCAAGTGCAACCTCACCAGTCACCATCTCACTCCAATTGTCTATCCCAAATTCCACTGAGCAGCTGATGATCAACACACCCGATTATTTAAAAAAAAACATATTATGTTCTTTCCTTGGAACAATGTTCACACTCCATCTCGCAGCTCGGATCTCATGTGTCACTTGCAGACTGTGTGCATGAAAAAAGCCTGCAGTAATGGGTTTAAAATCATTCAAGAAACATGGCTGAGACATGCTGCACAGTGAAAACATTCAGGAATACAACTATGGTCAAACATGGAAGGGCTCCATTTCATGTAAGCACTACTAGAACTTGGGCCCAGCGGCTAGTGTCCGAGGACGCATGGCAGCCACAAGAAGACAAACATGCATGTGAGTTTGTCCAATGCTGGGTGTTGTGAAGACATACAGAATATAACGACATTGTAGAAACTCTAACTTCAAATGTGGTAATAGAAGACATTGACCATTTCCATCAGATAATAGACATGGACCAGTCAAACAATGGCCCCTAAAATAATGCCAAAACAAATAGTGAATATCATTCCATGTCCACAGTAGCTGGGCATTCAATGTTGAGTACTCGACCTTCATACTACAACATATATGGCAAGGCAAGCCCATACATCCACTAATGAAGTGTCACTTAAGGCATGGTTCACGCACATTGCAAAGCCGACTACCCAATGATTCATAGCATTGCCTTTCCACCTGGATCATGACCTGTACATCACCACCATTTAAGCAATATGGACCAACGCAAGTCGGTACATACAGCATCACAAGCATGATAGGAGGTCACATACAGACAAACTAATCGTAACACACTAGAAAGGCCACATATTTGTCGATACACAACAACCAGTCTCTAAGACACAGCTCATCCCCCCTCAAAAGATTGCGTTACAGTATGCACGAACTCCGGAGTAGAAACCTGAAATATTCATCACACATACTTCAGATATGTATTACCCTAGTCATAAATCATGAAGTTGATTGCATTCCTCCAATCACTCATCCAAAAATCTCTCATCTCCTCATTTTGTAACCCCCCCCACCACCCCAGTGAAGTATGCAAGGCTGCCTTACCTCAGCATCTGTGTGCCTGTCATTTGGATACACAGGTGCCAAAGTGACTCATGAACTATCTCACCAAGTAAGAGGAACTCTGGAGGCAAGGCTCTGATGCGTGGCTGCTAATTTTCAATCACATCTAGTCATTCACTTCACATCACAGTCCAGTTCCTTCATGCGGTATGGATACGGATGAGGAAGAGGGAATGTGGGGCAATGGCTGAATTAAGTCCGAGTAATTTCTATAATACCTCATCCTGCATACCATTGTCGCATTCCTGACACACTTACCAAGATAAATGAATACAATAATGGTAGGAGGTTGGGGGTTTCCAAAACAAAACAAAACAAAAATTGAGCGAGAGGAGAGTGTGTCATGGAATAGGGTCTAGTGAAAATAATAGGCCCTTAAAAGGCAGAACTGGGACAGAGATACGAGTATATCTTGCTAATCCCAAAACAGACCATACGTTACAGTCATAGATTCACCCACTCAAATGCATGTCGTACACTGCCTTATTTGAACAATGAGACTGCTTTGTTAACTAACACAGGCGGTTAGGAATGTAGTTCCATGACCCTAGCAAAAACATCCATATAGTGTTATCAGTCCGTTTATTATACAGCTGTGAAGGGAAGTGCACCAGCTGCATTCGTGCAAAGTCCAATTCAACAAAACATGGAAACCCCCACATTCAGGGCACCATTTACAATACACAAAAGAACAGCATGCAAATGTGCACACAACTACTGTATAGGCTTTCTAGTTCCATTGAAACCTAAAACACTGAAAGTCAACTACGGACTTGAAGATATGAAGATATAAATGACCTGTACATCCCTTAGAAATGATCGAGTATTTAACTCCTATCAACTGAACTGAACTATTTGTTCAATCAAATATAGCTATGTGAGCCTGTCTGTATATCGGAAACTATCGTTGTGACAAAAGGACTTCTACCGTACAGGAGTACACGGATGAATCGTTTCTATAGCTTCTACCCAGCCATCACACATCTACAAAACAAGAGTGAACCTATCATAAAAGTAAACAGGCACAGTTAGGAGATATACTTCCTTTGCCTTTTGTGGTAATGTTGGCCGAGGCAAGGCTATACTCTCAAGAGGAGTGTGATTGTGATCGAAAAAGCAACAAAACAGCCAAGTATAACGTTTAAAAATAAAGTGAATGTCCAATCAAGGTTCTATAGAAATATACATACTTTATTTGAACACACCACCTGCAATAAGAATTAAATAGAAGAAACATTACACAGAACCTAATACTGAGGAATGAACACAGACTAATGCAAATATTGAAATATGCAGCAATCTGGGTAGTGGATCAGTGATAAAGGACAACTAAAAACTGCAATGTTCTTAAAAAAGATGTGCTCATGCATGAAAAAGGGATCAAAGGCGACTGTATGGGAGGAAAGGTCTTTAGGTGCTCCCTCCCCCACATTTCTCACCCACGTGCGGCCTATGACTCACACCGCAGCCACCTATGCACCTGGGCCTGGGATGCGGGATGGCTGCGGGCCGATAAATGGGGCTGCACGTTCACCCCTTAGTCTGATTCTGACTCCATTTTGTGTTACAGATAGACACCATTTTGAGCCACCAATTTAGGCCTCACTGGGACATGCAGCCTGCAGAGCTGCAGCTCTCCCCTCCTGCTGACCGCGCACAGCGAGCCCAGCGCTTCCCTCATCCTCCTCCCCTTGGCACCTCTGTTGAAGGTCTGTTCTCACGGGAGACTAGGCGCGAAGAAGCCACATTACAAACATTGTATCTTTCACCTTCCACAGTACATCATTGAACTACCCATGACCAGATCAAAAGCTGGGGTCTGAGAAAAACAATCCTGTCTCTATGAAGCATGTCCTGTCCATTTACCGACCCCTGCATCTATATTATATGTTGTGTGGAACCCCTAACCCTGTAATCCATTTTTAAGTGCCAGATAAGAATGCCAAGCCTGTGTGCCCCCTCAGTTCACCCATGTAGCTCAGCCATCTGAAAGGACGATAAATTTGTTTAAAGCCTATGAGATTGATTGCACATATCCAAACAAGATGACGCGCAGCCTCCCAGATTGCACATGGACCCACACAGTGCATGTTCAAATCTTTCCATCATTGATCAATGGTTACTGTTGTTGCACAACACGCGAAACGATGTACAAGTCAATGTGTATTTAACAAACCTCTTAAGAAATGTATGATTTAAAATGCATCCACACTGAGTGTAATAGTGCCCACTGTATAATAGAATGTCCCTATAAGTAGTCACTTGATCCCTGAGCATTGAATTATGTACTGTACATTGTAAACAAAGCATTGCCGACTGCCAACACACACACACACACTAACCAGTTCCTACTTCATTTATATAAGCTTTTATTATTTGTGCCTCACGCCCCAATGTGAAGTTTCAGTTATGTGATGTAAAACAAGACCTCTTGTTCATGGATATTATGCTGAAAACATGGTACCAATAATAAACGAGAATGTGAATTACCTATAAGTGTTAATACTTATACATAATCTTTGATGTATATGCATCCGTGCTGGCTCGCTCGTACCCTTCGTTCATATGGTATGCATGCCACCCCATAAGACAGACAAAGTAAGAGCGCCAGGGCCCTCTTTCCGGTCTCCTGTTGGACTGCATATTCAGCCCCCACCCTCTGCCCTTCACAGTCTGGGTTGGCAGCTAAAGGCCTGTGCTTTATTACAAATGACCCTCCTTGCCTACACTGAGTGTTTGCTTTCCCATCCCCCCTGTCCCCTGACACACGATGCCTCCATAAACACGGCTGTGGACATAAAACTACAGGCAACAAGCTCCTCACATCCCGCCGCCCTTTTGATGTACCAGATATGTGCCCCCTGACCTAGTCTCACCGAAACCCCGACTGACCATGCTGGTCATATATTTACTCTTGTACTACCATACTAAAGATATGTCCCCTTTAGATCTAACAGAACCAATTGTTGGATGTATTCCAGACAGACACAGACACAGACACAGACAGACAAACAGACAGACAGACACACACACTTTTCTGTAATCTTCAAAACCTCCTAGTTCCTTTTGGCATCCTGCCTGGTTTCTGCACTCGTACCTCTCCTACTACCTTAACACCCCTCTCCTCAAAACATTTCAATCAAACCGATCCTTCATCTTCACCGCATTGTCATTTACCTGCCCTCCCAAAGCTTCATGATCTCAATTAACATACTGTGTTTGCCTTATCCCTGGAGTATTGAGAACAAGAACAAAACTGCTCAATTACCCCTCTTTTAGTCTACCTTTTGGAATGGTCAGAAGAAAGATAAAATGGCTAAATTGTCTAATTCATTTACCCAAGTTTCATATGAGCTAACAAGATTATTGTGCCAAAGAAGTGAACATATAAAAACACATTTTAATCAAAATTCAATTCAATACAGAGTTGTGTAGTGTATGCTTTCCACAAGGCATCACCAACACTTAAATTCATAGAAAGTTGAAAGGCAGGTCCAGAATTATTGTCTGAGGTTAAACGGGGATCTTATTGAACTTATTGTCAACCAACCGAAACAACGCATCGTCCTGAAGAGGGCTATAAACGCAAACAGCGGAACACCAGGGAAGGTGTTGACGACACTCTGTTCAGCCGAAACATATGTAGACATCCCACAGACACCAAAAATAACGCAGTCTTTTTTTCTGAAAACGATCTTTCAGTTTATTTTGTACATTGATAGTATGTTCCCCTGCCATAATAGATTCTGGTATTAATATTTTGTCATAGTGATTAATTATGAATGTCACTTACTAACCTCAGCCATCATTGGCACAAACACACACTTCCTACCCACCTGCAGGGTACATTGTGGGTGACTCTTGAGGAGGACCAAGACCTGATACTTTACACCAAACTTCCCTAGGTTGGGTGAGCAGAACCTGATGAGCCTGACCATGTCGTAAAGCCCCTGCAGTAGGTCTGACATCATATCGGAGGCCAGATCAGTCAGGATCCTTGTTGAACTACATCAAATTGGTTGAACTGTTTTTCATACCCGTTCACTATCTCGAACAAGAGGGATCTGACAGTGCTGCTTTTGGCATTTCATCGAGCCTTCGAACAACTGCTGCTTTGCATGAATCGAACCGGCTCACCACTACATTGTGACAAGCAGAGTATGCAACCTGTGTAGCTCCAACAACCTGCTTGAGGCCGCAGAGCAACTCAGACTACTTTGAATCCTTCATTGGACCACCACGGTCACTGCATCAAACTGAAGGACCTTGACTCGAACCAAAGGAGCAGCTCACCACTCGATGACCTGATCCAGCGGTTACCAATGCCTCAAACCTATTTAACCATTAATCCGACACTGGTGAGACATCCAAACCACACAACCAGAATTCTACACTCTTGCTGCAACAAGCGCCTATTTCAAACAGACTAGATGCTAGTTCTCTGCTTAACGCAGCAAGAGTTGCTGCATGAAAACCTGGTTTGAGCCATACCGGAGTACAGCTAAAAGTCTGGTTCAATGATATTTACCCACCAAACATTGGATTAAGGTTCTTTGAACTGACCCAGTCCACCTGGCACACAGTTATTGGGCCCAGAAACTACTTATGCCCCTTTTGCAACTTTGTCCACTACAGACATATTATTTTGAAGTTCTTGCCTATGTTTGCTCCCTGCTGAGTGGTGCACCTTTGTACTTTGCACGTCACTGTCTTTTCTTAGAGTGGTGGGTTTATTTTTGTGTTTTTCTCATTATTTGTGCATTGATGTCTTTAGTTAAAGTATATATACATACCCGTATGAGAGTTTTGTCTTTCCTCGGCCCATGTTACAATAAAAGGCAAAGGATGTATTTCTCTTTCCTGTGCCTGTTTTTCCTTTATTATTAGGATCACTGTTATTATTATGGTTATTGTTAGGAGCCTTAGGAGCCCTAGATCAACAAAGATTCAAATATTCCTGGTGTGCTTGCATGAAACCTCTATCTTCTCAATTTTCGCTGGTTCTTCTTAACATTTCAGTTAATCAGTCAACTCACCACGCAGACTAATGGGATCACTCCTGACTCGTGAAACCATTGGAATCTAGTTAATTTTCACTTTGATCCTGTGATAGTATCCCCACTGACAAACAAATATATCTGCAAAATCCTCTCCCTAATGGTCTTCACTTTGCTAGCACCACCCCTTTCAGTATAGCTACATGCCCAAGAATGAATACTTGGGTCAATTACTATGTCCATTTTGCTTTGTTCATATCACCTGAGGAGTCACACGTTGACCCGTGCTTTGGCATTTTCCCTTTACACTACATATTAGCTTGGAAACATCCTACAATTTCCATATGGCTTCTCTAGTCTGATCCCAGAGTCCTGGAAACTATCCTTCCAAGTGTGCCAGTCAATAATGGCGTAATCCAAGCCAGAATCAATTATCATTGGAACCATAATTCAATTCACCACTTCATCAGCAAGTGGTTTCTTCCTCTCTTCAGCTTGTGTCCTACTTCACTCACTGAAAACACCACTCCTTCATGCTCTTCACTGACATCATCTCGCAGTGCAGTAACTTTTCAGAAAATGTTGGGGGGGTTGCAGGGGTATGACATCTAAAGGAAAGGGGCCTCTGCCAAAGGAGGGGGACAAAATGGTGTGCACGAGAGTTGGGGGACAAACACCCTTCCCCCCTAAAATTACCCCGCCGTAATCTCCTTCATCAGCTGAAAAAATCTCTGTAAGCATCCCTTCCGGAGGGCTGGAGCACTTATTTCAGCACGGTGCAAAATGTCCCTTTTTTCACACATCGTACATGCGCCTATACACAAGAAATAGTTGTGTATAGGCGCATCAAAATTGCCATATCATATCCTATCATATCATTCAACCCCCTACCAGGGCACATTGGCAAAAGTGCAATGTGGAAGATGATCCCACACTTGAATCATCCTCTAATCTCCCTTCCCTGAATTAATTCTGTGCATTGCTCTGCCATTCTTTCTGTGGGGGTATGGTGGTGATGTACTTTTGCTTGTCTTTCTTGTACCTCCATTCTGCCCACTTGTGGAAGCTTGTCACTTCTGACTGCAAATTCCTTCCATTCATCTTCCCCTTACTTCTTGTCCAGTTAATTCACGCTGTGCATCATGTGTTCCATCAACTTTGCTATATCTATAACCTCTTCAAAGCTGCGACCAATCTTGATCCACATATCTTCTCTGATTGTTTGCTCCTTCACTCTTAATATGCACTGGTATGTATGTGTTCATCATACAAGTTAGTATGGTTGCATTTGTTTGAAAAGTCTATAAAACCAGTGACATATTCACACTCCAGTTCTTTGTTCCAGCATCTCAAAATTATAATGCTAACCCTCTGTTCGTAGGGTGCATCCATCTTCTTGAGGACCATCTCATAGGCATTTAGTTTCTTAACTCCACCAGCTTCCTCTTCTCCACTGTTCACATGAGGACTGTAATCTAGCAAACTCTTCAATATACTTCTCTGTTCAAATCCTAAACAGTGTATCAACAACATCTTTTGACTTTCTGTAATGTTCATGGAACAATTGGTTGCTAGGGCATGGACATGAAATCTTCTTTTCATGTGTCCCAATAATTTGATGGTTTGCCAGGTGATGGAAAAAACTATGGCTTAAAGGTTGTTGAGCTTCCTTTGAACTCTCAAAAGATCAAAATAGTGGAACTGTTCCTATTCACTTATAGTGACAAGCAACAATTTAATTCTCTCCACATCTATTATTAAGCTATGTTTTGAGAGATTTGTGAAATTGGGTAATTGTGGGGGCATTCTGAGCCAACACAGGGATTGGGTTCCAGAGGGTGGGTGCATGACAAGAGAAAGATTGTTTGCTGGTCCTCTCTTTGTGGAGATTCAAAACGGTATGTGTATTCTTTTAAAGTTGGAGTACCTCTGTCTAAATTGAATATGACAGCTTTCTAAGTCTCTATGTTTTGGATGCTTAACGCCTAAGTGTTTTAGGAAGGGTAGCTGTTTTTGTGGTATTTTCTCTGTCACGGATGTATTTATATGACATGCCCTCCTAAAGAATATGCACGATGTGGGGCAAGTGTAAGAAGTGTGTGTAGAGCCTGGATGCCCATAAAAGGTACCCCTGCCTGGGATGAAGCAGAACAAAAAGGTGATGAGCATAGACGTACTGGAGGAGAGTATTTGTTACTTTAGGACTAACAAAAGGGGGAATGTTGGGGAAGAGGTGGTCAAAACCCACTCCCTCACCATTCCCACCCTGTCTAGACCCCATGTAAGATAAGGGGGGAGAGGCCCACACCCCCACGGTACCTTAATGCATGAAGTAACATCAAAATGTTCCTGTAACACCTAACCCACTGCCAACAAATGAATGCCATTTTGTATTAGAGCGGGTGCCATCTTTTAACCAGGCCCAGAAAATCATCCCTCTGCAAAACCCAGTTGTCCCCATCCGCAACACTTTAAATAGCACGAGAGCGCAAACCCCTACCGCCTCCCTCCCTCAACTGCTCTGCTCGAGCCTATCCCCACAGAAGTCCAATCATTTATTGTTGCAATTGTCCCGCATCACTTCTCCAGATTATGCTCACTGCAGAACTTGAGATCATAGCCAGTCTTTAACACAAGTGCCCATCCAGCTCTACTAAACTGCCCATGCCCTTTGAACCCCCACCCGACAGTCCAAGGCCCACCAGTCCTCGATCCCTCATCCCCTTTCATGCTGAGACCCAACAGACCACCTCACGTTGGCCATTCCAGAACACCCACCACAGGCCTAATGCTAGAAAACGGCAGTATATCCTCCTAACAGCAACACATGCCTACCTATATCAGGAGAATTCAAACAAAGCCATGGGCAGGTAAATCCCCTGGGGTGCACACCTGGGTGCTGGGAAACATATATCAAAGAGATTCTCAAGTGAAAAGGTTGGAATGCCAATAAATTTGCTAATTCGACCTAACCACCCCAACTCATGCAAGATTTTAAGTGTGTCATTATTTTCGTATTATCAGTTCCTGTTGTTTCGTTCAGCCAGATAGTTATATTGAGCACCCGACCCGACCGTCACACTGCAGAGATGAGCCCAGTGGACCCACGTGTGCTAGGAGCGACTTGAAGCAGCGACCAGTTAGCATCCTGCCTCCCTTATAGTATCAATTGTGCCATAGGCTTCCCCCAGTCCGATGCTAGATTTTGTGCCATATATGTTATGTCATCAATGATGCTGTGTGCCCTTTTAATGTGCTGCCCATGTATACTTTGGCAGAGCACTCTCTGGCTAATTTTATTCTAAATAAAATGTGCTCACCTTTGCAACTTATCTCCTGGTCTCATCCCCCAGCAGGTTGCGTCCATTATTTTTGTCACTTGGATATTACATGTTTTAAGGGTGCCGGCCTTCAAATCCAAAAGCTATTGTGTCTCCCAAGGACTGATTCAGAGAGGACCTGAAAAGGATAACTCTCCCCAGGCTAGGAGGGACCATTGTGCAAAACTGCTACTCTTCATCAATTTATCCTGGAAGACAGTACTGTGTGCCTGCCATCTGGAGATTAGGTCTTCAAAGTCCAGAAGAGGAGTGCCGGATCATCTTAAGCCTGAGAAGTGCATTGGTGTCATCCAGGGTCCAGAGGTGCGTTTCATGACTGCTCGAAGCCGTTGCTGTCAACCGTCCAGAAGAGAAGGTATGCTGGCATAGTGCTACTGGACACCCGGAGCTGTGAAAGTTCCAAACTGCATTTGAAAGGACATCCTTGCATTCACGACTGACCACTGTTTCCCACCAGAGAGAGCCCAGAGTTGTTGGGTGCTGTGAAAGGTTTGCCGGATGGTTTCCCACCACCAGAAGCTATCGAAGTTGTCCCGATGGTCCAGAATGAGGGTCCAAGGTCCACTCCAGTGGTCGATTCCAGGTCACCAAACGTTTTCCAGAGGTCCATGCTGCGGCTGCAGCACTGAAGAACAGAACATTGGAAAACAACGATATTCCAAAATCCGACACCAAAAGTGGCCTATGCCACCGCCAGAACTCATCTAAGAGTCAAAGGGGTCTTATCTCCTTCCACCAAGGCTTTAAGCAGACAACAGTAAGTTTCTTCTTCCTACGAATTCTACAGTCAAATTGTCGACGAAATTTTACATTAGCAATTAGCAAAACCCATTAGCAATAAATTTACGAAAAATCACTCTAAAAAACTGGGGGTTGATTAATACTGAGAACTTTAAAATCAACAAACCGCACTTTGCGTTCAAACGCATGCCCAACCTATGAGATAAACTGGTTCACATATACCCATTGAACAAAGAAAAACAGCTCAGCCAAACCACCTTGTGGAATTTACCACCAGTGATTGCCCACTTTAAATGTGGTAATTGCTCAGTCTGTCACTTCACCAGCAATATCAAAGAGTTAAATCTGAAGGGACGTCTGTGGCAGCTAAAGACATTTACAAACTGCCAAACAAAATGGGCCGTATATGGTGTAATATGTCCGTGTGGGCTGTTTTGTATTGGAAAAACGAAAAGACCAATCCGTCAACGGATCTGCGAGCATCGCTCATGTGTTAAAAACACAGTAGCAGATAAGCCATTAGTGGCACATTACAAGCAGGCGACACACTCCCATGAAGACATATACTGGTTCCTTATACAGACAGTCCCACTCATCCTAGAGGAGGTGACAGAGATTTAAAACTGAGAAAACTTGAACAAAAGTTGATTTATGACCTGAATTCGGTAAAAGAAGTGTTAAATATTGCCATTGAGTGGGGTTTGTTCATCCACTAGAAATGTGTGAGCTAAAAACACAAATAAATCCTCGAAAGGTTGATGATATATATGTACATCTAAAAAACCTGTGATAAATTCAGTAGACCACAGTAATATTAGATCTCAGTGTGGAAGGAGATGCCTTCAGAATAACTGAGTGGATCAGGCAATCGAGGCCGCCAAAAAGTGAAAAAAGAAACAAACAATTGAAAGAAGAATGGATGCACATGCTTAATGTAGGAAATACATAAGATTGGAGTTATATAAGAAACATGTGTAATCATCTCAATTTTTCTTTCAATAAAGGAGGTTTACATTAGTAATTCACAAGCCAAGGGCCAACTCTGTATGTTCAAGGAGATCGAACACAGAGACTTAGTTGAACCAAAAAACAGAAACGCACACGTTATACGTGAAGTAATAACATCAGGCCGATTCATGGAATCAACGTGCGCCGAAAAAACGGCGCACGCGTGTGAAAACGTGCGATTCGCAGTGAAATAGCGAAAATCGCAGTGCAAGTGCGATTATCGCAGTGCAAGTGCGATTATCGCACAGAAAACATCGCACATCTATTCATGGAAGTCCGTGCATGTGCAAAATGTGGGATGTGCGCTGAAAAAGTGTGCAGCGCACGCTGGCGCACACTGGCGCACAGGTCATCGAATGCCGTGCGATAAGGCCACAGCGAATTCGCACATAGCGCAGCGCACATAACAAAAGTAGGCGTAACACGGGGCGTCACACGCAGAATGGGGAACAACTCGTGAAAATGTGGGCGTCACGGGGGAAGTACAGGAGGCAAGTGCGCAGAACGCCCACACGCTCGTCTACAACACGTATTCATGGAATCGAATAGGGAAAAACAGTGCACGGCCAAAGACGCGCACAGGCCATACATACGGTAGCGTCCCTGCGCAGGAAAAAAATGTGCGCCTAAGTCCTACACGCGCGAGAAGGCCCACACGCGATCGGGCCTGGGGGAGCGTGTGCGTGTATTTCAGAGGTGCGCGAGAAGTTTCACACGCGATCGGGCCTGTGGGAGAATGTGCGTGTATTCCAGAGGTGCGCGAGAAGTTTCACATGCGATTGGCCTGTGCGCGTGCATTTCAGGGGTGTGCGAGAAGTTCCACACGCGATTGGCCTGGGCGCGTGTATTCCAGAGGTGCGCGAGAAGTTTCACACGCGATTTGCCTGGGCGCGTGTATTTCAGGGGTGCGCGAGAAGTTCGACACGCGATTGGCCTGGGTGCATGTATTTCAGGGGTGCGCGAGAAGTTCCACACGCGATTGGCCTGGGCGCGTGTATTTCAGGGGTGCGCGAGAAGTTTCACACGCGATCTGGCCTGGGGGAGCGTGTGCGTGTATATCAGAGGTGCGCGTGAAGTTCCACACGCGATTGGCCTGGGCGCGTGTATTCCAGGGGTGCGCGAGAAGTTCCACACGCGATTGGCCTCGGCGCGTGTATTCCAGAGGTGCGCGAGAAGTTTCACACACGATTGGCCTGGGCGCGTGTATTTCAGAGGTGCGCGAGAAGTTCCACACGCGATTGGCCTGGGCGCGTGTATTTCAGGGGTGCGCGAGAAGTTCCACACGCAATTGGCCTGGGCACATGTATTTCAGGGGTGCGCGAGAAGTTTCACACGCGATCTGGCCTGGGGGAGCTTGTGCGTGTATATCAGAGGTGCGCGTGAAGTTCCACACGCGATTGGCCTGGGCACGTGTATTTCAGAGGTGCGTGAGAAGTTCCACACGCGATCGGGCCTGGGGGGCGGGGTACGTGTATTTCAGGGGCTCGCGGGTGTTTTTACACGCGATCGGGCCTGGTGGAGCGGGGTACGTGTATTTCAGGGGCTCGCGGTTGTTTCCACACGCGATCGGGCCTGGGGGAGCGGGGTACGTGTATTTCAGGGGCTCGCGGGTGGTTTTACACGCGATCGGGCCTGGGGGAGCAGGGTACCACTCACCGTCTGCCTTGCGTGTAGAAGAACGCGTAGCCAACACCCACCCGCTGTGAAGTAATAGCGTGTGAACCCCAACGCCTGCAAGACACACGCACCGCACCCCACAAAAAGCAACGCCCGTGCGCGATACGTCACAGACACGCATACGCGCTAAGGGCCTTTGGTCCAATGGAATCGCATATGCGTGCTGACGCGCTTACGCGCTAAGGGCCTTTGCTCGATTCACACGCTGACGTGCAGAATTTTCACATGCCAAATCACTCCATATCAAGCTGGCCACGCGTAAGCACACGGAAGACCACGCTCCTGCCCAAAAGGCCGAATTACTGCCCCCCAGAGCCCCGAGCAGCCTCCCACGAGCCATCTGCTGCTGCCTGCCTGCCTGCTGCCACCGTGCCCTGCCATTTGGTGCCTGCACATCAGCCATCTGCAGAGGTCCAGTTGCTGTGTCCACCCCTGCTGGAACAGAACACTCCCGACTGGGATACCATCGCTCCACAGCCCAGCCCCAGGACCCAGTTGCCCACCCACGCCTGCCTCGGGGTCACCATGTCGGGGCAAACACCATCCGAGACCACTGGCGACCCCCAGCCAGAGGGGCAGAGGGCCACCAGCTTCAGTCAGAAGGAAGTTGGTGTCCTGTTGGAGCATGTCCTGGGGCATTATGATGCCCTCTTCGGATCACCACGCGCCGACAAGGAAGGACGGGACAGGATCTGGGACGGCTTTGTGGTTGCCATCCACGCGGAGGGGGTGGCAACCCGCAACATCAAGCAAGTCAAGAAGCGCTGGGAGGACTTCAGGTCCAGGACCCTCATAAAGGCCCGGCGCCTCGTGGAGGGGGGCCGGGGCAGCATGAGTACCATCCAGCTGAGGGTCCTGGAAACGCGTACGCCCAGCGCTCCATGCCCAGATCCTTGAGAGGCAGACCCGTCTGGAGTCGAGCGGTAAGTGGCCAAGCATTGCTGTGTGAGACAGGGGATCTTGCAGCGTGCTGGTTGTCTGATACTTGCCTGTATGTGTGACATAGGCCATGTACGCGTGTGTGTGTGCAGGGACATCATGGTCATGCATGTGAGACCAGTAATGTGTGAAGCACACGGTTGGTGTATGTGTTGAAATGTAACATGGGGAGCCCTATGCGGAATGGACACATGAGAGCATGCCAGTCTCTGTTCCTGGACATGGGTGTGGGTGAGGGATGGGTGCTGATGCCATGTACATGTATGGTGTCTATGTCTGTGTTTCTGACCTGCGTGTCTGTGACTTGTGCATGCCATGGATGCATGACACATGTCTGTGACAATGTTCAGATTCACTGATGCAGCCTAGTTATCCTTGCATCCACTGTGTCTGGAGTGTACGAGTGCAGATGGATGAAAGTACGTTGAAGTGTGTGCATGTGATAGGCATGACCCATGATGCATGTGAGTCCAAAAACAACATTGTATGCTTCAAGAGTCCCTTGGACATGTTTGCTTATGTCCATAGCAAGCGCCATGCCTGTTACTGCATGTGTTTTGCCTGCACTGACCCATGTGTTGTGGAGGGACATGATGGAAGTGATCTTTGACAGTGCCACTCATCTGCTATTGCTTCCTGTCTAGGGGACCATTGTACAGTACCCTGATGCTTGTGTTCTATGTCTCCCTCTACACAGCGCAAAGTGAAGAAGAGGGCGGAGACGGCGCTGTGGAGCTAAGCGGCGGGGATGCCCCCACGGCTGCAGCAGAAGGGGTGGGTGAGCCCCCACAGGGGCTTGCAATGGTGGAAGACGGTGTAGAGCCATCCAGGTTGGTGGTTTCCACAGAGGAGGAGGAGGCCGCTACTGAGCCGCACATGGGGCCTGGTGGAGGCATCCCTGCTGGTGCAAGTGGTGCAGTCCAGGGGCAGGGGCAGGGGCAGGAGGCAGCACAGGTCGCTGTGGAGGTGCCTGTGCATGTCACTGTCCCTGACACTGTGACTGCACCACCATCCACCAGCAGGGATGCCCCATCAACGGCCCGTCCGCAGGTAGGGGGGATGTCCATGTCATCTGACTCCCCTCCACCTGCGGACGAGGGGACCCCTGGCCGTATGGAGAAGGTCCTGATTGGTGTTGCGTTGCGCACGGCTGTCATTCGTGATGAGGTGCGTGCTTCCCGGGGGGAGCACGCACGTCATCACGAAGAGCACCGTGCCAACGTGGCCCAGTTGGGAGCGGTCATGGTCGGGGGTCTCGTACATGTGTCGGGCACTCTGGCGACCCTCTCCTCCTCTGTGGAGGCTATGCGCCAGTCGTACTCCATGCCGTCTTCCGGCCCAGATGCCACCAGGGCCCCCTGTGGACCTGCCCCGACCAATGCAGCCACCTCGGTGGGGATCCCATCCCTGCCAAAGTCGGGAGTCGGAGGTCCAGCAGGGGTGGACACACCAGCAACTGGACCCCAGCAGATGGAGGATGTGACGGCATCATAGGGCAGGGCACGTGCACGACGGCATCGGTGGTTTCCATCAGCCTGGATGCCGTCGTGCTGGCACAGGCAGTTGCGTTGGAGGCAGTAGCAGGCTCGACGTGGGAGGCATCATGGCTCGGGGCCATCAACATCAGGGGTGCAGGCATCGACCGGAGGGCAGGAGAACCCTGGAATGGGAGTGGCTTCCGTGTGGGAGCGGTTGGGCCAGCAGATAGGTGCGGAGCGGCAGCAGGCAGAGGAGGAATGGCTCACAATGGTCAGGGCGGAGAACTCCATGCGGAGGGCCCTGAGGCGGGCTGAGTGCCTCGAGGCAATCCGCAGGGGGTTGGAGGTGGACACGTCGACGGCCCTGCGGACCCTCGGGGCCATGGAGGAGGACCGCCTCCGGGACATTGAGCAGGAGTTCGATGATGCCCTGGCCTGGGACATCCAAAAGTGAGCCGTCAGACTAGCCCGCTGCCCTTGTACATAGTTATGTAGGTAGTGTTAGGTTTTCTTTTTTTAAAAATTTATTTTGGACCTTTTGGACATTGGCCACATTTTTGTATATAGTTTATTTTATTAGGTAGTATTTTTATGTAGGTTTCATTTCTTCAGTTGGGATCATGGACCCTGGTTTGTTTATCTGTATATAGTTGACTGTTGGATTTTTTTTTTTTTTTGATTTACCCATGGAGCAATGGTTTTCAGTTTTGTTTTTACCTTGGATTTACTTTCTTGAACTGTGACTTTGGACACCTTTCCTTTGGATTATGATTTGTCGTTTTTCATTATTTTACGGACATGCTGCTTTTGGTTTTTGATTCCCATTGTCATTTGTTTATTTTTTATTCCATTTATGCTGTTTTTAATACATTTTTTTCATTTTTCATCAAACTTCAATGTGTAGTATCATCTCATTGGTATCATGCATATCCTGATATGGGTTTTGAGATTCACTGACACCCATTGGGTGTATGTGAGGGCCATGTGTTCATTTCCAAATTTGCTATTGGGGTTCTATCATGTCATTGCCATTTCTAAGTGGGTGGATGCAGTACTCGAGTGGGTGTTTTGCATTTGGAGGCTGACCATAAGGGCCAGGGATCTAGATTGTGATGACATGGTGGCTGGGGACATGTGTGGGGGCCTGCTGGCAGGTGCCCCGCAATGCTGGGGGGTGGGGGTGCAGGGGGACATGAGTGGGACATGAGTGGGGGCCTGCTGGCAGGTGCCCCGCAATGCTGGGGGGTGGGGGTGCAGGGGGACATGAGTGGGACATGTGTGGGGGCCTGCTGGCAGGTGCCCCGCAATGCTGGGGGGTGGGGGTGCAGGGGGACATGAGTGGGACATGTGTGGGGGCCTGCTGACAGGTGCCCCGCAATGCTGGAGGGTGGGGGTGCACGGGGACATGAGTGGGACATTAGTGGGGGCCTGCTGGCAGGTGCCCCGCAATGCTGGGGGTGGGGGTGCAAGGGGACATGAGTTGGTGATCAGTAGTGCAAGGAGACATGTGCCTTTGCTGGGGGGCATGCCCATGTTGGGTGGGCTGCCTGTGGGGCATGACCAGGGATGCAGGGTAGTCCCCTGTGGTGTGGGCTGCCTGCAGGGGCCTTGGAGGGTGTACAGGGGACACCTGTGAGGACCCACACTTCCAAATCACATGTAGGACTCCCCGGCACCCCTGAAATACACGTACCCTGCTGAAATTGCGTGTGAAAATTCTCGCGCACCCCTGAAATACACGTACCCTGCTGAAATTGCGTGTGAAAATTCTCGCGCACCCCTGAAATACACGTACCCTGCTGAAATCGCGTGTGAAAATTCTCGCGCACCCCTGAAATACAGGTACCCTGCTGAAATCGCATGTGGAACTTCTCGCCCACCCCTTAAATACACGCGCCCAGGCCAATCGCGTGTGGAACTTCTCGCGCACCTCTGAAATACACGCGCCCAGGCCAATCGCATGTGGAACTTCTCGCGCACCTCTGAAATACACGCACACGCTCCCCCAGGGCCGATCGCGTGTGAAACCACCCGCGAGCCCCTGAAATACACGCGCCCAGGCCAATCGCGTGTGGAACTTCTTGCGCACCCCTGAAATACACGCGCCCAGGCCAATCGCGTGTGGAACTTCTCCCCCACCTCTGAAATACACGCGCCCAGGCCAATCGCATGTGGAACTTCTCGCGCACCCCTGAAATACACGCACCCGCTCCCCCAGGCCTGATCGCATGTGGAACCACCCGCAAGCCCCTGAAATACATGCGCCCAGGCCAATCGCGTGTGGAACTTCTCGCCCACCCCTTAAATACACGCGCCCAGGCCAATCGTGTGTGGAACTTCTCGCGCACCACTGAAATACACGCGCCCAGGCCAATCGGGTGTGGAACTTCTCGCACACCCCTGAAATACACGCACACGCTCCCCCAGGCCCGATCGCGTGTGAAACCACCCGCGAGACCCTGAAATACATGCGCCCAGGCCAATCGCGTGTGGAACTTCTCGCGCACCCCTGAAATACACGCGCCCAAGCCAATCGCGTGTGGAACTTCTCGCGCACCTCTGAAATACACGCGCCCAGGCCAATCGCGTGTGGAACTTCTCGCGCACCCCTGAAATACACGCACACGCTCCCCCAGGCCCGATCGCGTGTGGAACTTCTCGCGCACCTCTGAAATACACGCGCCCAGGCCAAATCGCGTGTGGAACTTCTCGCGCACCCCTGAAATACACGCACACGCTCCCCCAGGCCCGATCGCATGTGGAACTTCTCGTGCACCTCTGAAATACACGCGCCCAGGCCAATCGCGTGTCGAACTTCTCGCGCACCCCTGAAATACACGCACACGCTCCCCCAGGCCCGATCGCATGTGGAACTTCTCGCGCACCTCTGAAATACACGCGCCCAGGCCAATCGCGTGTGGAACTTCTCGCGCACCTCTGAAATACACGCGCCCAGGCCAATCGCGTGTGGAACTTCTCGCGCACCTCTGAAATACACGCGCCCAGGCCAATCGCGTGTGGAACTTCTCGCGCACCCCTGAAATACACGCACCCAGGCCAATCACGTGTGGAACTTCTCGCGCACCCCTGAAATACACGCGCCCAGGCCATTCGCGTGTGGAACTTCTCGCGCACCCCTGAAATACACGCACACGCTCCCCCAGGCCAGATCGCGTGTGAAACTTCTCGCGCACGCGTGTTCCCGACACCTGTAATTCGCATTCCCCGCTTTGCGTTTGCTGTTTGCCAGTCCGGTAAACTGGTACAGGATTGGCACAGCCCGTTGCGATGGTTTTGCGATCTTGATGGCTTTTCCTTGCGCGAGGGCGTTCTTGGGGGCGTAACTGGCGCTGCTGCAGGGTCGCTGCGCCACTCTGCGCCACGTCTGCTTTTGGAGGTGAGAATCCATGAATACGCTGTGCGCGGAAATTGATTTTATCGCACGCGGCTGGCACAGATATTCTCACGGGCACGCTGTGCGCCAGCCGCGTGCGACACTTTTGAGAGGAATTACATGAATCGGCCTGCGTGTGTGTATGACATCTGAGATGGCGCCTGTGAATGCGCCATTATTCAACAAAGGAAGCAGTGAAACGCTCCTTGGAAAAGTATATAACACTTGGTTAGCAAACACGTGGTTGCTGCCCAATACTTCGGCAACAGTGAATTAAGTGACACAGTAGCGTAAAGTAAGTATCCGCGTTGGTGGCAATTATGTATGTGTCTTTGAAAAAGAACATAACAACAGGGAACTAACGATGCATATGCATGTGTCCCCAATAGAACTACCTGTGACATTCAGCTGTAATGAGTATCGGCGAAAAACTACGTACAAAGTAAGGATGTTCACTCTGAATCCCCAGCAGGCTTTGAAGAAAGACACCCGCTTATAATCCCGTTTATAATCCTTTTTTTCCGGTCCAGGGGACAGAAACGCGGTGCACCACGAAAGAGGAATTCTCCTGATAACGTAGTAAGTGCAATATAGATGTCCGCGTAATTGACATGCGAAGAAATATGGCATGAATGCGAAAGGGTTTGTTATTTATATGTATCTCCCTCCTTAGAATTACATCACACACAGTTGCAGTGAATAAAGAGGAGCTAATAGATATAAAATGGGGCTGTTGAAGAGCACATTGAAGAGATTAGCGGTCACTAAATGCATCATTGGAGATAGAAAGAATGGAACTAAGGTAACATATGATTGACTTTTAAGGCTGGAATAAATATGACAGAACAAAATTAAGAATATCAATGCACTAGCCAAAATGTTAGCGCAACTACACATGTACGGATGATTCAGTATGCTGAACAGTAGATAGATCACTGCAGGCCCCGTTTATTAAAATATATCTGATTAAAAGAACTGATAACTATGTTGAAAGAAGTGCACTAAAACAGAAATAATCTGTAGTGATGAAATCACCTCTTGAACAAAGGTGAAAGGGAGATTAGAGGAGTAAGTCTCCCTGTATTGAAACTTCTGTTTCAATGTGTCGAAGCAATTGAAAACATAAATGCCTTTTAACAGTTCTTTCCATTAGTGTGCAATAATAATCACTGATGGGGGACTTTCAGAAAAATGACATCTGAAGCACGTCTTCTCATACGTTTCAAAGCAATTGGAGGTTAGTGCAATATGTCCACATCACAGACAACAGAGATGATACACAGGTATAGAGTTTGTTTTTAAGTCAGATTGTTTCGGTCTTTTACAGCATCTAACGCAAAGTCCATTGTATGCTACCAAAACCACGCCAAAGTCCACCATGTGCGTTTAATGAGAATTGTCCAGAAGACGGGTCCAAGAGAGTCAACAATTTAGATTAATTCAATAATATACTCAAATTCTTCGGCCCGGAGACATGATTAAGTGGTGACATGACCAGTTTATAATGAAAACAGAGAGGGCAAAAATAGTGATATGTGGTTTGAACAACACCCCTCACTCTCCAATAGTAACCTCACCTTCCATTTTTGCATAAATAATTAGCTTGGGTAGAAAGGCTGAGATAAAATATTTTGGATATAGATATGTGTCGCTATGATGCTTGTATTTTACATGTTTTTAGTTTCGTTAAAATATTATGTATACTTATTAAAATATGAATATGTTTTTCTAGTACTCTGTGTATCTCTGACTAAATTGTATATGACAGCTCTGTGTACTGGATATATTGGGACAAGCACAATCTGAATGTATGAAGTGTAGGTAGCCGTAGTGTGGAATTGGTTTTGTAACCAAGAAGACTAGGCAAAGGCTCTCAGCCTAATTTTATTGGCCCAGGATGGGAATAGAAGTGGAAGGTCACTGCAATACCTGACCCACTTGACAGTGTCTGCAAAGACTGGAGGCAGTGTCATTGCCCCACTGCAGCCTTTGCCAGTGGTTGGCACACCAGTTGCGAGGGTGGGCATTAACATTGTTGGTCTCGTTGACCCTCCCACATCAGGTGGTCACTGGTTAATCCTGGTAGTGGTAGACCCTGAGGCTATACCCCATCAGACCATAACAGCCAAGATGGTTGCCAGGGCTCTCCTGGGCATCTTTACCAGAGTTGGATTTCCCAAAGAGGTGATCTCTGAAAGAGGAACCAGCCTCATGTCCATTTACATTCAATCTATGTGGAAGGAATGTAGTGTAACATAAGTTCTCCACCTCTTACCATCTGCAGACCAATGGCCTGGTTGAGAGATTTAACAAAACTCTCAAGGGCATGTTGGGTGCTTTGGAAGAGTCCCTGAGGAGGGAATGAATCCCCTTCTACCATGCCTGCTGTTTGCTTACAAGCAGATGTTTCAAGAGGGTGTTGGTTTCAGCCCCGTTGAGCTCCTCTTTGGACAGTCAGTTAGGGGACTCCTTGCCTTAGTACAAAAATGTTTGGAAGCCACCCCTCTAGGTCCTTTCAAGCAAGTGGGTGACTATGTGTTAGGCCTATGGAGGAGGATGGCACAGATGATGGACCAAATATCAGAAGATCTCAAGGCCAGCCAGGAATGTATCAAATACTGGCATGACCTTAACGCCTCAAAAGTGGATTGGACTCCTGGTTAGGAAATCCTTTTTATGGAGCCTATCAAGCCTCGGGCTTTGGGAGATTAAATCAACGGGACCTTTCAGGATAGTCTCCAAGATGGGTGAAGTCAATTATCTGGTGGATAATCTCAGGTATTACATGTCAACAGGCCCAAGCCTTTCCAATGGAGAGGAGAAGTTTCATGCCTCTTGCTAGCTCCACAGCAAGAAGAGGATGAGAGTAAGACCCCTTCCGGAATGGCTGCATAGCAACACTCAAGAGGGTTCAGTGGAGGGAGTGCAACTCTCTCCAGTTCTGACACCAGAGCAGCAGAGGACCTGCATGACTTTGCTCTAACAGTATGCCCCTCTGTTCTCACCGACGCCAGACCTCACTCCATGGCTTAGGCACTATATTGACACTGGGGACAGTGTACCTGTCAAAACAGATGCTACAGGATGTCATACACTGTAAAGAACCACATCCATGCAGAGGTCACCAAGATGTTGGACTTGGGTGTCACTGAGCCCTCAACCAGCCCCTGGTCCAGCCCTGTGGCCCTTGTCCCCAAGGCGCATTCACATGCAGGTCCCAAGGATTGGAGGTACTGTGTGGACAACAGAGGAGCCAATGCAGTCACCAAGACTGAGGCACACCCCTTGGCCAGGGATGATGAGCTTGTGGACAAAATAGATGCTGCCAGGTTTGTGAGCACCTTTGACCTCACATCAGGCCATTGGCAAATAACTCTGACTGACCCGGCCAAGGAGAAAACTACTTTCTCAACAACTGAATGGCTCTACCAGTGTAGGTTCATGCCTTCTGGGTTGACAAATGCCCCAGCCACCTTCCAAATTTTAGTCAATCATGCTCTCAGTGGGCTGGAGGCCTTTTATGTAGCCTACCTAGACGACATTGCTGTCTAAAGTGCCACATGGAAAGAGTATTTGACACATTTGGATAAGGTTTTGCAGGCCATGGAAAGGGCCAACCTCACTGTTAAGGCAACCAAGTGCCATATACCACTGGAGTAGTTTACCTACCTTTGTCATGAGGTAGGTGCGGGGTGGGGGGTCAAATCTAACATCTCAATAGTAAAGTACAAGCTATACAGGATTTGGAGACTCCCTCTACTCAAACACAGGTGAGAGCTTTGTTATCGCCTCACTGGGTACTACCAAAACTTCATGGCAGACTATGGAACCATAGCTGCACTCAGGCAGCTTTGTCGACCTCGGACTCGAAAAGCAGTCATCAAGTTTGCAGGCCAGACACTTCAACAATGCACTACATAACCTGATGAAAAATAACCAACAACTAAAGGTGCAATGTCCCATTTCAGTACTGCAAGTTCCAGGGAAAAATATTGTATTGGTTATTGGAGTTTTAAACATGCACACCCTTTAACGTTTTGAAAAACACTATTAGAAGAAATTATCCTCTCTTGGTTTTGTGCATGTGTTGATTTTATGAAAGTCAAATGCCATTCGTCCTGTGCAATTTGGGTGGTTATAAAATGCCAATTTAATGAAATGTGCATATTTCACCTTGATATGCTAAATTTTGGCAACAACGCAACCCATTGCAACTTGACCATGCAGATAAATAATGAATGCTGATTTGTTGCTGACAGTCGTGCTCTCATCCACAAACATGGCAATCTTTGTTGTGTGTTCTCTGATGTAACATACCAACTTCTTCTGCATTTCTGATGCCATATGTCTGACTATTTCAGTTGCACTGCCATTGTTTTTGGACAGGTAATATATGGTGTGAAAAATTCTGCATGTGCTCTCCAAATGTTTGCCATTGCTGTGCTGCATGGCTTCAATCATGTAGTTCTTTTTACGCTCTGTAAGAATATCTTCTGAAGCCTTTTGAGCAAGATTTGACTTATGCACCACAATCTTATTTTGGAGCTGCTTCTGCCTAGCATGTTTTCCAGAACCTGAAGGACCCACCTTTCTATCACACATTCTGGGCTTATGCACAACCCTTGTCCACTGGAGTGCACTGATAAGCCACATGTTGCTATAACTTCCTTACACACAGAACATCCAAGGTGACCTGATGCCAGAAAAATCAAATCCATATTCAGCTTTAAAATAGCACCATTGCTGTATGCTCCAGCAATCAAGGATTAGAACAGGCTCTTCTGGCACACACTATAGTGTAGTTGGAAATGCACTGGAGCTACTGGGCTCGTTACCCAAACATCTAGACATATCTGTGTTGCCTCACTACTCAGATTGACTGGGCCAGTGTGGAGTACATTTAAGGCCCAAAGCAGAACTCCCCCACAACCAAAAACCGCATTTAAACAATGCCACCACAACGGCTGTGGTTGTATCTACTTGGCACATGTGTGGCAAGCATTGAACACTGCCACCCAAAGAATGGCTCTGCATTTCTTTTACTTCAAATAAACTATAAGAAAATGACCTGCATTCAAAACGGCCTTGCAATTTGTTCTTGCTTTCATTTTAAACACTACAAAGTTGTGCGCTCCATTGAAACACACCCCTGTGTGATTTAGGCCATCAGATAGCCAAGAAATAAGGCAATACATCTCAAGAGCAGCATTAAAGTAATTCAAGGGCAAAGAAATCTGTTTCTGCCGCAAACACAGCTTTTGTTTCCTTTTGAAATGAACCCTCACACTCAAATCACAGCAAAGGAATGAAATAGCGCAGCTCTCTCTCTTTTCCCATGTCAATATCAAAGAAATTATTTGCAGTATCCTTTAGTGTCCATGAACCCACAGTATATGCAAAAGCCTTACCAACGATTAATTGAAATATAATCCTGTGGGCTGCAGAACCGCATTTGCAATTGGAAAGGAAAAGCCTGCACTCGTGTGAATCTGTGATTTAAAAGGAGAAACAAACATGTCACTTCAAAGTCAAATGTCAAATGACATCTGTTGCTCACACAGAAATATTATTGTAAATGTGGGTGGGGGTCTTGCCATACAATGTACATTATAATTGTCCCCACAAGAGTTGGTACTTGGAAAGGACTCAGAATCCAGTAAAATTGTTTTTGTTTGGTCCAGGCACAGAATTCAAGGGACAAACCTGCCTCCAACAGTGGGAAAACATGCATCCAGAAGTGAACCGGCCCACAAGGACACATGAAAGGACCAAAAATGTTAGGATTCACGGCCTCGCTAGACTAGCTGGCAGCCCTGCAAGAATGAACAAAGGAAGCCAGCAGGGCTGGTGCATGGCCGAGAGGTGCGATTTCCTCCAGCATCCACTCTGAAAGGGGTACTGTCAAACTTCAAAGGGCATCATAAAAGTTATTTGTTGCAAGCCAAGCCTGGCTGAGACAGTTTTCTGTAGGGGCTGTAGCACCACCCACACATGTGACAAATCCAACCCATTGACATTAAAGAACATTTGTATTTAAGACATTTTTACAAGCACCCCGAATCAGCAGTAATGTTGTATTATGCCAGTTGTTCATGGGATTTTTAGACAAAGATAAAGAGACCAAGCACCTGAAATGGCCATGAAAGATGCATTTTGGAGTGAATTATAAATAGCACAAATCTGAAACTAAGTGGGAAGATGCAAGATGTTATTGGGAATATGTGTAGCCATTGGCAGAATATTAGATATTTTGCATTTCATAAAAATGGTGAAAATTTGCCAAAGGGCGAAGCAACCTCGCACAGAGTTGGCGATTGATTGTTCAATTCCCTGTGACCTATTGAATCTACTTCTTTTGGCGGTGGCTAGTATACATTTTAAGTTTTGATTGATAACTCATTTTTGGTAAAAAGTAGCTTTGAGAGACAAAGAAAGGTTATATATGCAAACACACATGATGTCATTTCCCCTGAATCAATCGGCCCCAGGGCAGGAGGGAACACTGGTAGGCTGCCCTATCCCAGGAGAGGGGTACGTCCAGAGTATTCCCCTCCCCCGATTGTAAACTGATGATGTAATTTTGGCTATATAAGGGGAGACGGAGAAACACAAGGGACAATCCACTGAAACTCAGACTTCAAGATTCAGGAAAGCAGAGATACATCCATCTATCCAGATCCAGGCCCAGACAAAAGAATCCAGGGAGAAAGGAGGGGAGGCAGCTGATCCCAATTCAAGAGACCAGATCCCTTGCCTAGCTGTCCAGCATCCCATCCAGCTGTCCACAGTGACCAGACCTTGCATCGCTGTCCAGCATCACATCCAGGAGAGCCCAGTGACCATATCCCTTGGCCCAGCTTCCCAGTGACCAGATCCCTTGGCCCAGCCGTCCAGAGCGACCAGATACCTTGGCGTAGCTGTCCAGAGACCTCGCTGGCTTTCCAGAACCCCCGAATTAAGCTTACATTGTAAGTATCACATCACCCAGTCCCAAATTGCATATCCCGCTCTTTTGACCCTTGCACCCCATTGAAATCCCATTCAAAATCCAAAATTGCCAGTATAGTCTGTTCACCTTTCCATAGACAATTCTGTATCAGCCTGTATATGTTAGTGCATTTCTTTGATAAGTTTGTATAAATCCGTAGCATTATTTGCAAATAAATCAATTAAGTCCCATATACAGAGATTCACAGTGAGCTGGTTGCCATTCGAAATCAACCACCTCATGCGAGGTGCCTTTCTTTAATAATTATAGCCATTAAAATATAGTCTCAACTAAACTAGTCTTTGTTTAATAAAAATCGAGTTTGCCTGTGTATTGTGCTTTCCTACCAATTCAGATTTGCATTCATCCCATAGAAAAACCCAATTGTAATCCCATTAAGGGTAAACTATTTCTTTCAGAATCCTATCTGTTATGTGCCTCTGTTCCTTATCCTGAAAACTGATCTTCGATTTTGACAGCCAAGCCCTTTCCGTGGCTGCCTGTCATCAAAAGCCCTGTGTAGAAATAAATTCCCATTCTGCCACGTATGTTTTCTTTTGCATTCCGTCTTTTTCCCAAAACCAATTTTTTTACCTGTGTTCACGTTGCCTTGGTGCCCAGCTTAGTAATCTGTAAGCTTCCTTATCACTCGAATGTAGCAACACAAATTTCTGTCCTAGCTATCCCATCACAGTTGTAAACTGCTGTGCAAGTAACGAGTGTAATCCAATTATGCCATTTTGCTCATATTCAATGTTTTCAATTTCTTCTCTGGTCTCCAGTCTTTGGGTGGTGGGCTGAATTCTAAATCCAATGTTCCCCTCTTCATTCTGACACCTTGCCACTGCCTTCCATCCACAAAGAATTTAGTTAGCTTCAGTTTGGCTGTGAGTGTTTCAGGGGGAGGACATAACTTGATTGGTATCTGTTATTTTTAAAAACGATTTTGCTTATGTTTGCTATTAAAGGTTTCTGTATATTAATTTAGGAGTTTGTCTTACCTGTATTGTGGGAATATTTGCATTTATATTGCCACAACATCTGGTGGCTGCTGCCCAATTGTTTGATTTTTCATGTCACCATAACATTAATAAATATCATATTGTTACACACCGGCCTGGTTCCTGGCCCATTGCCAAAATATAATAGAAGACAGAGTTAGTACAACAGGTGCTAGAGTCTAGACCTCTAAAGAAGAGGGGAGGACCAGACACATCTCAAAAATTAGCATAATTTCAAATAATAAATCACAACGGTTAAAAAACATGATTAAATTTACAGGTCCACAACACAAAACTAAGCAAAAGATATCAAAAAATCATAGGATTGTGTAATAAGCAGAAAATGCTAGCTAAAACAAATTCAAGAAAAAAACAGAGTACATCTAGGACAACTTGCTGCGTACCAAACTCCATTTGGATTAGTATGTCATATTTTCATGTCTCTGTTTTTAATCCAGAGAGCTGTCTCGACATGTTTCTGTTCATAAACACAAATAACGAACATTCATCAGGAGAGACTCATTACAACGAAAAACCTAGTTCCTATAGAATCACAGACTTGAACTGGGTCAGTCTCATAGCACCTGTAGAGTTAAAACATATCAAAACAAAGGATCAGCTGGTGAATAGCTTGAATACTTTGGAAAGTTCTAAATTACTGAACTGGAGGACCACAAAGGGATAATTTACCTTGTCTGGTGCTCTTGGGGGCACTCAACTTCAATGAATAAGTTGGAGTAGGAGGAAGAATCAGTCCTACAAGGTATATAATACAAGAAAAGCTTCTAATATGAGCTTTAACAAATAGCAATATGAGTGCTCACAACACACACACTAAATCAGTAGACAAACCCAGAAGGGCCAATTTACAAGTAGAAAAATTACAAGTAGAAAAATTACTACAAGTAATGCTGAGGGTGTAACAATCACCTGCCTATATAGGTAGAGGGCAGGCAATCAAGGCATCACAAGACCGGTACGTGAGAATCATCACTAAACAAAACTGCAGTTCATTACCACAGGACAAGTAGAACCCCAAACGGGAAACTGCGAACAGAGGCTACTGGCAAATGCCAACGAAAACGATCACGAAAAGGTGGAGATCCAATCAGAGTCAGTGGAGCTATTATCAATGTAAAGGAGAGCCATAGAAGATAGTAAGAGAGTCCCGGTAAATAACCCATTAAGAAAAAAGATGGGGAGAAGGTCCCAATTCATGAATTACCGGGCCAGCAAGAAGTGAAGTCAGACTGGGCCAGCGTGGCAAAAGCCACGGAGAGGTGTAGATGCCCTGAGGTCGGATAGAAACGTACCATCAGAGTGGCCATAGGTGCGAGAACAAGAGTGAATGGAAAAAGGGCAAAAGCATATTGCAGTGAGAAAGGTCAGAAAATGTAACACCCTTAGCAAAGTGGCAATCCGTAACCAAAAAATCTGCCCCGCTAGTGGCTGAGGCAAAGTAAACCCGCAGGATTTCAAAGTTACATACCTGCCACTTGTAACGGCCAAACTACATGAGACACACGTGTTTCCAAAGAGAAAATGTCCAACAACACTTAGACGTAGTCTATCTTGCTCCCGTGTTTATAGGATGCACAATATATCCCATATATGACACTGTGAAAAGACGGAAAACCCAAGACAGAGTTCAGTGCTGATCTAGAGATGAGTCTGCGTACCGACTACCATCAAAGGGTACGTACCTGCATGTCATAGTCCGTCGTCGGAATGTGCCTCATAACGCTGCAAATAACACTGGGGTGAGGCTGGCCACGCGAGGTGAATTAAAGTATAGGCGTCGTCATGGAGACGGCCTAAGTCCCATAGCTATGTCTATAGAGTGGAAGGGGTAGATGCGCGATAAGAGGGCGGCCATCTTAGAACTGTAAAATAAGTGAAAAAGCGATACTCTGTATGGACAACCTCCCCAGGGGTGAGTGAACTGGTGTATGTACATGGATCCCTTGTGCGGGAAACTAAGATGTCGAGTAATTAGAGTGAAAGAATCACTCAGCATACACCCGAAATAACTCAGTAAACTGACTATGTGTACGGCGTAAACAGCAGTCAGTCACACTGCTCGCCTGGCGTCCAATAGGATTGGTGCTCAGAAGATAGAATTTGGATAGGAGCCATATCCAAAGAAACTGGCAAAAGTTGCCAGGACATAGAAAAAGCCAACGACATGACGATGGCCGATGCCAGAAAGAGGGAGGGGGAGGAGTGTGCCCAAATAGTAGAATCAATATACACCCTAACATGGCCCATCGGGAGAGGTAAACAAGGTGCCACCCATACATGGCATCAACTGACCAAGGGCCGTACCATGAGGCAGAAAAATCTATCTGTACTAGTCTCATCATAAGTTTCAGGAAATTTAAGGAAGTAGACAGGATAGAGCACAAAGTGGCTGATGGTGCGTGCAACGGCCGTGCAAACTGGGTAAAACATTGAGGCACGACCATGTTCACAAGGTCCACCCGACCCAAGGCAACACAGTTGTCTCGGGAGCAGAATACAGTGGTGCATTGCCAGAGACCAGCATAGTGAGAGTACTCTCGAGAGGAGTGGTTATTAATAAACTCACATAATACTAGGACTAAATCTTGTGCCATTCAACTGACTCATTCAAGCATGTGACATCACTATGCAGCATGTATATCATTTTCTGTTCACTTTGTAGCAGCTTTTTTTCAAGTTCTTGAGAATTGCCCCCTTTCAAAGACAACACAATAGTCCATGTAAAGTCGTCATGATCATGCTTTTGGCGGCTGAAGTGCTTGACTAAAGGTGCATTCTCAGTTTTTTGTTTATGGCACTTCAGTGCTCCATTATTCGGGTCTTCACTTTTCAAATAGTCTTTCTCACGTACAGTAAACCACATTTACATGTAATTAGATAGACAACAAACTCAGTATTACAATTAGTCAGGCATTTTTGGATCCAGAGTTTTGAAAGGCCAATATCAATTTCTTTACTCCTGGAGGTTAATTTACAGACCCCACAGGACCCACAAGGGTAGTGTCCATTGGTGTCGGGCAGGCCCCATAGAGTGGTCAGTTTGGGAGCCGGTGTAGTTATGCATTTCAATTTGCTGTTACTCACTCTGTTACCGACAGTGGTGCTTCTTTTATAAGCAAAAATCGGCATTGGTAGCGGTTGAGTAGCCATATTGAAAATTCTCCAATGTTTCTTGATGATATTGGAAAATTTTAAAACTCTGGTCCGTAAAAGTATTAACACAGACAATATGATCATCTTTCGTTTAGCTGGTTTTGGTTCCAACAACGCCTCTCGGTTATTATTAAAGGCCCTCCTGGCTGATTTTTATACTAGCCTTTTGGGATAGCCTATTTGTCTCACTTATTTACTAAGGGAGGCGGCTTCTGTCTCGTATGTATCTTTGTCTGAGCTGTTCCTTTTTAGGCGCAAACATTGGCCAAAAGGTAGATTATCTCGCAGATGTTTAATGTCATGCCTGGAGTAATCTAATAACGAGTTCTTGTCTGTGGGGTTGTGATAAGGCTTAATTTTTAATACACCATTTTGAGGAAAGATGGTCAGATCAAGGAAATTAGTGAATTCATTACTGGCTTTCATCATAAATTGTAGATGTGGGTTCAAAGTATTTAGCCAGGTGAAGAAATTACAGCAACAGTACATGTGCCCTCCCATACCACCAGGATGTCATCAATATAACGGCTCCACTTTCTGATGTTCAAGGCGAAAGGATTGTTTGTACTGTAAATATGTGATTTTTCAAATGTTTCGACATAGAGGTTCGCCACGCTGGGGCCATGGTGGCGCCCATGGCGGTCCCTTCTACTTGTTGGAAGAAATTCCCATTAAACTCAAAGTAATTCCGTTTTAGGGCTAGCTCGATACACCAAACGATGAAGGAGGTGGGGACTGGAACATGGTCTTCGCGTGTAAGTAGTATTTCCTCTATGTTGTCCAGTGAGGCTTGTTGAGGTATATTAGTATATAGCGAGATTATGTCGAATCCCAGCAGTAAGGAGGGCAAGGGATCAAATTCCAAATTTTCAAGGCTATTGATAACATCCCTGGAGTCTTTGAGGTAAGATTGCAACTTGTGTACATAGATTTAGAGATAGTGGTCGGCAAACGTAGAGAGAGGTTCTAATACAGAGTTTATTCCAGCCACTATCGGTCATCCTGGGGGATTAGTTAAAGTCTTATGTACTTTTGGTAAAGTGTAGAACGTGGGGGTGCTGGGTTTCCTATTGTGCAGAAAGTCAGCTTCCTGCTTCGAGATCCATTTGCGATCTTTAGCCTTCGAAATCTTCTCCGAAATCAATCGTTGGAGTTCTTTGGTGGGGTCCTTTTGGAGTGGGCAATAATAATGAGTGTTGCTGAGTTGTTTATCACACTCCTTAATTTAATCAGTGCGATTTAGGATCACGATTCCTCCGCCTTTGTCTGCCTTTTTGATGATAATGGAGGGGTTCGCTGATAGTGAATTAAGTGCTCTTTGTTCCACTTTAGATAAGTTCTGAAAAGGTCTCTGTAGGTTCGCTTTGAGAGAGGCAATATCTGCACATACCTTCTTTTCGAAAATCAATGATTCTGGTTAGAAGCTGTGCGTGGGTGGATAGAACGTGGAAGGGTTACTTAAACCGGTGCAGTTAGTAGGTCCATCTCCCGATCTCTCTGTTTCAAGGGCGAAAAATTCCCTAAGGTGGATTTTTCTCATGAGTTTGTTAAACTCAATTTGAAATTCGAACGGGTCATGTTCTTTGGTAATGACATATCCCAGTACTTTATCAAGAACTTGTTGTTCGGCATCTGTCAACATATAATATGATAGATTAATCAGAAGCGATTCCCGTTCCAGGTCTGTTTGGTTACGGATTGGCACTTTTCTAAGGGTGTTACATTTTCTGAGCTTTCTCACTGCGATATGCTATTGCCCTTTTTCCATTCACTCTTGTTCTCGCACCTATGGCCACTCTGATGGTATGTTTCTATCTGACCTCGGGGCATCTACACCTCTCCGTAGCTTTTGCCACGCTGGCCCAGTCTGACTTCACTTGATGCTGGCCCGGTAATTCATGATTTGGGACCTTCTCCCCATCTTTTTTCTTAATGGGTTATTTACCGGGACTCTCTTACTATCTTCCATGGCTCTCCCGTACATTGAGAATAGCTCCACTGACTCTGATTGGATCTTCACCTTTTCATGATCGTTTTCTTTGGCATTTGCCACTGGCCTCTGTTCGCAGGTTTCCGTTTGGGGTTCTACTTGTGGTAATGAACTGCAGTTTCGTTTAGTAATGATTCTCACGTACCGGTCTTGTGACGCCTTGATGGCCTGCCCACTACCTATATAGGCAGGTGAGTGTTACACCCTCAGCATTACTTGTAGTAATTTTTCTACTTGTAATTTTTCTACTTGTAAATTGGCCCTTCTGGGTTTGCCTACTGATTTAGTGTGTGTGTTGTGAGCACTGATATTGCTATATGTTAAAGCTCATAATAGAAGCTTTTCTTGTATTATATACCTTGTAGGACTGATTCTTCCTCCTACTACAACTTATCCATTGAAGTTGAGAGCCCCCACGAGCCCCAGACAAGGTAAAGTATCCCTTTGTGGTCCTCCAGTTCAGTAATTTAGAACTTTCCAAAGTATTCAAGCTATTTACCAGCTGATACTTTTTTATGTATGTTTTAACTATACAGGTGCTATGAGACTGACCCAGATCAAGTCTGTGAATCTATAGGAACTAGGTTTTTCGTTGTAATTAGTCTCTCCTGATGAATGTTCGTTATTTGTGTTTATGAACAGAAACATGTCGAGACAGCTCTCTGGATTAAAAACAGAGACATGAAAATATGACATACGAATCCAAATGGGGTTTGGTACACAGCAGGTTGTCCTAGATGTACTCTTTTTTCTTGAATTTGTTTTAGCTAGCATTTTCTGCTTATTACGTAATCCTATGTTTTTTTTATATCTTTTGCTTAGTTTTTGTATTGTGGACCTGTAAATTTAATCATGTTTTTTAACGTGATTTATTTAAAAAAATGATGCTAATTGTTTAGATGTGTCTGGTCCTCCCCTCTTCTTTAGAGGTCTAGACTCTAGCACCTGTTTTACTAGCTCTGTCTTCTATTATATTTTAATATTGATCCACCCGGATATAGACAGAGTATACACTGCAAACTAGTTTGAACAGTTTTCTACCTCTTTTGATAATAATACTCCTGGGCCATTGCGACAGGGCATATTTGTTAAGGTGGGTGTGAGACGGGTTGGGAGCCTACTCAAATAAAGAACCCAGGGTTGAAATGAAAATAAAAAGCGTTTTTATTGTGCACCACATTCCTTGTCAGTGGAAGAAGTCCCTGGCTGGAGTGTGCCATGTTATAAAACCATTATGTAGTGGGGGCTCGTCCGGGATTGAGTTGAGAGTTTCCAGCTGTGACAGTCTAACACAGCAGGCTAACCCATTGAAGATAGTGATACTTTTAGTAGTTAGAAAACTGTTATACTGTAAAAGCGTCATTCCAAAATTTATGCCATAGGTATCAGGCCTGTGTCTTAAAATAAAATAAAATAATGTCACCCTAACCTAGGCAAGAAAAGGGTAGAGATTATGTCCTTGCATAGATAACTAAACAAAGAAGAACACTCTTCATAATGAGCACCATGGAGATTAACATAGCTAGGCAGCACCTTCTGTCAAAACTATTTATTAGAGGGGAATGGGCAGAACAGGAGCAGGTGGCCTGGCTGGCTAGGATGATGCAACAGGTCCCCTCCATTAGCATGCATGTGTGGCAGGACAGTGGCCTGTTACATCAAGCCCTGGCTGAGTTTTAAATGACTCAGAACATCAAAGATGAGCACATTAAGATGGTCCAACTCACTGCCTACATATACCTCCACATGATAGTTATGGAAGAAAAATACCAAGAAAGTGTCACCTCTGGTCAAAATCATTCTGACCTTTTAAATCAAACTCAGGGTGAATTAAAGCAGGTAGAAGAAAAAATGTGAGAGCCAAAATTCAGGTAGAATTAGGAAATCTCATCAAACTGTTAAGAGAGGAGTTGGCAATACAGCGACAAACTAATTCAGAATAAGAGGCCCAATTAGCTACATTAAAAGAGGAGTTCCAAGAAAGGGTTGACTCTCTGGAAGAGAGTTGACTAAAATTGGACCAACAAATAACATGTAATAGTGCCTGCTCAGTGGAGATAAGCACTTTACAAAATCCTATTAAGCAATTGGAAGGGGAAGCTAATATGTTAATCATTTAAGAACTCCATTCCCAAACAGATTTTGACCAGGAGTGCCAGAAGCTAAACACCATAAAGCAACAGAGGGATGACATGACTGAACAGATTGGCACCCTGTATCAGGAAAAAGATGCCCTATTCAAGAAAATGTGCAGAGAAAAGGCAGACCTGGCAAAAAGTGAGTTAGGCCTTCATGAACTGACTGAACTAAAAGCAGAGTATGAAAACGTAATGGGGCATTTGAGACAAGTAGAAGGTGATCTAGAAGAGACCGCCTAGGCCAAAGATGTGCAGAGACAGGAGATGCATCTCCTTCAACAAAAATTGTCTGAGTCTTCCCAGGCAATACAAGAGGCCAAGAAAACAAATGAGGCCTTTGTGATGAGAACAGCAGACTCCAGAGCCAGGTAGCAGCAAAAGGGAAGGTAATAGAGGTCAGTCAAGCCCTGATAGCAGAGCACAAGGCTCAGGCCTTTGCATACTATCAAAAGGTAGCGGCTGAGAAGGAGAAACATGCAAAGTTAGAAAAAGAGTGTGCTAGTTTAAATCAAGTCTTGAGGAATTCCAAACAGTCAGAGAGTGACAGGACAGCCCCAGATCACTGAGTGATGCCCTTTGTGCCAAGGGCCTCAAGTCAACTTACCCCCTTTATGCACAAGGCACTGCTCACTTCATGTCCACAGGTTCACATTAACCATGAACCATGAGGCGGTCAGACTCAAATAGACCTAGCATGATTGAGCCGACAGGTCAGCTTCCATCAGAGAATGATGGACGGGCATCCCTGTTCAGGTTAAAAAAATATTATGGCTGATGGATCTGACCAGGAAGACTCCTATGACGAGAAAATCAGCAAGCTAGACTTGCAGAAACATCAGCTACAAAGGGACCAATTGGTTCGCTTTGCAGAGAAAAAGGAGTCTGATATGAGGCCCCAAAAGAGTATTATGAAAACCTCCACCCAATTAGGCAGGTGGGGGGAGTTCTCCACCAAACCCCATAGCAGGGAGCAGTCAGATGACTACTCCCCTGTGAGAAAGAGAGAGTCCAAGGGAAGTGACCCAGAGAGCCCAAAGTACAACAGGGTAGAAGAGACTAGGCCCCATCATTCTGGGAGAGACTCACAAGTTCAAAGAATTAGGGAGCACCTCGAGGATAGTAATGGGACCTCAAATAGCAGCAGCTCTGAATCTGAGGGCAAATGGACTCAGGTGCAGTGGAAAAAGAAGTCTGCCAAGCTAAAGAGAACTCTGGTGAAAGACCCAATTAGACAGATAAAAGCTATTAGAAGTTTCATGACCATGTACCATAAAAATGCCAAATATTCAGTCTGGGAGCATCTGGAGCTGTATGACCAGATGATGACCTCTTTTGACATAAAAAATGATCAGAACTCTATAGAATTTGCCAAATGGACATCCTCCCCAGAGTGCTCCAGCTTCTTAGCCGGGCTGGAGGATCAGAACCATTCAAGGTGGTCCACCTACAAGGAAGCCATCTTGAAGCACTTCTCCATTCACAGAAACCCTCAGGAGGCCCGCAAGGCGGCCTACAACCTGCAGTGCGGAGAGCCTGGGGCCCCAAGATAATTTGTTCAGGAATTAAAGCGGGCAATTGCCCAAACCACTAGGTGGGTGCGCACAAATAGGGAATTTATAAATACCTATTTTCATGCACTCCCTAAATACATCATGACACAGTTGGTAAGGGATTTCCATGATGATAGGAACCTGGACTGGGTAATAGAGAAAGCTAACAGGATCTATGACTTCCAAAAGCCTGTAGAGAACAAATCCCCCCAAAACCCCCAAATAAACGAACACCCCCGCTGGTGCAAAGGTAGCGGTGGTGAAGGTTACCCCCATTTCAGACCCAGAAATGGGGGGGCCTGAAAATTCACCCTAACCAACCCAATCAGCGGCAGAGAAGACCCTCTGACCAATCACAAACAGGTGGTAGTCAGACAGGGTACCCCACAAATGTGCCTATAACTCCGTCAATTATATCAGTCCTAGGTAGAGGGCCAAAAGACCCATCTTCGGGTATGTGTGGACTCCCCCGGCCCAGGGGTGGGGGTCCAATCAAGTGAGTAGATCCCCAGGAAACTTCCCTCCAAACTTCTCTCAGGAGGGCAGTAATCTTCAAAATTCTGGGTTAAGTTTCTTCCCCAGGTACCCCCAAAACCCCAACATGCAGGACAACCCTCCTTACTCTCACCGCTTTCAGGAGTCTAGACCAGCAAATCCGGGACAGGGGAGGCCAAGGGTGGAGAGCTACGCGGGAAACCCTCAATGCCCGAGTTACTCCGGGAGAAGGGACAGTTACCCTTCCCGAGAGCAACCCAGATCTGACTCAAGACCCCTGTACCATCCAGAGAGGATGTCACAACTTGAGCGCCAGGTCCAGAACCTAACCTAAGATCTGAGTCGCATGTTGAGGGCTCAGTAGAACCCTCAGATGAACATGGCTGCTCGGAACAGCTCAAATCCAGGGTCTGGCATCCCGGAACAATGACAGGGAGAGACCCTGATAACCAACCGGTTCCAGAGGAGGAGACACCGGAGGAAGGGTGATGCAAAGCCCTAGAGGAAGCTTTCATCCTCACCCATGAAAAGCCCCTAGACACCCCAGAAGTGGAAGTTAAAACTCCTACCCCCAAAAAAGTGCAACCTAGGGAACAGAGGGTGGGTAGGAGAAACAAAGAGACAAGGAAGACCCATTTTGTGGAGGAAGTCCGTGTCGGCCAGTTTGAAGGGGAAGAATCGTTGGAGGATTCTGGGAAGAAAGTCTTCTCTTTCAAGGATGGGAGGGGTTCCTACCAAAGAAAAATGGGTCCCAAAAGACCATAACTCAGACTGGGTAGGTATGGGGACTGACTCAGAATCGCCCATACCTGAACCCCAGAAATGTCATCCTGAAAACTTAACAATGACAGAAGGATCCTCCCCACAAACTGATTCGAGTGACTGTCTCCGGGAAGAGGGTGGCAGCATAGAACCAAGGGAAAAAGGGTATTCCCAAATGTCGCCTATTTCAGGATGCCAGATTTTATTAACAGGTTCCCCAACTCCGACACAGAAAACTGCTCAAGATCCCACAGTGTCAGTGTCCAAAATAAAGAAACTAACGGTCCAGCTTGCCCAAAATGCCAATTTCATTTGGCCCTTGGAGGAGAAAGAAGGTGGGTTCTATGCCCCTGTCCGGGTTCAAGGGCAATGCGCATTTGTAGCACTGTTGGACACCGGATCCCAAGCCACTCTTTTGTCCAAAAGGGTCTTTGAGCAGCTTTATTCAGGAAGGGGGGAGAGACACCAAATTCCTCTCCTCCCTCTACAAATCCAGAACTTAGGGGACTGCGGATCTGGAGGTTAAAATTGGGCGAAACAAGGTGAAAACCCTGGTTATAGTCGATACTACAGAGGGGACCCCCTGTCTATTAGGGAATGACCTCCTTCTGAATTTGTCTCCCCTAATAGACTGTGTGAACAAGGTCCTCTGGACTCAGGCTAACCTGCCAATAAAATTAAAATAGAGAAGACGGCAGAGAAGACTGACAACTATGTCAGTCTAAATGGCACATGCCACATGGGTGAATGGCAATTGACCAAATTGATTTCCATTTTCGGAACAATCAAGCACCTGATATTACTTTAATTGCTGTAGGACAGCAAACTGGTGATGGGAACTCGTCTCCATTTCTGAAAATCAACCTTCCTTCCAGTTTCAAGTGGAATTCCACACTGGATGGAAATACTGATCCCCAATTTGAAAATCCAAGTCCCATGATAAAAAGTGATGAAAAACCAGCTCAAACCCTAGCTGACATTCAGAAAATGGGTGAACAGTAGTTCCTCCCCATTCAGTTAAGTGAGGAGAAGGAACCTGTTTTCGCCAGAGTATGCCTGAATAATGGAAAAATCTTCATCAGTGAATCATTGTTCAGGAAACTCCCAAAAGATCAGACCATTCCAACATTTAAATTCGTGATAAGCGGGAAATGGGCCTGGAAACTCATCATTCCAAATGTCTCCTGCCTGTATGCAAAAATTGTCAATGGGTGATAAAAGCATAGAGCATAATTGTTGGGTCGTGCAAGATGTCCCATAGGCATTCTACTTAGGTAGTGACATTCTCAATCGGTTCGCAATTAATTTGGACCTCATAAATTACAAAGCCTGGTCCCGACTCGGGGTAACCCCATAGGCTTTGATGATCCTGAAAAGGCATTTGGGTCAGCTCAATTGCTACTGTATGCAGATGAAATTCAAATTGGAGAGGAGGTCACCATCCCAGGACAGACCCGACAATTCCCACTTTACCTAAAAATTAAGAGAGGACAGAAACTCCAAAACCCGGACGCTTATGTACACCTAAATCACCATCTCCAACAGCAGGGATTGGGGTTGAACCCGACACCATGAGTTGACTTAGAACAAAACACCATTCTTATAGGGGTGGATAACAGCGAAGCAAGGATTATCACTCTGGCCGAAGACAACTTTATTGGAATGGCGGTTGATGACCAGCATTTTTTTCATGGACTTAGGGAACGAAATCATAGGACGAATCTCCAATGACTGCTATGACTGTGACAATGACGTACCGCCAGAAAAGATCTTCACCCGTCAAGGGGGGAATTTCTTGGTGTGCTATTCCTGCCCATACGGGGGAGAAGTGGTGACCTGTGACATCAGAAAGGATGAGGTGATATTCCAGGTCCCCAATTACTCCCTCTCCTAACTGAAACCTTTTGTCCAGGTCAACACCCTCACCAGAGATCTCGCCACACAGCTGGAGAAGACTTTTGAGATCGTAAAACCTGAGGTCTTCCAAGGCTTCAGGCAGATGGTTGAAGAACGGATCAACCTCGCTGATGCCTTTGAGACCGAGGAGCAAAAGCAATGGTTGAAGCAGGTGTTTTTAGATTTTCAAGATATCTTTGCTGTGGACTCGTACGACTGTGGTCACACTGAGATACATCTAACCTCAATTCCCACAGACCCTGGGATGACTCCCGTGTTCGTGAAGCAATATCAATTGCCTCTCGCATCTATGGAGTCCCTTACAGAAATCATAAAAAACCTAGAGTCCAGTGGGAGAATTTGTCCAGTCCACAGTACGTTTAATCATCCGTTCTGGGGATTTTAAAACCAAATGGCCAATGGAGACTACGCGCAGATCTTAGGGAGCTGAACAAACGGGTCCACATGTCCCGATGGCCTCTTCCCTACATCAACCAGGGACTAGCCCAGATCCAGGGGTCAAAGGTGTACACCGCCATTGGCCTGACCAATGGATACTGGACAGTACCAGTAAGTAGGGAGGACCAGTACAAGCTGGCCTTCACCTTTGGGGGGCAGCAGTACACATGGACCCGAACTCCCTTTGGATACAAGAACTCCGGCAATTAATTTAACATCTTTCTACATAAGGCCATGCCTGACTTGAGTGAAAGGGGTAACCTGGCCTATGTGGATGATGTCCTAATTAAAAGCTCAACTGTGGAGGAACACATAGCGTAAATCCGCTATGTTCTGACCCAGTTGAAGGTTGCCGGAGCAAAACTGTCCTTTCAGAAGGCACAGTGGTGTAGGACCGTGTAAAGTTCTTGGGACATGAAATCCCCCCTGAGGGTCTCTGTCCTCAGGGGAAAAAAGTGGAAGCACTACTAAAACTGAAAGGGCCTACAGCTCTGCATGAACTAAGGAGACTTCTTGGACTGACTCATTACAGTAGGAAGTTCATTGAGGATTACGCAGAGGTCACAAGACCCCTGGTCCATTTGTTAAAGGGGGAGTCAAGTGGGAGTGGGGTCCAGAACAAGCCGAGGCAGTGAAACAACTCAAGAAAAGCCTCTCACAAGAGCCTTGTCTAGCTTACCCCATCAAAAACAAGGAGTTCTTCTTGGAGACGGGGTTCTCGAATACATGCTTAACATCAGTAGTATACCAAAAGCATGACAAGGTCAATAAAGTAATCCCCTATGCGAGCAAGACTTTATCCTCTGTGGGGAAAGAATCAACGATTGTGAGAAGGCACTCCTGACAACAGTGTGGGCATTGAAAAATAACCGCCCGTTCATCCAGGGGGAGCACATCATCGTCGAGACTCCTCACCAACCTTTGCAATACCTCCAAAGTGACAGAATCTGGGCAGGAAATGTGAGTAATTCCAGAATTACTTCCTGGATTCTGTCCATGCAAGTGTAGAGGAGGAGCCAAGTACTCCTCCTCCAACTGCCCCACCCATATTACCTATAGAATGGGAACCAAAGTATGCAACGCATGCAGAACAATTGAATCAGCAAAGAGCAGAGCGTGGACTTTGTGCAGTACCCATAAGAGTCCCATTACCTAAGAGAATCTGGGAGACAAGGTACCCATTGAGAAAACAGTACCTGCAGGCAAGACAATATGATGGTCATTTAAAATGAGATTCCTGAAGAAGTAGATCAGATGAAAGGCAAGAATATGATGTCACACAGAAAGAGATGAGGCATCAAGAAAGCAAGGATAAGTGACATCTTGGGCTCAGGGCTCAGGGTGAAGAAGCTAATGCCGCAGAAACAAATGAAGATATCACATCAGTTTATACTTGTACAGATGCAATTGAAACGCAAGCAGCAAAATTATTGTGAAGCTAGCTCTAAGCTTATAATAGATAGACGGCGGCAAGCGCCAATATGTATATAGCTCTATAGATGCATATGGACAAATAAAAGAAGAATTTGTCCATTGTACATTATAAAGCAGTACTGAACATCAATAAGAAGGCCTCACTCCAGTGTGTTACAGTTAGAAGCAAGTTTTAATTGCACAAGTGAATCTCAGCAGAAGGAGATACAATGAGCCAGGAAGTCAACAAAAGTTTTACCAACCAGGACTTGGCTGAAATTGGATACAAATTGTGTGAAGGAACAAGGGGCTCCTGTTCAGGAAGCTTGATTAAAACAAAATGTGTCAGAGGACTATTAAAAAGAATATTAAATACACGAATAGCTCGATTTCATGGTGTCCAGTCATGTGAAAAGAAGAAACTGGAAGGACGAGGTTGTCACACCTACGCACGAGGGCCGGCTGTGCCTACACTCCTTAAAATTCTCTAGAGCGCACTACACACTCAATGCCAAACTTCAAAGCACTAATTGACACTGGACCATTGAGGTGATGAGGGATTGATATAATAATTGGTGGGAAGTTAGTTTCTAGGTGAACCCACTAATACCTGGATGTTCAGTCTGCGTGCTGCTAAACGTAGCTGGAAAAGTACTGATGGGGGTTAGAAGCCAACCAATTATAGTGGACCATGTAATCAAGAGTCCTATAGTTTGTGTAGCCAATGGAACGTTGTGTATTTAGTGACGTTCATAATGGCCATGTTTTAGGCAGAGCTTAGTTGCCCCACCTGATGTTAAACACCCTATCACTTTTCTTCACGGTTCTATACTGATATGGAACATATGCTTAGACATTCACTTAGAACCAATCACTCCCTCTGATAGGTTTTTGTACTTTGCCACATAGGTAGTGACGCAGGTCAGCGTCAATGATGATGATTTTATGCAATATAACCTCAGTTTCTACTAAAATGCATTCAGTAAGAGGATCAAATGACTGCTTGTACTCCCTATTTTACATATATGTTATTAAAATGGACTCCCCATTTTGATTATTGATGTATGAATAATAATCTGCATCCCCATCCATCTCCAGGGTATTGCAACTCATTTTAAAGAGCTGGGAAAACCCAGTTCACTTGGTAGCAGATAGACAATGGTTCTTTAAAAAGTCCTTCGACCATCGCTATAAGTAAACGTTAGAGTCTCAGTAATATCGCACAACCTTTGCCATTCGGCTGACCAGACGTGAAGCTCCCCGTAGCTAGTGGTTAGTGTAAAAGACAGAAAAATCCTTGCAAGAAAGGTGTGACGGGTCCCTTTAGTTTCTATAAGAATCCCCTCCCACTTCTACGACGAGCAGAACGGACCACGGTTTGAAGAGGCAGTAATGAAGGTAGAAATCCCAGAGGGTCCGAAGAAGAAAAATATGCGAAGGTGAGTAGAAACTGAGAAGTGTGGCAAATTGATGCATGCGTAAACATAATGAAAGGGTAAGAGTGCAAACATAAATACATATATATATATATATATATATATACATACATATATATTACATGGCCACGGTAGTGGCCATGTAGTTATGGTTAAGTTGCTGTTTCCATAGGAAGAGCACTTTTTGGGTGGCTTATAACTTCGCTCTACCAGGACGGATCCTCACCAAACTTTGCAAAAAAAGTATTTGGGTCACTCTGAATTTTCTTGCAAAGTTTGGTGAGGATTCGTCCAGGGGGGGCAAAGTTATAGGGGGGGTTCCAAAACTTTTTTTTTCCCATAGACTGAATAGGAAAACATTTTTGCTCGCGCCTACAGCCCAAACCGCTGGACGGATTTCCACCAAATTCGGACCAGGAGCAGCGGCTTGGTCCCGAAAGCGTGCTTTTGCAAATTTGGTGAAAATCTGTCCAGTAGTTTATTTTTAAAAGGTCCAAAAAGTAGGTGAAAAAAAATTAGTGATATCTGTGTTCGGTTCGCGGACACACTTCCCTGTTCGCTCCGCGGACAGTGTCCTGATTGGCCAATCGTCTTGCGTGATGTTCGCAGACATGCAACATGTTCGCTGATTGGATGGTGTGGAGCGTGAAGCGCGTCAGATTTTTCGGTAGCGCCCGCCATCTTGGATTCGCGGACGTCCGCGGACAGCGCGGTGAAACTTTTTTCAAAATGTGTATTTTGTAGAGTGTGTTGGTGTGTAGGAGTGTTTGGGGAGGGTGGGAGTGTATGAGATAGGATGAAAGTTGTGTTTTTTATGTGTTAGACGTTCTTTTTGTGTTGGATTTGTTTGCGGACATCACGGGTGTTCTGAAATGTTCTAAATAAACTGACTAGGGGGTGTTCTAAGGACTCAATATGTGTCCGTTTTGTTCGCAAACAAAGTGAAACTGTTCTAAGAACACTTGCGGTGTCCGGGGAGTGTTCGTAGGGGGTGTCCTGAGGACGCTGTCCGTATTGTTCTCTGTCAAGTTGAATGTGTTCTAAGAACACTCGCGGTGTCCTGAAATGTTCGCAAATAAACAAGATGGTGGTGTTCTGAAGACGCTTCTAAGAACACTCCCGGTGTCCTGGAATGTTCGTAGGGGGTGCCTGAGGACGCTGTCTGTATTGTTCTCTGTCAAGTTGAATGTGTTCTAAGAACACCCGCGGTGTCCTGAAATGTTCGCAAATAAACAAAATGGGGGTGTTCTGAAGACGTTTTTGAGAACACTCCCGGTGTCCTGGAATGTTCGTAGGGGGTGTCCTTAGGACGCTGTCCGTATTGTTCGTTGTTAAGTTGAAAGTGTTCTAAGAACTATCGCGTTGTTCTGAAATGTTCGTAAGGAGTGTCCTGAAAACGGTGTCCGTATTGTTCACTGGCAAGTTCAAAGTGTTCTACGAAAACTCACATTGTTCGCGGACATTAAAAGTTTCCCATAGATCATAGTTGAAATGTTTGACTCTATGGATGTGATATGCTGCGGTGGTTGTTGCCAGGGCATAGAGTCTTGGGTGCATGGCCATTTGGCCATGCACCCAAGACTCTATGCCCTGGCAGCAACCACCGCAGCATATCACATTTATATTTGCTTATAACTTTGGGTGAAAAACAAATGTATAAGGAACAAAGGTATTAGATACTATGGATGTGATATGCTGCTATGGTTGTCCTTATTATTGTATACTTACTGTTTAGTCTAGTAATGGGAGTCCATGTTTTTCTTCTTTATTTCTGTGATAAAAGAAAATAGCATGTTAGTATTAGTATTTTGTAATGACTTATTACATTGTATAAGCAATATACTTTTTTTTTCGACCCTCATATTTAGTAGAGTACAAATCAGAGTACTGTGCAATTTGCTCAGTTTCTGTATTTGTTGCTAAAATCATTGGGTCTGTGGGAGAAAGAAAAATCCATTTTGGATTAAAAAAAAACCCTTTTTCTGTTATGCTACAGTTTATTTGTTTGTTTTCAGTGTTCACTTGTTGTTTCTGGCTAATGCTTTATACTTTGCTTTGTTGTATTTTTTTTGGAGCAGTAACAGATTCTTCATTTGTTTTGATATTATCAAATTTTGGAGCAGTTAAATACCAATTGGCGTATTCTAACTGTCTAATTTTTTAATATATTTTAGTGGTTTTGATTTATCTATTTGGATATTGTTAAATTTTGGGACAGTTAGATACCAATTGGCGTATTCTAACTGTGTATTTTTTGGTCTAATTTAGTGGTATTCATTTATCTGATTAGTTGTTGTAGAATCTTTGAGCAGTTAGATAGAATACTCCAAAAGCTAACAGTTTATATTTTTTTAACACAAATTTACTTAAAGGTTTAAATACAGTTTATTTATCAAATTTTGGTTTTAAGAACATCAAATAAGCGTTTGTAAGATTTGCTGGTAATCTCTGCTTTAGAGTAATGGTACTATCATTACATTCAAACCATCCACATTTCTTTTTTATATATGCAGTGTAGTGCCCTGAATTGGTTGTGGCTCCTGTGTGGTAGATTATACCTATTGTTGTGAAGGTTTTCTTACCAAGTGATATTTAACCATGTGTGAATCCAGTCAGTTTGCAGTTGTTTTTAGTACCATCTGCATTGTAACGTAGAAGCATTAGTATTACGTATTTACTATGTGTTTGTATTACTAACGTGGAGCGATTATCTGAATTGCAGGTACAGCATAATCTACCATGGTTTGCATTTTGTACAAGTTGCTGAAATGGAATGGATTCACAATTTATATATGAAGCGTTCATTGGGGATTTCTTCTTGTGTCACATTGTTGCAGAGAGTGCATATATGTTTCCACATGTATGAAATCTGGAAGATTTCATTTATAGGTATGTTTTTGTTTTCCAGTACTAATAGTAAGTACATTAGAAATTCTTGTGGATCTTCCTGTGAGTTTATAGTGAATTTCACCATTCCAGCACAGTAGTCCAATTGTCGTCTTATTCCAAAAACACTATACGTGTTGTCAGGATTGTTTGCTGCATTTCTCTGAAGTACTAACATTTGCAAACACAATGGGTCTGTACTGTGTAAGTAAATACTGTCAACAATTGGTGGTAATTGAAATAGAATATTCATTGCTACATTTGCGTAGCAACTTACACCAACTATATTTGAGAATTTAAATGGTCCAGGTAGTTCTGTATCTAACTGCTTTTTTTGGAGTTTGTCTTCCTTCTTTAAAGAAGTACCCGGTTTACTTTCCCTAATTGATTCTTTTTTGTTTGTGGTACTTGATGAAGTTTTAGTTTCTTTTAGTCTCTTTGGAGGATTTGCATTGACATCCTGTTGCATTTCTGTTTGATTTAGTTTTCTTTTAGAAAATGTTCCTTTTTGTGGAACAGGATATGTTTGTAGATGGGGGTGTAGAGTGAACGAAGTCTATTGTATTCTAAAATGCAAGGAATATCAGCATTTACTTTACTTGCATCAAAGTTTATTAGAAATAGACCGTCAATTGTACGTAGGCGTGACAGTGCTACGTAGCTCATGCCTTCTTTAAAGACTGTGTTACCAATGTCTATCATTGCTTTGTCTAGAGTAAGACCTTGTGATTTATGAATGGTGACTGCGTATGCAAGAGTTAGAGAAAATTGTTCTCTGCGTACATACATGTCATTGAAGAGAAGGAATCGAGCTGTTGAGCGTCCTATTCTTTTTACTTCTGAAAGTTTGTCAAAGAGAATATTGACAAACTGAATTTTGTTGTCACGTGGGTATGTTTAAAAGCCAACAACTGTACCCAGTGCTCCATTAAGTAGTCCTTGGTCCACATCAAGGAGAGTTTAAGCATTACTCTGCAATTTAAGGATCATTTTAATATCTTTTCCAAGCCTGCTGTGTTTGGGATTGATTTTTCTAAACTATGTAGTCTTGCTGTGGCTTGGTCACACATGGGTAGTGTCATTCCATGTACATCTAGTTTGTCTGTGGCGCTAATTTCCATAATTGGTTGCATTTCTTTGCTTAACATTATTTCATTGAATTTGAAACAGTTTGCAAGAGTTGGCATTAAGGCCATACAATTGACATTTTTGTGGGCTAATTGTTCCATAACATCTGTAGCACATGCATTATCACCATAAAGTGCATGAATGTGCAGGGTTTTCAATATTGCTTCTGCTTCTCTAGAAAGTATACCAACTCTGATACTTTTTAAGATGTTGGCATAAGTGAGATCTGCAGATTGGTGCATGTTTTCTGTTAATTCTCTGTATTGGAAATGTTGCCAAAGGTTGACATTTCCAATGCTGCCAACAGTTTTACGGCAGAGTTTGTGTCCTAATGTTTTAAAAATAGGCTTACCTTTTACAGGTGTCAATTTAGGAAGATCTCCGAAAACAATGATGTGTTTTCCTGCAAAGAGCTCTTCATAGTTTGTTTTGAGTACTTCTTGTAATCTGAGGTGAAAAAGCCAACATTAGGTTGGACACCATGCTCACTTCATCTATTAGTAGCATTTTCTATTAGTAGCATTTTCATTTGTTTCAATACTCTGTGTACTTCCATTGCAGCTTCTGCAGAAAGTTTGTAATAATCTAACTTGTTTTGGTGTTCTACTGGCAGGAGTAGTAATCGGTGTAAAGTGACACCACCTATGTTTTAGGCAGGTAAACCTGTGGGGGCAGTGACAACAGCTGACAGTTTGTTGTTTGTCAATTGTTGAAGGAACTTACTGATGATTTTGATTAGGAATGTTTTGCCAGAACCAGCTTCACCACTGACATACAATAGTATAGGTTTGTAATTTTGGCAGGTGCATTCTTTGTTTTCATGTTGCACACCATGTGCAATTTCTTTTGTTATTTCTTGAAAAATGCTACGTTGCTCTTTGTTTAGTTTTGATTGTAGTGTAGTTAAGTCTTCTTTATCTTCATAGTGACACATGGTGTTTTCTACTTCTATCATAGCTAATTCTGCCTCATTTGTTATTAGTGGTTCTCCCAGTGGTCTTGGCTTCCTGTGACAGAAGGTTGTCTACTGTCAGAAGTGTCCTTATCTAGCAGGGCCTGGAGTTCCTCTTCGTGTTGCTGTTTATTGTGCAACATTGTTTTGCACTGTGCAAAGTTTACATCAGTTATACTGCTTTCATTGGCTTTGAAAGCGTCTTCATACGAGTCATAGGTATCTAGTATTTCTTCTTCTTTTCTCCATGGTTTGAAGAGTTGTAGCAGGGACATGTAATATATTTCTTTATGTTGAGGAGTCTTTAATGACAATTTGATATGATTAATTAAATTTGGTTTGGTGAGTTTTACTAAGCTGCCATCACAGTTTGTCACTTTGTATTTATGGTTTTGATCATCAGGTTTTATATTATTTTTGTATGTGTAGTTTTTGGCTATGTGGTATAGACACATGGCTTCCAAAGTGCTACTCCTGTTTGGGTAGTATGTGTCCAATAAATTGTTTTTTAAAATGTCTTGGCTGTTGGGATCATGTTTGGCTATTGTTTCTATATCTTCGTATGATTTTAGAACTCTTTTTCTAGATTTAGCTGGACCAAGACTTAGCCATACTATATTTGCAGATTTACCATACAATGCAGTACCAGTTAATCGATCAGCTGCTTCATAGGATCCACATTCTCTATGGGACAGCATTTTTATGCCCAAGCTGTATAATTTCTGAGACGCTGATTTATCTGATGACAGGTCATTCCTGAGGTCTTGGAGCTCTGTCTTTTCTGATTTGGTTAAGTATGCTGTGACATATCGTGCAACTGCAGTAGAATTGTCTGCAATGTACTGCAAATCTATGTTTGCATTCCACAAGTGGGCAATGATTGCATTGTAATCATCGATATATTTTTCTTCTTCTTTTCTTTTTATGCAATATGTATTTTTAGGTGACTTACCTTTAACACTATATCTAACTGAAGACATGAGGTTGTTCATTTAACCTGTATTTGTAACTGGTCTAGGGAAACCAAATCGGCATTTGGTGTAGTATTTCCCTTTGTTTTTGTATTTGCGACGACAATATTTGCCACATTTGTGTCTTTGGAAATGTAAGGTTTTTGCATGAAGATCACTATTTGTGGATTCTGACGGAATTTCACAAGTGACATATTTTTCAATAAACTGTAAAACAGTGGCATCACTGTCTTGACCAAATTTATGAGCACCTTTAATCCATAAAAGCATGTGGACATGTGGCGCTCCTGTGGCTTGGTATTCTTTTCTCCAAAAGAAGTGTTGCACTTCTCCAAGGGGAGGAACAGTTTTATTACAAATAAAATGTAGCATAGCAATGAAGCGATGGTGAAAATATCTAGAAACATTAACAGGATCCTGAGAACAAAGTTCTCCAGGTGTTAGTATATCTATGTTTGTTTTGTTTGCATTTGATATGCGTAGGAAAGCATGTAAATCTTCCCATGCATATTCTGCGCAACTTAATGTAACAAACCAAGTGGGTGGGCCAAGGTTTCTGATCATACAACGTACATCTCCATGGCGTCGAAATCAGTACTCTTTAGTACCTCACATATTTGCTAATAGATTTGTAAGATTTACCAGTAAAACCTCATCTTTTTGTTGAACTTTTTGTAATAATTGTGTGGCTGTCATATTTTGAAAGTGTCATCCTGATTTTAATATGTGTGCAACTCCGTAACATAAAGTTGCTAGTTCACTTTCAAAGAGTAGGTGGAATATGTATTCCACATTTTGTCGAAATCTGGGATCTTCAGAATACATTCGTAATGAGTGCTATTCTGATTCTGATATTTGAACAGGTCTATCATCGTATCTTCCTCCTTTGCCAGTAGGAAAGAGTAGAGGAAAAGCATGTGCTTCTATACTTTTTTCCCATATGCTGATTGGTGATCCTTTTGTTTGACGCATTTGGTACATTTCCAGTGCATCTTCTATGGTGTCATTAGAGTGCAATGGGTGAATTGTATAATGGTCTAAAGCGTTTGCTATTGTAGCAGGATCTAGGAGCTCAAATTGACCAGTCTCTTGTGTCTCTTGAATTATTTCAGTTGTATCTTTCAAGTTTTCTTCGATATTTAATTTCTTTGTAATAATCATTATTCTCTTTAAGATATTGCAGGGCTTCTCTAACTTTATGTAAATCTACCAGTTGTTGCCAAATTATTTTGTCTTTTGTAGGTACTCCATTTACCAAGATAATTAAAGATTGTTGCATTGGACGTTGCACTCCTAGAGTGTGCACATTTTCTTTTAGATCTAATGGTAAATACACTACTTTTCCACGAATACCTTTCACTAATTCAGAGGGAGGTAATTTTGCAGTTTTTGGTTGAAGGCGTATTATTGCTTGCAATGGATGCACTGTTTGAATTATGATGCTCTCATATAAATTAAGTTGTTGAAGGAGTTTTGGTAGTGGATGTAATTCCAAGTTATTTGAGATAGCACATGAGGGAGTTTGGTTGTTGTCAAGTTTGGTAGTGCAGTAACTGCAAAGTATTATGGGGTCAGTTATTTCGTATTTGTTTTCTACTATAAGGTAGAGAGCTAATTCAAACCATTTAGAATCTTCATTGTCTTCTATTTTGTATGAAAGGTCTATAGTTTTTGTGTTACTTTTATAACACGTTCTGCGGCAACATACACACACGTGGTTTGGTACTTCAGCTGAGGTGCTTTGAAATTTTAGTATTTCTTGTTTGTATGTGTGTAGTGAAAGGTTGCCATGTGCAGATTTGTTACGAAGTTGGTTGACAGCTATTTCATCTTGTAAGTGGGTTTCATTTCCAAAATATTTTTTCTGTATATACTCGATTTCTTCTAGTAGGTCTTTTGGTGTACCGTGTAGAAGAATGTTATTTAAATTGGCTAGTGATAAAGCAGGACTTTTTGCATAATACAGTTTATAAACTAGATTTCTTATACTTGCATGATGTGTTGATATCCTTTTGATATCATGGAAGGTTGTTTTGCAAGTAGGTCCTGATATGCAGGCCAACAAATGTCCTTGCAGTCCTGTGTGCTTGCGTACTGGACAAGCATCCATACTTTGCAGTATTTTAATTTTGATTTTGTCTTTGCTTTTCACATATCGATTGAGGAATAGGCGTAAAGATTTGAAATTTTTTTTGGGAATGTTACACATTGACGTGCATGGCCATGTGTAAATTAGCTGTTCTGATTCAATCGAATGGATGGGTAAATCTAAGTTTTCAGGGCATATTTTTGTAAGGAGTACTTCTTGTTCCATTATGGTATTATTAACTTTTTCATAACCTCGACCACTGCTATGTATGGCAATTGTATTTGTTTGCTTTTGTTTGTACGCTTCTTCATTAAAGTATGGTTCTGTGCTTGTAGTGTGACTCCATTCACCTCCACAGATATTTAAGAAGTTATTTCTGTTCACATTTAGTTTATTGAGAAGTCTTTTTTGAAGTTTAGTTATTAGTTTTGTTAGTGGTTTAATTCTGTTTAACACAACAATAAATAAGTTTCTCTTGAGAAGAATTGCACTGTCTATCAACGCTTCTAAGATTACTTTCCTACGATAGGTTTGAAGTGTTGAACCTGGTTTCTCTCCTGTTTTTATCAGATTTTGAAGGACTTTGTGACGGAACATTTTGGATAATATACTTTTCTTGGTATGCTTACTTTTTACCATATCAAGATTTATAGAAGACGTTTTATTTGTAGTGATAGTTGATTTTCTGTTAATAGTTTTTTGGGTCGTTTTACTTTGTGATAGAGGAGGCAAAGTTTTTGCACTAGAAACTTCTTCTGTTTCACAACATGACTGTATTAGCTGTTGTGTTTCAACAATTTTTACATATTCTGTTATAGATGGGTGTTTATGTTGGAGACTTTTCTTTTCATTTGCTCTACTTCTGCGTCCCTTTCTATGGAGTTGCTTTTTGTTGGGCATTCTGTAGCGTCTGTTGAAAAAAATACAGAAGGTATGGGTTGGGGTTTTCTGCAATGCATGTGTGTTGTGTGCATGATTGTTTGAGTAAGATGATAAAGATGTATGTAATGGTGTGTGATTGTGAATTGGGAAGTTGAACTACCAGGGATGGATATTCTTCAATTAATGTGTTACTAAACTGGGGTTCAGATGACAGAAAAAAGTAAGCCGGTGGTGTGGAGAAGAATAAATAATATAGGTAAAGCTATACAATTAAAACAGTTGTTTGTTCTACAACATCTACATTCTAGCGGCTGAGTTGGGTAATTTGTGTGCCGAAAAATAGGAATTTGAGGGCCATTCTGACAGGAGATCACCGTTTAAGACGGGGGGGGATTTTTGGTCAGAATGGTGCAGAATCTCTATTTTTAGGCACAGAAATACCATGAATGCACCGTACAGTGCGTGTGAGTTATAAATCAAATATTATGGTAACAATCTATTTACTTTTTTTTCAAAAATGAGTAGTTTGCTTCTTAGTTGTTCTTTGTAAATCAAAGTCGGCTGCTTCTATTCAGGAGAATGGGCTTCACTGCAATTGTAAAAGAAAGAAATTAGTAAATTGGTTGCTATATAGCACTGTTTTCATTTTAGACATAGATTTTTTTAAATTGAAATGCTCAGCGCCTTCCTGAAAACCATTAAAACTATATTATGACTAAGAGTAGGAAAGAAAATATCTTTACTATGGTTTGTGGAATTCATAATCTACCATCGTATACCACTATTCTTGTAACTAAGCTTTTCCACGTAATAGTGAGTCATTGTCATCATAGCTCTCAACCATGTGTGTCGCAAAGGCGGGTGAAATCACCTGATTTTGTTTTTGGTGGGAGAGACGCCCATTGGAATGAATGGGCGTGCAGGAGGCTTGGCAGGTGAGTCAGTCCTTTACAAGGCGGGTGACAAAAGCGTGAGAGTTGAGAGCTATGTGTCATAGCCTGCTTTTGCACGCAACAGTGAGTGAATGTCATAGTCTGCTTGTCCTATATAAATGTATGTAAGTACCTATATAAACGAAAAAAATTAAAACCAATTCTGTGTTTGTACAAATATTATTGTTTCAGATTTGATCATAGAGTGTGTATGTTATTTTGTGTGATTATATGTCGTGTATATATTTTATTTCAAAAATGTTAGTTTAATTGTATTTGCATGTGTGTGTGTGTATGAAGAAATTAAACGATATAAAGGTTTGTAAGTGACAGATCATTTTAGGACAATGAAACAATGATCGTCCATTCATTTTTCAGATTATAGACGGTAAAAGTCGGTTAGAAAATGTGTTCATGTACTGTGTAGAAAATATGCATACCTGTACTTTCTGTTCATGTATATGGATATGGACCAAGCTGCAAGTAGAAATATTGGAGATTTGTATAGTATTTCTCGTAGATCGTGGTTGTCAATGGTATGAGACTTGTACTCCGAGAGATACACCGTACATTTGTAGTACTGTTCTATGATGATGCAGTTACATGTAGAGTTATTGGATTTGATTGGTGGATGGTCATGTGATTGCTTAGCTACATCCAATGAGGGAATGGCACAGAGAGTGAAATCGAAATGGTAGAAGGGCTGTACATGTTACGATACGTTCGCGGACATGGGGGTAGTTCTAGGACACCGCGTATTACATCCGGGGAATTTGGGGAGGGGAGGTATGGAAATGAGATTGGATGAAGCAAGGGATTGGTCAGTAAAGTTTAGTGAGTGTGTTGTGCTAGGAGAGGTTTTCTCAGATATTGTTTTTGCAGAGAGAAGAACAGATAGCTATGGCTGAGTGTTTCAAAACACAGATTGTATGGATTTTGGGAGACTCGTGGATTCATTGGTTGAAGGTGCATGCAGAAAGCTGTGGAGTATCTATAGATCTTGGATTCCCACATGTGGAAGTGCACTGGCATGGAGTGCGTGGAATGAAGTGGTTGGACTTGCTACCTCTCTGTGCAACTTTGAAGATAGAGGAACATCCAGACATATTTGTAATTCATTGTGGAGGGAACAGTTTAGGACATGTGTCTGGAATTTCTTTGCAATTTGCAATGAAAGAAGGACTTCAGAAGATAATGGACATGTTTCCAAACTCTAAAATAATTTTTTCACGGATTGCGCAGAGACAAGTGTGGCTTCGTTCTTTCTCATGTGGTCCACAAATGGAGAAAGCAAGGCGTAATGTTAATAAGGCTGTTTGTGCCTTCCTAAGAGATTTTGGCATGTCCTCTTTTAACAATGAAAATATTTTGTTTTGTAGTACATACATTTTTCGCAAAGATGGAGTCCATTTTACTTATGCTGGCAATCAGATTTGTCTGAGAAATGTACAAAATGCATTGCGACCTTTTTTAGAAATACAGCATTCGTTTTGAAGTACGTCTAACGTAGTTAAAATGTTTTACATTCAGACACCTCCCAAAGGCTCTTTTCAGAGCCACCACTTCCTGTTAGAGAAAAATGCATTGGTTTCAATAGGGTAGCAATGCAATTGTTTTTCTGTTCGCGGACCGTCCACGGACTTTCACGAAATGGAAATGGCTATGCTTTATGTATCTTCACTTCTATTTTTTAACTGTGAAAGGCGGCTCTGAAAAGAGCCTTATTTTTCTTTTTTGATTTTTGTTATTTTGTATTTTTTTTGTTCTTTTTTATACACGACACACTAGGAGAGGAGGGAAAGGAGGGTGAAGGGAGGGGGACACCAACCACAGGGATAAGAAAGGGCGAGCTGAGAGAGGAAGATGTAGAGTGGGTTTTATTTGGGTAGTCAGCAAGTCTTCTGGTGCTCTGAGACGATCGTCTCAAAAGCACTCCGAAGTCGTTCCCCCCCTGCAGAGTACTGTGTCACAGTACACACATACAACTGTGACCCTCGAAAGGTAAGGGTCATCAGAATTCTGTATGGCCTGTAAGGCAGCTTGAGGAAGACGCTGTCCCACAGAGGTGTTCCTTGTGGTGACAGGATCAGGAACGGAGGATGAAGTAGAGGCAATCAACCTACTACGCTTCTCGCAAGGTACAACCTTGCGAATGGCCCGAGTGTGGAATGAGCGCAGGTGTCGCTTCATGGTAGTGGTCCCAAAGCTATACGAACCATGCTTCCCGCGACTGAGTACCATTTTGCACTCATTACAGGTGACACGGTTCGCATGAGACTTAGGACCGTTTCCATGAATGGTAAACAACCGCCACACCCAAGATTCACGCCGAGGGCGGTTAGTAGGGATTTCCTCTACCTCATTCTCGTCATCCTCTTCTTCCCCCTCTGTATCCTCATTCCTGTTCCCCTCTTCAGGCCCTTGGGGAAATGGTGGTGGTGGAGGGGGTGGGGGTGGTGCTGAGGCAGATGTAGCACCATGTGGTAATAGTCGAGCCATGGATGTCATAGGCTTGGAGATGGAAATCTCAAAATCTGCAAAGTATGCAGCAAAATGCAGTGTGCTCTGTGGAATAGTCAGAAACACAATGAGAATGCGCTCTAGGGCGTGGTCTTATATCGGGGTGCTTGTGCGCGGGTCTCAGACATGCGCGCCGTCCGCAAGACAGATCGAACATCAAAAAAGGTTCAAAAAGTCACAAAAACTATGTGGAAAGTTAGGATTAGTATGTGGGATTTGTGGTATGGTGATTTTTTAATGAGAAATATTGTGGATTACTTGGAAATGTACTTTTAAACTGGTCGGGGACACGAACAGTGTCCGCATTTAGAGCACGAGATGAGCGTGGGTGCGTCACATGATTGTTTTGTGAGCATGTTTGCTAAGGTAGCAGTCGTCCGCAGGACACCCAATGTACGGACATTGTTTTGCGCATGTGTGTTGATGTTCTGTGGACAGTGTTCGGGTCCTGAACTAATTAAAAGTGCGTCACATGTAAAACGAACAGTTACGGACAGCCGTTTGTTCTTAGCACAGTTTAATTTATTTGCTAACAATACGGACAGACATAGCGTTTCAAGCACACCCCCATTTTTGTTTATTTACAAACAATTCAGGACACCACGAGTGTTGTTAGAACAGTTTCTGTTTGCTATCGAACACTACGAATAGGCATAGTGTTCTTAAGGACACCTCCATTTTAGTTTATTTACGAACATTTCAGGACACTACTAGTGTTCTTAGAACATTTTCAACTTGCATGAGAACATTACGGACAGATGTAGTGTCCTCAGGACAGTCACATTTTCGTTGCTTTACGAACATTTCCGAACAACCGCGGTGTCCGTGGACACCTAAATTGGTTTTATCACAAGGAACTGAAAGTAATTACAACACAATATAAGAAAAGTAACTTTATTTCATATATATATACAATTATGACTGGGAAGGTGGGGCAGAAACGGAAACAAAAACAGGAGAATTAGGGATTTCTAGATAACTGGGATCAGGTGAAGAAGGGAAGGAAAGCTCATCGAAACGCTTTGGTTCATAGACAGGGTTTGGGGTTTAGCTGCGTGGGATAGGGTGAGGGGGGACAAGTGCAGGTTGGACAATGGTGTGCTGTTGGGGGTTTCACATAATTTTCCACAAAGTTTTTCAAATCCATAAACTTTTGCATAAGGTCGTCCATTTTTTGATTAATCTGCTGTAGAGTGATATCCTCTGATTGTTGTTGTGAGATGCTTGGAATTTTTGTATGGTCTGTAATAAAAAAATGTATATGTTAAATGTATACAGAATAATATTTATTAATTGGTTTATATAGTAAAGTGTGTACCATTAGGTGGACTATTTTCTAACATTTCCTCTCGTGGGAAATGCTCCTCTAGCCAGTCGAGAGTACTACACATTTCTGTGAGAAAACAAAAAAGTAATATGTTTTTTTTTTCTAATATAGAAAGTTTATAAATATATGAGTAAAAAGAAGTGCACTTACTATGTCTGGTGAGATATGTAATCAGTAGTGTATACGTCTGGTCTTGCTGTTGGTTGTGGAGCGTCTGTGAGGTAATTATGGTGGAAGCCACTTTATCTTCTTTTGGTATATTCCATTTTAAAACATATTGTATTTACATGAATGGTTAGTGCGTTACATATATGGGTAACATTTTTTAAGTATTACTACATATACTTTGTATGTGTGCTGCTTTGTGAATTTGTTAAATGTTCCTATGTTATGATATAACTATTACACATACCTCCCCAGAGTTTTTAGGTGGTGGTACTGTTGTCCAAACATGTCTGCCGACCGTCCAATTCAGTAGAAAGGGTTCAGTATGTTCCATATTATATGTACATAAAGTCAAAGTTATTATCACATTTGTGATGTCATCTTTGATGTCCTGGGTGTTAGTCTTAGCAGTGCACGGTGGCGGCGCGAGTTATGGTTGCTTATCTTACCATAACTGCCGAATTTCAGGGGGTTTTCGGTTTTACTTTGAACCATAACGTCCCTTTAACAATGTTTTTTCACTGAATTTCATAGGTTTTTAGTAGCGCAACTTAACCATAATGTCCCTTTAACAACATTTTTTTACTGAATTTCATAGGTTTTAGTAGCGCAACTTAACCATAACGTCCCTTTAACAAAGTTTTTTTACTGAATTTCATAGGTTTTTAGTAGCGCAACTTAACCATAAAGTCCCTTTAACAAAGTTTTTTTACTGAATATATATATATATATATGTGGGGAATAAGATATTGACTTGAGTGTGGGCGAGCAATATAATAAGTAAAATCGTGTGAGTGGCCACTATAAAAGGGATACGCCCTATAACTAAGTTTTAAAGAACGTTAGAAGAAATCTTGTTTAAAATCCCATTTGTGGATGACATAAAATACGGGTTCGATTAAAGGCGGTCCTAAGGAAATAGATTTAAGTTCCGCAGGGAGCATTTTTTTAGAGTGTAAGACGAGTCCAAGAAAGAAGATCTTAGAAAACGTTATGTGACCGGTTAAGTTTTTCTGTTTGTTTTATATATTTTTGAAAGCACGATGACATCATAGTCAAAGGAAAAATGAATGATAAATGAGAGAAGTGTGAAGTTGGGGAAAATAAAGTGACTGTTACTGTAAAATTGTGGACAAACGGGATTGGAGCTTGCGACGATTGGTACTCGCTCATATGGTATTGTTCTTTTAAAACGTGCTTTAAACCTATGCTCAACAGCAAACAAGTGGTAAATAAGTAAAAAATAGACAAATTAAGAATGGAGGATGTTACTCCATTAGTGTATCTCTGCAAACAGTTGCCAAAACATGCACCTAAACTTAGACAGTACAGTGCAGAATGGGTTGAAGGAACCGCTGACAAAATGTTTATGCCGTGGCCACAAGGCGGATCACTGTTGAAGGCAGTGTTACAGCATAAGATGACATATTTGCATGCTGCGTATACTGGGAAGAAGCTACAAAAGCGCCTAGCGAGTATAGAGCTTTGGAAAATGTATCAACAAGAGAAAGATGAGGAGCATCCTTTAGATTGGATACTTAATGTATGCAAGGAGAGGGGTGAAGATCCCTCTGCTCCGCCCGCTCCGTTGGAAATAAAAAGACAAGAATAAGAGAGACGATGGGTTATACCCATAACGGGAACTTAAAGCAGCGACAGGGTACAGCAACCCGGCTTATGAGTCACCTACGCAAAGTAGTGAAGAAGGTCTGGAGAAAAACAGTGAGAAAGATGTAAGCTTATCAAGGAGAGACGTGATAAAGAGAGAAGTGATTGAGCAAGCACATCTCTAGACATAGGAAGAGAAATAAAGAGATGGAAGGGAGAAAAAGATAAAACTGATGAGGTAGCTCTCTTACATAACAAATGGATGGGAACACCGTTTTTGCTTAAACTCGATGGTAAAGGCATTGAGGATGTAAGACAAAGGGGAGATCAAGACGAGCATGATAATAGAGACAAATAAAGAGAAGAACGATTAAAGGAGTGAAAAAGAAAGATAGACAGAGACAAGAGCAGTTCTATCAAGACGAGCAGGCTAAAAAACCAGAGAGCAGAAGAGCAAAGAAAATGTGACAATAAACAAAGAACAGTTGATGAACAGGAGAGGTTAGAAAGAAAAAGAATAGAAGAAGAGGAGCAAACATTAAAGGATAATAGGATGCAAAGACGAAGGGATAAGCAGATACGAAGGGCAAATGAAAGAAGGGATATGAAAAAGAAAGAGGAAGACAGAGTGAGAGAGGAAGCTAGAAATCAAAGAAAAGTTGAGGATGATATGGAGCATAGAAGAAGGCAGAGAGCACGCAATCTCGAGTACTTGGAGAAGGAAGTAAGAGATCCTAATTCAAACGTAGCATGGGAGGATATAGAGGAATTCTTCCCAGAATACGAGTCATTACCAGGCACGTCTAGAGCAAATCTAGAAGACGAGTTTGACTCGAGGAGCATTGGGGAAGTGATCGATAAAGTATACCATGAGATGAAGGCTCAGAAAGAGCCAAAGGGGAAGGGAAGAAATGGCCGTCTAGAGAGCACTCAGTTGTATGACACGGGGGAAGCCTCGTGTAGTCCGAGACATAAGGAGCTGTCTTTAGACAGACTGACACTAAATAGAAATGAAGACGAGAGAAGTTGCACAAGTTGGGCACAGGAAATGTCAGACGAAGAAAGCGAAGCCTTCCATGCGGAAGAGAGAGATGACATATGTGGGTCTGAGGGATGCTTTTCTATGGATAAGGAAGTAAGATGGTTGGATTTAAACATACCCGTGTCTAAGGCGACAGAGCCATTAACAGTGTCAGACCGACCAAGAGGGGAACTCCACGGTCAGAGGGGAGAGTCACTGCCTTATGTAAACAAGTTAAGATCATTGCAAGGTACACAGCGATGTGGCAATATTGTCCCTGCAGTGGACAGACAAATGATGAGAGATCAGAATGAGTTTGGGGAGTCACAGTTTACTTTGTTAGAAAAAGGAGGGGCCAGACCACAGTATATACCGTGGCCGCAGATGGATAAGGATAATTTAAGGTGTAAACTCCCAATTTTAACTTCTGGCACTGGGAAATGGATACATGAATTAGAGGAAATGATGGGAGGAAACACGTTGGCTATAGGGGACATAAAAGGTCTTTTAATCGCCATACTTGGTGAGGCAGCTGATGACGTGTGGACAAGGGCAGGTTACCCTGGTGTGACTACATTCAACACCGCTCACGATGGAGCACAGTTCAATAACTGTAGAGCAGTAGTCTGGAGGGCACTTCAAGTATTATATCCAGACATGCCTGATATGGGAGCTATAATGACAAAAAAGATGAAAGAAGGAGATGATCCGTTTCAGGAATCTTGGGCATTGCAAACACATGAATCTTGGGGGAAATCTATACCAGTGTTCTACCATATATTATGTCAAGGGCTGCCAGAACCAGTACAGAAGCAGCTCAAAAAGTTAGTGGGGATAGAGGCTAAACCATGGTCAGAAATTCAGCTGACCATTGCGCATTACTGCAGACTACTGCAAGAAAAGAATCGCAAAAAAGACGACAGCGCAGCAGCAAGCGCCGAAAATGCAGCAAGGCTTGCAATCACAACAGGTAGCAGTTAATCTGCCACAAAGACAGTCGCAGCAATCGCCTATGCAGCTTCAGAAAAACACGAACACAGGTCAGGTAATGACTCCTAGAATAGGGGATTTCACTGCCAATGGAGGGAATCCTTTCACAAGCGATGGGACAAGGCTGTACCCACAATAGGACAGCTCACTGGGAGACCTGATGTGTTCAGTACTATCCGTGACGCCAAACCCCCGTGATGAACCAAGGGTGAATGTCAGTACAAGAGGCAAAAAAAATGTGTTTTTAGTAGACACAGGTGCAACGCGCTCATGTATACGAGAGGGAACATTTTCAACGTCTGGCAATGCCATGAATACTCATGGATTCACAGGAGCTACAGTCGAGTTCCTTTTACAGAAGAATTACCAGTTTCTACCAGTTTCTATTGGAGAATGTGACATAAAGGTGCAACTGCTATATAACGCCTGTTAATATACTGGGGCGAGATTTAATGATGAAATTGAATATGACAATCTCGTTTACTGACGAAGGTATAGTGTGTTCAACTCCAGGAATGCATTATGTAAACGTGTGGGAAATGATCATGGCATTTGTAGGACAAATAGCTATGAGATCGATTCCATTAGAACCATAGGTTTTTTTCAGTATGGGGTTTGCATTCTAATGTCATGGTTGCCAGGACTGGCAGGTAGCACGATGAGAACCCCAGATTAATTGTTGTTTAGGCCAAGGATACCTATGCTCGAGGAAAAGGGACAAGTCTTTCCCTTGGAGATACAAGCAGTCATAGTGCATGGAGAAATGGCTTTGCTTGATGGCAATGATGATGAGGGCAGACAAAGGCGTGTAGAAATCGCCATTGGAGAAGGTTACAGATTGACTGACATCACTGATGAAGACCTGTTTGGGGATCACCAATCTGACAATGAGGTGATATTTGAGATGAGCATTATTTATTGGGTAAGAACGAATAAAAGAGAAGTTCCTCAAAAAATTATGTTACCACAAAAGCGCCCTGAATATTTTGATGAAGATATGGCAAAGGTGCCAGTTTCATTATGGACCACAGGCCCCTATGACGTAGATTTACTAAAGGGGATTGGAGAAGTGAAGATTAAATTGAAACCAGGAGTAATTTTACTTCGAGCGTGACAATATCCTATGTCTTGAGAGGCAGCTGAAGGTATTTTTAAGACGATTTCCGCCATGATGCAACAGGGCATCCTGGTGACATCAGACTCACCCTGTAATACTGCTGTGTACCCTATCAAAATATCTTAGGGGGAGGCAATGCGTTTAATACAGAACCTTAGGCCAAGAAACCAAATAGTTCCCTCTAGTCCCGAACCCGTCTACAATTCTTTGTAATATACCTGTTGATGCATGATATTTTACAGTGATTGACTTGAAAAATGCATTTTTCTCAATTCCATTGCATAAAGACTCGCAGGATCTGACATCAGTTACATTCAGACAAAGTCACCAAAAAAGCACTTGTTTATCCCAGGGGTACTGTGAGTCCCCATCGATTTTCAATAGAGTCCTTCAGATGGACTTAAGGAATATTGCTTTGGAAAAAGTTGTGTGGCAATACCTAGACAACATTCTAGTTTGCAGCACCGCAAAGGAAGAGTGCTGACACGATTCTGTCCAGCTGATGATTATACTCGTTGATAAAAGATATAACGTTGACAAGAAAAAGTTACAATATTGTCAACAAGAAGTGTTGTGCATAGACCAATTGATTTTGCATCAAGGGAATAAGGTTACTCCTGAAAGAGCTGACGCTATTTTGAAAACGGCCAAGCCAAACACGATAAAATACATGCAGAGATTTTTGGGATTATGTAACTATGTCAGAGCATGCATCTTTGACTACAGCTCGTATATAAGGCCCCTTTTACAGGCCTTAAAGAAAGCACAGGCAATGCAGGAAAAATGTGTGTGGACCGAGGAGATGAAAAACGGGTTTGATGAATTGAAAAAAGAAATTTGCACGGCTCCAGTTTTAGGGATTCCCAATTATGCTGAGGAATTCTTCTTGTTTTCACATACAGACGGCACTGTTATGACAGCAGTCCTTACGCAAAGAACCACATTGTGGTACAAGCCCCTTGCATGTTACAGTGGGATGTTAGACCCATTGATGAGAGGTCATTTTCTATGTGAAGAAAGTTTAGCAGCCACTGCGTTCACCATAGAGAAAGCTGCAAGCATATTAATGGGATGTTCCATGACGTTATTTTTTGAGCACGCATTATTTGCCCTTTTTGAAAAACCAAAAGGCATGTTGACTTCTCAAAGGGCTTCTGCCTATGAGGTAGTTATATCCAACCCAGTGATCAAAATAATTCGATGTAAAATAGTGAACTATGAAGAGTTCTGTGATGAGCTCCCCAGAATAAAGGAGAATGCATTAGCAGGACGAGAGATTGTTTTTATTGATGGTTCTTCTCGGATCGATCAAGATGATGGACAGAGGTATACAGGTGCCGCTTTGGTAAAGCACACTGTTAATGGGTAATTTTGGGTGCTTATTAGTACTCGATTGCCGTCTCATTATTCCGCACAAGCTGAAGAATTATTGGCGTTGATACCCGCGATTGAGAGTGACGCAGACCAGGAAGTAACAGTGTACAGCGACTCTGCCTATTTGACGTCAACGGTGCACGCAGGGATAGCACATGGAAGAGGAAGGGCTAACTCTGAGCGAACGGCACGCCAATGCTGCATGCTGCCTTATTGGATAGGCTTATTAAGGCACTACAACTCCCAGTAGGCATTGCAATAGTTAAATGTGCAGCCCATACTAAAGGTGCAGATTTGATATCACATGGAAATCAAGCAGCGGACGATGAGGCTAAGTGCATAGCAACTACAGATATAGGGATGATGAATGTTGAAACTTGTGATATAAATGAAATAATGACTTTAATGATGATTGTATCTGAAGGGTATAACCTTTTGTCTAAAACGCAGTGGGAAATCCAGGGGGAAGCACCACAAGAGGAAAATAATTTGTGGACGAGAAGAGGGTGTTCTTTAAACCCCTCTGAAGCATTGTGATGACAGGACAGCACTGGTAAACTGGTGATGCCCGTAGCCTTATTAGGGGTGGCGTTAGAACAGCTACACTAGCCTGCACATACAACTAGGGAGGATCTTGCTGCAACTATTGCTGAGGATTGGTTTGTACCGAATTTGATGTAGCATGTTGTATTTTATATAGTGAACTGTATGGTGTGTCAACAATTCATGGCTGGGCACGATCTGCACACAGTTAAGGGAGTCATTCCGAGACCTAATGGCCCTTTCCAGCACTTGCATATTGACTATGACGATATGATACAAGTATGTAATAGATATAGATATCTGATCATGGTTGTGTGTCGTTATCAAGGAGGATAGAAGCAGGACCCTGTACACACCCAGATCCCACCTGTGCAGCAAAATCTTTAGTGCAGGAAGTATTTCCTAGATGGGGAGTATGTGAAGTTATGAGGTCAGACAATGGTCCTTATTTTGTTAATACAATTTTTGAACAGATTAGCTTGTTGCTTGGTATAAAGCACAACTTTTCTTCGGCTTATCATCCGCAAGGAAATGGGATTTGTCAGAGGATCAACAGCTTGCTTAAAGAAAGAAAAGCCAATTTGAAGCTTACCTTGAAAAAGGGGTGGTTGCATTGTCTATCACTGCATTATATGCATTGAGGAACAAACCAGGTTCTGACCACCATCTAACACCCCATGAAATTGTGACTGGGAGGCGAATTAGAACACCCCTAATGCCTCCATCTAGAGTTAGAAGTGATGCTCAGCCAACATCAGAACTGTCAGGATTGGAATTACATGAGTTTTTGAACTGTATGACTTCCAGTATCTCTGTCATTTCAGGACAGCTGCAGAGACAAGGGTGTAGAGCAGTACAGAACACAGAAGGAGATGCTTCAACAGACCAATCTAAAGAACTTTCTATTCCCAAACTATTCCCAGGAGATGCGGTTTTAATCCGCAATCACGTGAGAATAAAGTGGGACAAGCCCCGCTTTTGTGGCCCATTCATTGTGGAGGACATCACGCTGTCTGCTGTCAAAGTGCAGGGTAGGCGTGCTTGGATTTCCCTCGGAGACGTGAAAATCTTTGCTGGAAAGACTAGTCTGCCTGCACCCCTACACGACAAGGCAAGTGCAAGCATCGGGGAAGAACCACAGCACGTGCCGACAAGATCGATGACGAGGAAGAAGGATGCAGAAGCTGACAATTAGAAAGACAAAGAACCCAGTGGACTATGGCTTGGTTTGGGACACTCCTTTTAAGTCATTTATAAAATGGTCAAGGAAAACTAGTTTGAACACTCTGTGCTGTCATTTCAGAGTGAAAGAAGATCTTTTTGTTCTTAAAGCCACAGTAGCTTATTGACTTTGGACTGAGGCATGCTTAAGTCTTGATAAGAAGCGGATTATGCCAGATTTTAATCATGGACATGGCAATTGGAAAAGGGTACAATTCCCAGATTCGTGTAACACAGAGATCCTGTTTGGATTTACTTATGGTGTTACCCAGTGATGACCTTACTAGAAAAATTCTCACCTATTTCGAGTTAGTACTGTGCAATTAACCTTCGCTGGTGGGGAGAACCACCCGCATTTCAGCATTTTTACAAAATACTAAGAATGAAGAAGTTATAAAAAGATTACTCATAGTCATCACTGAACAGTTCTTGCAATTACCTGAATACAGTGAGGAGAGTACAAATGCCCCTATCAAACAAAGCAGCTCATAGACTAGACTGTGTGGTGTTCTTTCGTCTAATTGAAGAATATCCGCACCTTGTTGGAAGTGAGCATCTCTTCTGAAAGAAATCTCAGATCCATGTAGAAACTCTTCTTCGAAGAATAGATCGAGAGGTTACTGATAAAGAAAGTCTTTTGGTTCCTGCTGAAAGAAATTCGACATGTCTTCTGGGATGAGGCAGATTCGAGGCATAGATTTGGAGATATTCTATGTCGTACAGATTGTGTAGACTTACTGAGGTTGCTTTTCCTCATACTATAGAGGCGTCTACAGTTCGACTAGTGAAAGACTGATTTGAGAGGCACAGAGACAGTGTTTTCATCATCCAGTAAGCAGACAATTGATCAAGGACGACTTAGTGAATCAAGACATCAGTTTGGACTCAGGTTCAGTGGAAAAAGAAAGCTGCCAAGTTGAAAGACTCCATTAGTCAGATAAAAGCTATTAGAAGTTTCATGACCTTGTACCATAAAAATGCCAAATATTCAGTCTGGTAGAATCTGGAGCTATATGACCAGATGATGACCTCTTTTGACATTAATAATTATCAGAACTCTATAGAATTTGTCAAATGGATGTTCTCTCCAGAGTACTCCAGCTTCTTCGCTTGGCTGGAGGATCAGAACCATTCCAGGTTGTACACCTACAAGGCGGCCATCTTGAAGCACTTCTCCACGCACAGAAACCACAGGAGGCCTGCAAGGCAGCCTACAACCTGCAGTGCGGAGAGGATTGGGCCCCGAGATAATTTGTTCAGAAATTAAAGCGGGCAATTGCCCAAACCACTAGGCGGGTGTGCACAAATAGCAGGGAATTTATAAATACCTATGTTCATGCAATGCCAAAATATATCATGACACAGTGGTAAGGGATTTCAATGATGACAGGACCCTGGACTGGGTAATAGAGCAAGGTTACAGATCTATGAGGTCCAAAAGCCTGCAGAGAAGAAGAATCCCCCGAAAACCCCAAACAAACCAACATCCCCGCAGCTGCCAAGGTGCGGTGATGAAGATTACCCTCATTTTGGACCGAGAAATGGAGGGGGCCTAAAAATTCACCTCCCCTAACCAACCCAATCAGAGGGAGGGAAGACCTTCTGACCAATCACAAACAGGAGGTAGTCAGGCAGGGTACCCCACAAATGTGCCCCCTAACTCCACCAATTATATCAGCCCTACGTATAAGGGCAAACAACCCATCATGGGGTATGTGTGGACTCCGCGGGGGGGGTCCAATCAGGTGAGTACAGCCCCAGGAAACTTCCCTCCAAACCTCCCTCAAAAGGGCAGTAATCTTGCAAATTCTGGGTTAGGTTTCTTCCCCAGGTACCCTCAAAACCTTGTGACCACAAAAGTGATGGGTGGAAGGTTTTGAATGAATCTGTACCACTCGCGTTGCTCTATTCAACCTTCCACACCACCGTTTTTTAGCCCGTCTGCGCCATTGCAAAAGGAGTCCAGCCATATGCAAATCAGTCTGGTACTGCCACCAATGGTAGCAGCCCAGCCCGAACTGCTAGCCCAGGTCCCCTCTGCATGGAAACACAAGCAACCCCAGACATGTTTCGGCCTTGTTGGGCCTCCTCAGTTAGGTGCAGCTTGGTTCCCTATGGCGCAGCAAGCAAGCTACCCACGTCTGGGCATACCCTCTCTTACATAGTGAGACAAACTGTGACCACAAAAGTGATGGGTGGAAGGTTTTGAATGAATCTGTACCACTGGCGTTGCTCTGGGCAACCTTCCACACCACCGTTTTTTAGCCCGTCTGCACCATTGCAGAAGCAGTCCAGACATATGCAAATCAGTCTGGTACTGCCACCAATGGTAGCAGCCCAACCCGAACTGCTAGGCCAGGTCCCGTCTGCACAGAAATACAACCAACCCCAGACATGTTTTGGCCTTGTTGGGCCTCCTCAGTGAGGTGCAGCTTGGTTCCCTATGGCGCAGCGAGCAAGGGACCCACGTCTGGGCATACCCTCTCTCACATAGTGAGACGAACTGTGACGACAAAAGTGATGGGTGGAAGGTTTCGAATGAATCTGTACCACTGGCGTTGCTCTGGGCAACCTTCCACACCACTGTTTTTTAGCCTGTCTGCGCCATTGCAAAAGGAGTACAGCCATATGCAAATCAGTCTGGTACTACCACCAATGGTAGCAGCCCACCCCGAACTGCTAGGCCAGGTCCCCTCTGCACAGAAACACAAGCAACCCCAGACATGTTTCGGCCTTGTTGGGCCTCCTCAGTGAGGTGCAGCTTGGTTCCCTATGGCGCAGCGAGCAAGAGGCCCACATCTGGGCATACCCTCTCTCACACTGAGACAAACTGTGACCACAAAAGTGATGGGTGGAAGGTTTTGAATGAATCTGTACCATTGGCGTTGCTCTAGGCAACCTTCCACACCACCGTTTTTTAGCCCGTCTGGGCCATTGCAAAAGGAGTCCAGCAATATGCAAATCAGTCTGGTACTGCCATCAATGGTAGCAGCCCAGCCCGAACTGCCAGGCCAGGTCCCCTCTGCATGGAAACACAAGCAACCCCAGACATGTTTCTGCCTTGTTGGGCCGCCTCGCTGATGAGGCCCAACAAGGCCAAAACATGTTTGGGGATGCTTGTGGTCTCGTGCAGAAGGGATGTGACCTAGCAGTTTGGGCTGGACTGCCCCTTTTGGGGTGGGACCAAGCCTGATTTTCATATGTTCTTTCCCCTTCTGTAATGGCTTGGCAGGCGAAGAACGATGGTCTGGAGGTTTGCCCAGAGCAATGCCAGTGGTCAAGATTCAGTCTAAACCTTCCAGCCATCACCTCTTTGTTTTTGCTTTGTCACCCCGAGTGGTACGGGTATGCCCAGACATGGGTCCCGTGCCTGCTGGGCCTAGAGACCCAAGCTACTCCTCACTGATGAGGCCCAACAAGGCCAAAACCTGTTTGGGGATGCTTGTGGTCTCGTGCAGAAGGGATGCAACCTACCAGTTCGGGCTGGACTGCCCCTTTTGGGCTTGGACCAAGCCTGATTTGCATATGGTCTTTCCCCTTCTGTAATGGCTTGGGAGGCAAAGAACGATGGTCTGGAGGGTTGCCCAGAGCAATGCCAGTGGTTAAGATTCAGTCTAAACCTTCCAGCCATCACCTCTTTGTTTTTGCTTTGTCACCCCGAGTGGTACGGGTATGCCCAGACGTGGCTCCCGTGCCTGCTGGGCCTAGAGACTCAAGCTACTCCTCACTGATGAGGCCCAACAAGGCCGAAACCTGTTTGGGGATGCTTGTGGTCTCGTGCAGAAGGGATGTGACCTAGCAGTTCAGGCTGGACTTCCCCTTTTGGGGAGGGACCAAGCCTGATTTGCATATGGTCTTTCCCCTTCTGTAATGGCTTGACAGGCGAAGAACGATGGTCTGGAGGGTTGCCCCGAGCAATGCCAGTGGTTAAGATTCAGTCTAAACCTTCCAGCCATCACCTCTTTGTTTTTGTTTTTGCTTTGTCACCCTCAAAACCCCAACATGCAGGACAATCCTCCTTACTCTCCCCACTTTCAGGAGTCTAGACCACCAAATCCGGGCGAGGGGAGAGGGCTACCAGGCAAACGCTCAATACCTGAGTTACTCGGTGAGAAGGGACAGTTACCTTCCCGAGAGCAACCCAGATCTGACTAAAGACCCCCGTACCAGCCAGAGAGGGTGTCACAACTGGAACGTCAGGTCCAAAACCTAACCTAACATCTGAGTCGCATTTTGAGGGCTCAGCAGAACCCTCAGATGAACATGGCTGCTCAGAACAGCTCGAATCCCAGGTCTGGTACCCCGGAACCGGAGGGTGATGCAAAGCCCTAGAGGAAGCTTCCTTCCTCACCTGTGAAAAGCCCCTAGACACCCTGGAACACAAATTAAAACTCCTAACCCTGAAAAACTGCAACCTAGGGAACAGAGGGTGGGTAGGAGAAACAAAGAGACAAGGAAGACCCATTTTGTGGAGGAAGTCAGTGTCCTCCAGTATGAAGGGGAAGAATCCTTGGAGGATTCTGGGAAGAAAGTCTTCTCTTTCAAAGATAGGGGTTCCTCCCAAAGAAAAATGGGTCCCAAAAGACCATAACTCAGACTGGGTAGGTATGGGGAATGACTCAGAATCGCACATCCCTGAACCCCATAAATGTCATCCTGAGAATTTAACAATGTCATTGACAAACTGATTCGAGTGACTGTCTCCAGGAAGAGGGGGGCAGCACAGAATCAAGGGCAAAAGTGGATTCCAAAATCCCACCTATTTCAGATGCCAAATTTTATTTTCAGATTTCCGAACTCTGACACAGAAAACTGCCCAAGATCCCACAGTGTCGGAGTCCAAAATAAAGTAAATAACAGCCCAACTTGCGCAAAATGCCAATTTCCTTTGCCCTTTGGAGGAGAAAGAACATAGGTTCTATGCCACTGTCTGCGTGTAAGGGCAATGTGCATTTTTAGCACTGCTCGACACCAGATCCCAAGCCACTCTTTTGCACAAAAGGGCCTTTGAGCAGCTTAATTCAGGAAGGTGGGAGAGACACCAAATTCCTCTCATCCCTCTTCCTAGACAACTCAAGAATTTCGACAGGGATGAAATTCCTGTCGAGGGGGCTGCGGATCTGGACATAAACATTGGGTGACACAATGGGAAACACCCGGCTATAGCCGTGACTCCATAGGGGACAACCTGTCTATTAGGAAATTACCTCCTTCGAAGCTTGTCTCCCCTAATAGACTGTATGAGCAAGGTCCTCGGGACTCAGGCTAACCGTCCAATAAAATTAAAATAGAGCACCAACTAGGTCAGACTAAATGGCACATGCCACATGGTTGAAGAGCGATCTGACCAAATTGATTTCCATTTTCAGAACAATCAAGGACCTGACATTACTTTAATTGCTGTAGGACAACAAACTGGTGATTGGAACTTCTCTCCATTTCTGAAAATCAACCTTCCTTCCATTTTCAAGTGGTATTCCACACTGGATCAAAATACCTTGACATTTTATACTGATCCCCAATTCGAAAATCCAAGTCCCATGATAAAAAGTGATCAAAAACCAGCTCAAAGCCTGGCTGATATTCAGAAAATGGGTGAACAGTTGTCCACCCCATTCAGGTAAATGAGGGGAAGGAGCCTGTTCTCGCCAGAGTATGCCTGAATAATGGAAACATCTTCATCAGCGAAGGATTGTTCAGGAAACTCCCAAAAGATCTGACCATACCCACATTTAAATTGGTTGATAAGTGGGAAAAGGGCCTGGAAATTCCAAATTCCAAACATCTCCTGCCTAGCAGATGAATGCTAAAAAAGTCCACTAGTGATAAAAGCATAGAGCATAAATGTTGGGTCATGCGAGATGTCCCATCGGCATTCTACTTAGGTAGTGACATTCTCAATCGGTTCACAATTAATTTGGATATCATTAATTACAAAGCCTGGTCCCAACTGGGGGTAACCCCATGGGCTTGGATGATCCTGGAAAGCCATTTTGGTCAGCTCAATTGCTACTGTACGCAGTTGAAATTCAAATTGGAGAAGAGGTCACCATCCCAGGACGGACCCGACAATTCCGACTTTACCTAAAAATTAAGAGAGGACAGAAACTCCAAAACCCGGATGCTTATGTACAACTAAATCACCATCTCCAGCAGCAGGGGTTGGGGTTGAACCTGACACCATGATTCGACTTAGAACACAACACCATGCTAATAGGGGTGGATAACAGCGACCCTAGGAGTATCACTCTGGCAGCAGACACCTTTATTGGTATGGCGGTTGATGACCAGCATTTTTCCATCGACTTAGGGAACTAAATCATAGGACCATTCCCCAATGACTGCTATGACTGTGACAATGACACACCACCAGAAAAGATCTTCAACCGGCAAGGGGGAATTTCTTGGTGTTCTATTCCTGCCCTTGCGGGGGGGGGGTGGGGAAGTGGTGACCTGTGACATCAGGAATGATGAGGTGATATTACAGGTCTACAATGACTGCATCTCCTTAGGGAAACCTTCTGTCCAGGTAAACACCCTCACCAGAGATCTCTCCACGCAGCTGGAGGAGACCGCTGAGATCACAAAACCTGAGGTCTTCCCAGGCTTCAGGCAGATGGCTGAAGAACGGGTCAACCTCGCTGATGCCTTTGAGACCGAGGAGCAAAAGCAAAGGTTGAAGCAGGTGTTTTTAGATATCTTTTCTGTGGACTCGTACGACTGTGGTCACACCGAGATGCATTCTACCTCAATTCCCACGGACCCTGGGGTGGCTTCCGTATTCTTGAAGCAATATTGATTGCCTCTCGCATCTATGGAGTCCCCTACAGAAATCATAAAAAACCTAGAGTCCCTTGGGATAATTCATCCAGTCCACAGTACCTTTAATCATCCGGTACTGTGGATTCTAAAATCAAATGGCCAATGGAGACTATGCGCAGATCTTAGGGAGCTGAAAAAACGAGTCCACATGTCACGATGGCCTCTTCCCTACATCGAATAGGCACTGGCACAGATCCAGGTGTCAACGGTGTAAACCGCCATTGGCCTGACCAATGGATACTGGATAGTACCCGTAAGTAGGGAAGACCAGTACTAGCTGGCCTTCACCTTCGGGGGGCAGCAGTACACATGGACCCAAACTCCCTTTGGATACATAAAATCTGGCAATGAATTTAACATCTTTCTACATAAGGCCATCCCCGACTTGAGTGAAAGGGGTAAGCTGGCCTATGTGGATGATGTCCTAATTAAAAGCTCAACTGTGGAGGAACACAAAGCATTAATCTGCTATGTTCTGACCTAGTTGAAGGTTGCAGGATCAAAACTGTCCTTTCAGAAGGCAAAGTGGTGTAGGACTGTGTAAACTTCTTGGGACATTAAATCACCCCTGAGGGTCTCTGTCCCCAGGTGAAGAAAATGGAAACACTACTAAAACTGAAAGACCCTACAACTGAACTAAGGAGCCTTCTTGGACTGACTAATTATAGTCAGAAGTTCATTGAGGATTAAGCAGAGGTCACAACACTGCTGGTCCATTTGTTAAAGGGGGATCAAGTGGGAGAGGGGTCCAGAGGGGTCCAGAACAAGCTGAGGCAGTGAAACAACTAAAGAGAAGCCTCTCACAAGCGCCTTGTCTAGCTTACCCCGCCAAAAACAAGAAGTTCTTCCTGGAGATGGGGTTCCCGAATACTTGCTTAACAGCAGTATTATACCAAAAGCATGACAAGGTCAATAAAGTCATCCCCTATGCGAGTAAGACTTTATCCTCTGTAGAGGGAAGCTTTGACAATTGTGAGAAAGCACTCCTGGCAACAGTGTGGGCATTGAAAGACTATTATCCGTTCATCCAGTGGGAGCACATCATTGTCGAGACCCCTCACCAGCCTTTGCAATATCTCCAAAGTGACAGGACCTGGCAAGGAAATGTGAGTAAAAAATAAAAAAGTAACGTATGCAGAACAATTGAATTACCAAAGAGCAAAGCGTGGACTCTGTGCAGTACCCATTAGAGTCCCAGCAACTAAGAGAATCTGTGAGACAACGTACCTATTGGGAAAACCGTACCTGCAGGCAAGACAATGTGATGGTCATTTGAATGAGATTCCTGAAGAAGCAGATCAGACGAAAGGCAAGAATGAATGGTGACGTCACACAGAAAGAGATGACGCACACAGAAGTGATGCAGAGATCCGAGAATGCAGATATTCTATAAGGCATCAAGAAAGCAACAAGGATATGTGACATCCTGGGCTCAGGGTGAAGAAGCTAATGCCACAGAAACAGATGAAGATATGAAGTCAGTTTACACATGTACACATGCAACTGAAATGCATGCAGCCAAATGATCGTGAAGCTAGCTTATAATAGATAGACAGCGGCAAGCGCCAATATATATATACCTCTATGGATGCATATGGACAAATAAAAGATGGATGTTTCCATTGTACGTTTTAAAGCAGTACTGAACATGAATAAGAAGGCCTCACTCCACTGGGTTACAGTTAGAAGCAAGTTTTAATTGGACAAATGAATCTCAGCAGACCGAGCTAGGATGAGCCAGGAAGCCCAAAGTCTTATTAACCAGGACTTGGCTGACATTGGATACAAATTGTGTGAAGGAACAAGGGGCTCTTGTTCAGGAAGCTTGAGCAAAACAAAATACATCACAGGGGTATTAAAAAGTATATTAGATTCACAAAAAGCTCGATTTCATCGTGTCCAGTCATGTGAAAAGAAGACATTGGAAGCTCGAGGTGGTCACACCTACGCATGAGTGCTGTCTGGGCCTACACTCCTTAAAATTTTCAAGAGCGTAGTTCAAACTCGAGGCCAAACTTCAAAGCACTAATTGACACTGGACCATTGAGGTGAAGATGGATTGATATAATTGGTGGGAAGTTAGTTTCTAGATGAGCCCACTAACACCTGGATGTTCAGTCTGCATGCTGCTAAACGTAGGTGGAAAAGTACTGATGGGGTTAGAAGCCAACCAATTATAGAGCACTGTGTAAACAAGAGTCCTATAGTTTATGTAGCCAATGGAACGTTGTGTATTAAGTGACGTTCATAGTGGCCATGTTTTAGGGAGGGCTTAGTTGCCCAACCTGATGTTAAACACCCTATATTTTTTCTTCACGGTTCTATACTGATATGGAAAATATGCTTAGACATTTACTTAGAACCAATCACTCCCTCCGATAGGTTTTTGAAGTTTGCCAAATAGGTAGTGACGCAGGTCAATGTCAATGATGACAATTTTATCTAATATACCCTCCGTTTCTACTAAAATGCCTTGAGTAAGAGGATCGAACGACTGCTGATTTTCATTGTACTCCCTGTTTTATATACTTGTTAGTAAAATGGACTACCCTTTTGCCAAACTACCTGAGTCGTTTTGATTATTGATGTATGAATACAAATCTGCATCCTCATCCAACTCCAGGGCATTGCTACTCATCCTAAAGAGCTGGGAGAACCCAGTTCACAAGGCTTTCCTGTGGATGTCAGATATGGCCAAAACAATAAGGGTCCCCTTGCGCAAGGTTTGGCTGACTAGTATCATTTTGCCCGAGAAAACTGTCTCGAGGACAAAAAGTCTCAAAACCTAAGACAACATGGAGGCGTACCTGAATTCCCTGCACAAAGTCTATGAAGAAGACACGTGTAAGGGAATGCCTACAGTTTATGTGGACGGGTGGTGCTACCATGTTGACAACAAGAAAAAGGAATTGGTGGCCGGCTTTGGGAATGCCTGTGTGAATGATGCCCCGGAACCCTTTGCTGGGTACAAAATCGGTCCCTACAGTAGACCGGTGGCAGAGGTGATGGCAGTTCACCTGGCCATCCTCACTGCAGTGCAACACCGACTCCACAAACTGGTCATAATCACTGATTCAGATTGTGTCCGGAACGGGTTTGTGGAGTACCTGATTAATTGGAAAACCAGAAGCATGCTGTGTGCGAACAATAAACCACTCAAGCATGGCAAACTAATACAAAACATTGAGGATCTGGTCACCTCTAATGAGATGACCATCTATTGGAAAAAAGATTAAGGGTCATTCCAGAATAGAGGGACCAGACAAAACTGGAAATGACCTGGCTGATCAGTTAGGCCAAAACCAGAGTAATCCAGGAAGGTTTCCTTGAGATTGAGTCCCTGCTGGGTGAAATCCAGGTTCCTGCCATCACCAGGTGCCAAAAACGTGCCCACAATGTACTCTCAACTGCCCAATGGAGTAAGGAGACCCCAGGTGGTAATTTGATCATGGCACAAAAAGGGGATCCGATTATTTGGAAATGTTATCAACACATTGAAGACCCCGTGAACTTTCCTCTGACAGAAACCAATTACATTGGGAAAGCGGACCTCCGGGTGTTGATGAAGTTTCCCAAAATGTTCAGAATCCCAGATGGTTTGTTGGTAAAGAGATCCATCTTTGGATGTGACCAGTGAGGGGTACCTACCTCATTCCAAAACCTGATCCTAAGTCGCGCCCATGATGCGGCCACAGCCGGTCATCAGTGTTTCATACTACTTTAGAAATCTTGCTGGAGGTCACGTACTGGCCACATATGGGGCAGGACCTTGACCAATATTTGAAGGGGTATCTTGTGTGTGCACAATTTCAGCCAAGTTCACTCACACACCAAGCTCCCCTCCAGAAGAGGGGGTTGACACTGCCTTGGTCAGATTTACAAGTAGATTGAATCAGGCCTGAGATTCACTCCTCTAGGGGCAACAAGAACATGTTAACAGTGACATGCTTGTTTACCAAATGGGTGGAATGTCTCTTGGCCCCAATATGAAAGGCAGAAACAGCAGCTGCCCTTATGATCAACCACATCTTCTCGCATTTCGGCCATCCCCAAAGGATTGAGTCAGACCGAGGAAGTCACTTCACCAGCGAAGTGATGACAAAGATGTGGCAGATACTTGGGGTAAAGAGAAAACTCAATATTGCATACCGCCCACCTCTAGTGGGGGTGTTGAGAGGTACAATAAAACCATTATGAGCATTCTTAAGAAGTTTGTGGCAGACTCTGGGCCAAGTTGGGACATCCGATTACCGCTTGTCCTGATGGCCATCAGATCTACACCATCCTCTGCAACCTAAATGTCTCCATTTGAGCTAATGTAAAATGGTGCTACGCCAGCATCTGCTCTATAGAGCAGACACTGATTAATGCATCCACAAAATATTAATATGCTGAGAATCTGAGAAAACACCTTCAGCATGCTTTTGCATACGCTCAGCGGAATCTGGAGAAATCGGCAGAGTGGATAAAAACCCACTACGATTTAAAAACGACTAAAAAAGAATATCAAGTAGGAGACAGGGTCTACTTGTACCATTTTCAGAGGAACCAAACCAAGGAGTGGAAATGACTCCCCTCTTGGCGTGGTCCCTTTGAAATTGTAGACAAAATTTCAACTGTTGCCTATAAGATCTGCATCCCCAAAAGAGAACTGTCAGAAGAAAAATGGGTCCACATCAATCAGTTAAAAAGCTGTCACCGCAGACACACTTTGCAGCTGATTGATGAGCCAAAGGTAAATCAAGCAGAGGAGCCATCGGAAGAATGAGAAGAAAGAAACCAAAGCTGAGGGAAGTATTTAGATGTATAGGTATATCTATAACAGGGAGTATTTTATTTGGTGTTATTGTAAAAATGAGAAAACATGTGATAAAAGTCAAGTTGTCGTCCTTGTTCTGTTGAGTAATTTACATGGTGTGATTGTGTAAAATGAGAGAGATTCATATCATGACAATTTTAAATGGTAATCATGGTTCGACTGTTGTAAAGCTTCCAGGAACAATATCAGTAAATATACTAAAACTTGTTTTTTATCTATCTTTTATTAGATAATTAACCTCATTACCTCCTAGCCTGGCGAGGATCACCCCATGGACCTGGAAGGGAAGGAAGGAAAGAGGGTGTCACCCCCTACCCTTCAACCGAAAGATGGAAGGGAATATTGGAGTCCCGCTGCCTGATAAAGGAGAATTCCGCCAAATGAATCCCACTCTGACCTACTCTCCCTCAACAAAAAGTCATGGAAGAGCAGGGAGGGAATCTGTGGGGTACATTTAAGGCCCAAAGCAGAACTCCAATACAACCAAAAACTGCATTTAAACAATGCCACTACGACGGCTGTGTTTTTGTCTACTTGGCACATGTGTGGTGAGTATTGAAAACTGCCACCCTAAGAATGGCTGTGTATTTGTTTTACTTCAAATAAATCATAAGAAAATTAACTGCATTCAAAAGGGCCTTGCAATTTGTTCTTGCTTTCATTTTAAACACTACAAAGTTGTGTGCTCCATTGAAACACAACCCTGCGTGCTTTAGGTCATCAGATTGCAAATAGGTAAGGCAATACATCTCAAGAACAGCATTGTTTTACTGATAAAGTACTTGATGGTCAAATAATTCTGTTTCTCCCGCAAACACAGCTTTTGTTTCCTTTTGAAATGAACCATCACACTCAAATAACAGCAAAGGAAAGAAATTGCGTGTCTCTCTTTTCCCATGTCAATATCAAAGAAATTATTTGCAGAGCCTGTCGTGTCCATGAACCCACAGTATATGCAAAGCCCTACCAAAGATTAATTGAAACATAATCCTGTTGACTGCAGAACCGCATTTGCAATTGGAAAGGAAAAACATGCACAAGTGTGATTTTGTGCTTTAAAAGGAGAAAACAAATGTCATTTCAAAGTCAAATGTCAAATGACAGCTGTTGCTTGCACAGAAATATTATTGTATATGTGGGTGGGGGTTTGGCCATACAATGTACATTGTAACTGGCCCCACAAGAGTTGGTATTTGGAAAGGACTCAGAAACCAGTAAAAATGCTTTTTTTTGGGCCCAGGCACAAAATTCAAGGGCCAGCCCTGCCTCCAACAGTGGGAAAAGTTGCATCCAGAAGTGAACCGCTCCACAAGGACACGTGAAAGGACCAAATGTGTGAGGATTTAAGCCCTGCAAGACTAGCTGGCAGCCCTGCAAGAATGAACAAAGGAAGCCAGTAGGGTTGGTGCATGACCGAGAGGTGTGATTTCCTCCAGCATCCACTCTGAGGGGGAAGCGTCAAAACCTCAAAGGGCATCATAAAAGTTCTTTGTTGCAAGCCAAGCCTGGCAGAGACACTTTTCTGTGAGGGCTGCAGCACTGCCCACACATGTGACAAATCAAACCCATTGACATTAAAGAACATTTGTATTTTATGGCATTTTTCCCAGCACCCTGAATCAGCAGTAATGTTGTATTATGCCAGTTGTTCATGGGATTTATAGACAAAGATGAAGAGACCAAGTGTATGTTTCTAGCACTTGGTGAATTGAAATGGCCATGAAAAAACATATTTTGGGGTGAATTATAAATGGCACAAATTTGAAACTAAGTGGGAAGATGCAAGATTTTATTGGGAATATGTGCAGCCATTGGCAGAATTTTAGATACTATGCATTTCATAAAAATGGCAAAAATGTGCCAAAGGGCGATTGGATTGTCCAATTCCCTGTGACCTATTGAATCCACATATCTACTTCTTATGGCGGTGACTAGTAAAAATGTGAAGTTTTGATCGATAACTAATTTCTGGTAAAATGTAGTTTTGAGAGACAAAGAAAGGTCATAAATACAAACACACATATGATGTAATTTCCCCTGAACCAATCGTCCCGGGGGAGGAGGGAGCACTGGTAGGCTGCCCTATCCAAGGAGAGGGGTAAGTCCAGAGTACCCCCCCAGATTGTAAACCGACGATGTTGTTTTGGCTATATAAGGGGGAGACAGAAAAACACAAGGGACAAGCCACTGAAACTCAGACTTCAAGATCCAGGAAATCAGAGATACATCCATCTATCCAGATCCAAGAAAATACACAAGAATCTAGGTAGAAAGGAGGGGAGGCAGCTGATCCCATTCAAGAGATCCCGGTGACCAGATCCCCTACCTAGCTGTCCAGCATCCCATCCAGCTGTCCACAGTGACCAGACCTTGCCTCTCTGTCCAGCACCCCATCCAGGAGAGTCCAGTGACCAGATCCCTTGACCCAACCATCCAGAGCGACCAGATCCCTTGGCCTAGCTGTCCAGAGACCTTGCTGGCTTTCCAGTAACCCCAAACTCAAGCTTACCTTGTAAGTATCACATCACCTAGTCCCCAAATTGCATATCCCGCTCTTTTGAACCTTGCACTCTATTGAAATCCCATTCAAAATCCCAAATTGCCAGTATAGTCTGTTCACCTTTCCATAGAGACATCTGTATTAGCCTGTGTATGGTAGTGCATTTCTTTGATAAGTCCTTCCATAGTTTGTATAAATCCATAGCATTATTAGCAATTTAATCAAATAATTCCCCTATAAAAAGATTCACAGTGAGCTGGTTGCCTTTCGAAATCAACCACCTCATGTCAAGTGCATTTCTTTAATAATTATAATAATAATACTTTATTGTGATAAAATCCAGGAATTGGATTTTACACAACTCATATTTTTATACACATTTCAAAACAAGCAAATCATACATATAAACTCAATTAAATTCTATATAGAAAGATATACATAAAATACATAAAATCCATAAAATCACATAACAGCAACCTAAATAATAAGAAAAATTCCACAGTCGTGAGAGTGCCCTATAGAAAGTAGAGATGATTAATATAGAACAGACATACAATATGGTATAGTATTATCAATCATTCATTCATTCTATCATTGGATTTACTATCCCCAAATAACAGAAAGTCATAGGCCCATGGGTATCACTTTATTTCAGGAGTGGGAGAGTTATTATCACTGGAGTAAGGGCTTTATCTGATTCCATACCCTAAAAAGAGCTAGCTGCAGACTTAAGGCAACTGGGTTCAGGCATCCATACCAGAAAACTTCATCTTTTATCGCCTCATAATTATGAGCCCATTTTTCATAAGCATTCATATATATCGAACCAAGTTTTGAGCAAAGTGTTAAAACGTGCCGAGTTGTTTCAAGTACTCCAGATACCTGACAAATTCTACAGGTCCTGGACTCTCTGGGAATTTTTAACCTTGGCCCAATGATCGTGAGAACCGGGAGCTGGTTCGTTCTCAATTGCAGGAGAAATCATCTAACTTCGGGTGCCGGGGATAATAGTAGGTACACTTGGGGTCTTAGATATCTATGGGTGACGTGGGAGACTGCCTCATAGCCTTTTAGTGTAACTAGGTGATCTGTGTTCATACACCAGTCCCACTTATTTAACTTATCTAGGAATTATCTTTTCTGGTGTTTAAATGGTAAATGTTTTAGCTTTTCATGAGGCCAGTCAATCTCCACAAACAATGATTCATTCATATCTTTATATGAGCCGCCCCTAGGATGTTTTTCAAGGTCATAACTTTGTCCTGCCAACTTAAGCAATTTACATCGAGGATTTGCTAAGGCTTTCAGGTAGAAGGAACCTCGTGCTCGCAGTGCCATCCCTCTCAGGGAAATTAGTCCCAGTTCCAATCTCAGATATTGTACTGAGCAAGAGGGTCCCAAGCCAAAGACACTGCGCCAATAGTGGCCCTCTAGTGTATTTAACCACGTCAAGTCTTGCATTCCTAAGGCCTCCAAGCCATATAGCACTGCAGGAACAAAGCACTGCATAATACCAGCCATACTAAAACCTGCAGTCCCCTTAGCAAATCTGCAGGCCTGGAGGGTGGGCAATTTAGCTCTCCTTTTTTTATTTCTAATAATGGCTTCATAATCTGATAGCGCCTTAAAATCCAGCCCCAAATATGGGTATTGCTCCACCACAGCAATAGTTCCCAGATTGGTATCAATGCCAGACCGCCTTGGCCCTTTTCTTGCAATAGCCATTATTTTTGTTTTTTCCAGGTTTATGACCAATCCCAGTTGTGCTGAATAGACCTGAAGTTCATTAAGTAGGTTCTTGATACCGAATAGAGTACGGTCAAATAGGATCAGGTCGTCTGCATATAGCATTCCCGTAATAGGAGTTTCTTCAATTTTGGTGGGCAATTTGATTTAGATGCCATACGGTCTAGTAGGTCTGCTATGTATAGGTTATAAAGCATGGGTACTGTTACGCATCCCTGCTTGACTCCTATATTAGTGCAGATCTCCTCTGATACCTCCCCCCTTTCGTTAAGGCGAACCCTTATAGAGGTGTTACTATGCAGGGCTATCAAGATGTTTAATATCCAGCTAGGGCACTCCATTTCTTTTAGCTTAAGCCACAATATGTCCCGCTCCACCAGGTCGAAGGCACTGGTGAAGTCTACAAAGACAATATATAATGTGGCATCTTTACAGCTCATGGTGTTATTAATCAGCTGATCTAACACCCTGATGTTATGGGTAGTGCCTGCCCCTGGCCTAAAGCCTGTTTGTGCATAGTGCAAGATCTGTCTTTCCATGACCCAATTTGCAATCTCTTTAAGGACCAAGGTTTTAAATATTTTACTACTAACAACCAGCATAGAGAGTTGACGGTAGTTGGCAGGTAAAGATCTCTCCCCCTTTTTATAGACTGGTATTAATACAGACTTCTTCCAAGAGGAAGGGATTTGGCAGGTTCTTCAGATCCTGGAATAGAGTGTAAGTAATATCTGCGCCCAGTTATGTGGGTCCTGCTTTAATACCGCATTGGCCAGGCCATTTGGTCCTGGGGCGTTTGAAGATTTTAAATTCAAAATCGTACGTTTTATGAACCTATAACTAAGGGGGAGTGGCCAACTAGAAACCCTGTACTGCTTTGTGTGTTGGTCATGTACTCTCTATGAAATTTATTGGAGATATATTCAACCCATTTTTCACCCGAAATAGGATTCAAGACCTTCAGCTTCTGTTCTCCCCCCGCACGTGTCAGTATTTGCCAAATCCTACGGCTATTTTTGCTACATAGGGCTTCAGCAAACTTTTGCCATTGGCTTCTCTTTTGGTACTGGCGATACCTTTTTAGCCAGCTACGATATTTTCGTTTTATCTCTAATGCCTCAAGGTTAAATGTATCCACCACACCATTAACAATTTTATGTGCTCTTATTTCTCTTAACGCTCGACGCATGAGGCGTTTCTGGTCTCTAATGTTTGCATCAAATATTTGCGTACCACCATTTTTCCAGCTCATCCCCGGGGTAGAGTTAACTTTGAAGAGTGAGTGTGTTAAGTGGGTGAACCAGCTTTCAATTTCCTATGGGCTCTTATCCCGCATTAGTTGCTTAATGGTCTTATCGCTAGGGAATGTAATGGTAGTCATTTTTTCAATGGATCTTTCGGTCCATTGAATTTTGTTGCCCGCTTGGTTAGTTGTCAGCTCTCTGCAGGCGCCCACCTTAGTGCCATCCCCACCACCTTCCATACATAATGTGAGGGTACCATGGTCACTAAAATCATTCAACTTGATGTTTAATTGCAGAACGTGTGGGAGGATACACTCTGACACGGCCATGTAGTCAAGGACTGCAGATTTTTCCCCCACTGACCAAGAATCTTTCCCTGGTATGTCCCCCCTTACGCGGCCATTTAGTATAGTCAGGTTCCATTCTCTAAGGATATCAAGCCAGAGTCTCCCTTTGTTATTACTCTTGGGCCGGGACATATCACAAATATTCTGGACGTATCTGTAAGTCCCACACCCTTCCAGATCAAGGCATTTCGCATTCAAATCTCCACAGAGTATGGTAGCTGACTTATTATCCCCCGTACACTAAGCGCTCAACAAGGTATCCAATATATCCCCAATAGGTTCTGTATTCTGCTCACCTGGGGGATCATAAACATTAATAATCAGAACCTCATTAAAGCCTGCCCAACCTCCCGGCGGGTTTATTTGAATCGCCAGGACATTTCCTCCAGGGCTATCTTGGTAGATCAGTTTAGGGTTATATGAGGACTTAACACAAGTTAACAGTCCCCCCTTTGGTCTTCCTCTATCTCCTTTTACTGCCATACATTGGAAGGTGACATAGCCATCAAATTCTATGGCAAAAGTTACCCAGGATTCTTGCAGTACGAATATATCAGCCGATAGTAGGGCATAGCGAGACAATCCCTCTCTTATCCAGTGGCTATGTCCCCTTGTGTTCCAACTAATGATAGTAGAGGTTCATTCTCTTTTCTTCTGGGCAAACATTCCCTGTAACCACACCCACCCTTGTTCATCACTAAATTTTTGTGCCGCTTTTGTTGTCGTTGATACAGCAGCACTAGAGGTACAGGCGCAAGTGCATTTTTGGCACTTATCTTCTCTTGAGACAGATGGTATAGGTACGTCTAGTTCATATCCCAAGTGTTACAAAGACGACCGATTTGCCCTTAACATAGCGGCTGTCTCAGGTAAGCAGCAATGGACTGTTGTAACTTTTACTCCCTTTAAGCGCGAAGGTTCAGCAAAATTGACATCGCTGGTATTCAGTATTCTTAATGATGGTATTTTTTCAAAGAGGTCGAAGAGAGAAGATCTATTTAATTGAATGCCCGTTTTTCCTCCCTCAATAGGCGCTATGATCAAATTTTTTATGTCCAGTTTTTCAGGCCTCGTAGAACCCCGCCCACCCGGGCAAGGAGTTTTGGAAGAAATATGTTGGGGGGCCTCAGGTTCCTGTCTGGGTAAGGATACTGAGTTTTGGATAGACGTGCCTGTTTCAGAGCAATTTGACAACTGGGCTTCCAAGTGCTGGCTAGGTTGCCCCGGTTACTCATCTATTAGCCAGCTGGTTAAAGTGCCCACTGTTTGGGATGATCTTCTCTTCCTTCTTGCAGCCCATTTTGATTGTTTTTTAGATAGATTTTTAGCTGGTGGTCGAGGGGTAGAATTTCATGGGGGCGGATTGGTGGGTTTATCCTCGCTTCTCTTTGCTGTCTTTTCTGTTTTCTAGAGGGTTGGGCTCTGTTTTCCGGCACACCCTCGCCTGGAAGAGAGGGTCCCTGTTCCACTTCGATCGAGGTTTCCTTATCTAAGGATGGCGCTGGCATTGCCCTATCCCGTCCTTTTTCTGGGATGGCAGTGGGCGGGATTTCCCTCAGGTCGATACAGGGAATATTAGGTGTTTTAGTAGATGCACTCAGCAGTTTGTAGAGCACAAGCACCACTCTCCCCTGTGCTTTTTGATCTTCATGAATCGTACCACAGAGTTTTAGCAGTATTTTAATGGCAAAGTTGAGAGTAGCGTTTCCAGTTTGTGATGTATCATGGGTACTGTAGTCTGACTGTACCTGATCATGTAACGAATTTCCAGATTCAAAGGCCATGTTTTGACTGGCAGATAGTTTCGGTACCTTTGGGGAAGGTGTAAGATTCATGTTTGGTAAGGAGGGGGGTCTGTTTGGGAGGCCGAGGACACGGGAATAGGATGATCCTCATCCCCTAAAAGGGTTTTTACAGATTCCTCCAATGTCGGGATCATGGACCCTTTTTCCTCAAGTGTATCGGGTATCATATCACTAGCTACAGGAGACACTGCCACCTTTTCATCCATTTCTTTCCCCTCTTGTTTGCCCACCCGCTCCTGAAGGGCATAACATAGCTGTAGAAGAGAGTCATTATCTAGATCTAGCGGGCAGTAGCTGCCTTCTCCTTCTATTTGCGAGGCATTCCCTTTTTTGGAGCCAGTCGCAGGCCCTCCCTCTGTAGGTTTACAGGGAAAGTAAGCATCCAGAGGGCCCTTTTGGGGGGTCATCACTTTTCCTCCTGGGGCGTTGTTTTCCCCGTTTTCTCCCATGGGGTTTTTGTCCATATCGACTGCGGTTCCTTTGTTTGACCGTAACCCATATGGTTTCCTTCCCCTTACTGATGCCGTTTTATTTTGGCTAATTGCCTTTCCTGGCATCTTCACGTTTTTTCTGATTTATCCGAGCTGAAGAAGGGAGGAAAATAAGGGAGGACAAAGGAGGGAAAGGAAGGAGGGAAGGGAAGGGTAATCAGGTTACAGCTCTTGTCTTTTGCTCCACTTGGAGCCACCAAAAGACAGCAGATTAAAAAAAAAAGCCGTTTTTAGATAACGCTGCTACCTAGGGCTATGACAATATTATTGCCACACTCCCAGAGGCTTGCCAGAATATCCAGCAATTGCCAGCAAACGGTTGTTCGTCAGGATACAAACGATAGTGCACAGAGGAGAAGAAAGGTTTGGCAGAGTCTTGCAAACTTTGTTTTTTGTAATATAGTACCTGTGCCTTTCAGTGTGCAGTCAGCTAGGTCGGGGCTTCCTCCTTACTCGCTCCCCGATTAACACGAATAACACACTGCGCACACCGCGCGCTCCGCGTAGGAAGCCCTTTTTAAGGCTCCACCCTCTCCTGAGGGGAGCAACAACAAGTGTAAACAGACTCCGCAGCAAAGTCCTTGGGCACGAATCTCACGAATAACACACTGCGCACACCGCACGCTCCGCGTAGGAAGCCCTTTTTAAGGCTCCACCCTCTCCTGAGGGGAGCAACAACAAGTGTAAACAGACTCCGTAGCAAAGTCCTTGGGCACGAATCTCACGAATAACTTTAATAATTATAGCCATTAAAATATAGTCACAACCGAACCAGTCTTTGTTTAATAAAAAACAAATTTGCCTGTGTATTGTGCTTTCCTACCAATTTCAATTTGCATTCATCCCATAGAAAATCCCAAATGGTAATCCAATTAAGAGTAACCCCTTTCTATCCAAATCCTATCTGTTATGTGCCTCTTTTCCCTGTCCTGAAAACCGATTTTCGATTTTGACATCCAAGCCCTTTCCGTGGCTGCCTGTCATCAAAAGCCCTGTGTAGAAACAAATTGCCATTTTGCCACATGTGTTTTCTTTTGCATTCTGGCTTTTTCCCAAAATTGATTTTTTTACCTGTGTTCACGTTGCCTTGGTGCCCTGCTTAGTAATCTGTAAGATTCCTTATCACTTGAGTGTAGCAACACGAATTTCTGTCGTATCTATCCCATCGCAGTTGTAAACTGCTGTGCAAGAAACAAGTGTAATCCGATTATGCCATTTTGCTCATAGTTACGGTTTTCAATGTCTTTTCTGGTCTCTCATCTTGGGGTGGTGTGCTGAATTCCAAAATCGATGTGTTCCTCTTCATTCTGACTCCTTGCCACTCACTGCCTTCCATCCACAAAGAATTTAGTTAGCTGAAGTTTGGGGGGTGATTGTTGGGGAGTACGTAACTTGAGTGTTATGTGTTATTTTTAAAATCAATTTTGCTTATGTTTGCTATTAAAGGTTTCTGTATATTAATTTAGGAGTTTGAATCAACTGTATTGTGGGAATCTTTGCATTTGCATTGCCACAACACTGGTGGTTGCTGCCCAATTGTTTGATTTTGCTAGATTTTTCATGTGACCATAAAATTAATAAATATCATATTGTTACACTCCGGCCTGGTTCTGGCCCATTGCGACACGGGGTGTTTGTTAAGGTGGGTGAGAGATGGGTTGGGGGCCTACTCAAATAAAGAACCCAGGGTTGAAATAAAAATAAAAAGCATTTTTATTGTGCGCCACATTGCTTCTCAGTGGAAGAAGTCCCTGGCTGGAGTATGCCATGTTATGAACCCGTTACACCAGCATCTTCATCCCCACTCAAACAGGTGGTAGCCTCCTTCACTTCACATATTTTCAATAATGGTACATAGTCAAACAGCAAAGGCTGCATAGACTTGCACTTGGGAAGGACCTCAGCCTTTGCTGCACCTTTAATGGCTGCAAAAAATCTTGGGAGATATATCACTTGTTGGGTGTCTTGACCCACGTTCAAGTTATTATGCTACAACATTTGGTGCTGTGGGCTTAGAAAATCCAATATGGCGGAAATACCCACATTTGCGCCAAAATCCAGGAAAACCGTGCAGTTTGTGCGCACACCAAAACAGTCGCCTGACCTGCCACTCACCAGTGTGAGCGTGAGGGGCCAGAAGCGCCATGAGCGAAATCAGTGCTAAGGAATATGGTGCTGTTCAAAATCTGTTGTTATTAATGTCAAAAATGGGTGCAATACTGGTGCTCACCACTACCAGAAAGCCGGCGTTTTAAAACCCACAGACACTTGTGTAAAACTGAACAAATGAATCCAAACCAGGCCAAAGAAAGACTTGCTAAGAGGTGGATACAATGTAAAACTATATTCTGAAATGACGGGAAGGAAGTAATTATCTAATGTATGTATTGAAAATAGCTGGGGATGTCAGCAGCTTAAGTGAATTTGGGTTTAAAGCCACTAAAATCGAAATGTTTAGAATAAATGAGTGACCTACCTTTGAGTGTCGCTTAGGTTGCAATTGTTTAAATGTCATAGTTTTGAACTTAGAATCAGTGTTGTAGCTGTATGTGTAAAAATTGCAAGTTTGGTTTGAATGTAGAAAACTGGGAACCAAAGTGACATTTAGCTGAAGCCTGGCTTAAAGAGATTGAATTCTGCCTGACAACTACCCCCGACAGGAGTTGAAACTTGATCAGCAGCTGTGTTCCCAGGCCTGGCTGCATTCTGCTGCCCCTGCCAAAAGGAGATGACACCTCTCTGATTGAATTAGGGGAGTGGCACCTGGGGACTGCAGGAAACTGAACAATGAGCCTTCCTTGGCCCAGGCAAATGTTAAATTAGGGGGGCCGTAAATGGCTTCCTCTTGGAAGGAAATGGGAGGGGTGCTGCATCTGTGAGCAACTTGAGTTGGAGGAAGTGGACAAACCAGAAATTCCACCATGTGCTTTGGGAAACCACACCCCTCTGGGCCAGAGCATAATTTTAAAAAGATGGATAATTCATAGTATGGACTTGTTAAAATTATATAATTAATATCATTATTCTTGTGATTTTTCTGTGCACATTTTAAGAGGTGTTAGAATCTGTACCATGTTCTGAGGCAAAACCCCATGAATTATGGAGATTGCAGACACGGGGTTCACGCTAGAAAAATGAAAATTTACTGGAATATGTGTAGAAAGGCGGTGTACATTTGTGCCATTTTTGGTAAACGTCCAATATTGGTAAACCAACTAAAAACGAAAATAAGTTCTCATTTTTTAATGCAAGCTCTTAGGAAGATCAGGGTTGAACAAGAATGTACCTTAAGTCATCTGCAATCTGTACATGTAATGTCAACCACTTGTGTATCTGGGAAATATGTTTAGATATGAAAAGGACTTTCTAAGGTAAAAGCAAAGGGGCGTTTCTTCAATAGACTGTAAGACTCTGACTCACTCTGACTCACTGCACTGCTCCCTTCTCAAATCAGGTCAAAGAACAATCCTTGACCTATCAAATCATGAGTGGGTTGGGCAAAGAAAGTTAGCATCCACACCCATTTTCAAAAGACATAAAAAGAGCCACTGGAAGCCAGACAGGGACATTCATTTTACAACCTTCAACTGAATTCCTGCGCAGCACGCTGACGGAGAACTCCAGAACTTCACTCCAGAACTTAAAGCAGAGAGGCCTGGACCACCAGCTAAATCCTTTTTCAGCAGGCCTTAAGAAACCAGCAATCCAACCAAACTATTCTACAGCCGGGCGAGCTGTTGAATTCTTTGCCCAGAACTTTTGCCAGAACCGGTAGCAGACCCAGAAAGAAGTGCCGACAGCAGAACCACAGACCAGATCAGGACCAGAACCAGAGATCCAGACCGCGGTGAAGTGCAGAGCAGAGCTGAACCAGGGAGCTGTAACTTCAGAACCATCTGCCCGGAGTCCAGTCCAACCTGCTGACCAGACCCTGACGGCCTATTTCAAATTCATAGTGTGAGTACTCAGCCAGAACTGTGCAAAACTAATATCTTAGCTTAAAACAATCTGATTCAAAACATTTGAACCTGTCCAGAACTGCATCAGAGGAATCGTGTGTTCCTTCTTCGATTTTAAACCTGGAAAAGTGTCATTTTTCCATTTCGAATCATTATTTCATTTCTGAAAATCTACCTTCACGAAATCGTCTGTATCTCTTGAACCGTTCGTGCTAGAGATTTAACTTTCATTTTAAAACTAAGATTCTAGGCTTTCCAACAAACCCAGAACCGACTTTCTATTCATTATACTTTTTCCGTGATCGCGCTCGACGCACTCGGAAAAAGTGCCACGATTGGCTCAAATTTCTTCACTTGTCAAAATAGCAGCTTCTTGCTTTCCTTTGCTGAAATTCGTTTGCAACCTGACAATCATTCATAGAGCATTGCTAAAGTGATCCTGAACTAATTTAAAGTAGCTGTCACCCACCCTGAATCTCTTATGGGGAATTAAAATCATTTTTAGCATATTGTTCCCTTCTTTGCAAACCACATTTAAAGTACTTTGCCTTTGTTTAAAATCATCCCTGTTTCTCTAAGCTTGCTGGGGGGGGAATTGGAACTTTGTGTTGCATTTTTGTTGGTATTCTTGAAGACTGTGTGCTCCCCTGCCATTTCCTTATATTGCATAAAGCGGGGCGGGAGTGAATTGTCAGAGAAAAAGTGATCATATTATCTTTTGCTGAAATCATATCAAGTTTGTTTCTGTACTGACTTTTATTCATCTTTGCATCTCCTTGAAACCATAAAGCATTCCCACCTACCGTGTTCTTTCCATACCAACTCCTAAGTAATAAAATAAGTGTGCTAGTGTAAGATTATCCATTGTTGATCAACATCATATTCTTAACTGTGATATCAAAATTCATTTATTATAAAAGTGTGATATATATCTATTGTTTAATTTTTCAAATAAACCTTTTAAATGTGCAAAACAAACCTACTTCTTGGCTCAGTGGGGTCAGGGGGATTCTAAGAGAGGGGCGTTATACAAGGGTTCATCCTCCAATTACAACTTGTCATAAACATATATAAATAAGGGCTTCCCTTGAGCAATCCCAGGCAAGGCACTGACTTAGTGGGAATGCTTGATTGGAGTCATTAATACACTACAGGATCTCTTCTAGCCCCATGCATGCTGGAAATTCTCGGATTCCTAGCTATAAAAAATACAATTGTAGTCTACTGCACTGAACGGTTTGTACTATATATGTAAGTCACTATATTTAATTTGTAAACCAGATGTTATCATACCTATCCCCTGCCCCTTTATGCTATCCCCATGCTTTTTATTTATATATAACAAACATTTCAAGTAAGGTGACCTTGGTAGTGAGTCATGCATCCAATGTCCCATTCCCCTTTCTCCTCTTCTAATGGAGTAATCATTTGGAAGGATATTTGCTACATAAACGTGACTGACTTGTAGGTGGTGAAAGCAGTGACATTTTTAAGAGCTGAAAAACATAATACTTTTACATCTTGCCGCCTACATCCCCACACACAGTATCTCTCGCCGCGGTAGAATTAGTTACCATGATTAGGGAGCAGAAGCAACAGATTGGACCGCAGAAGCAACAGATTGGACAGCAGGACCAATGCTTTCTCATAAAACAACTACCTTATCTGGTATGATAAAAGATACACATATTATTAGGCTGGTTAGATATTTGACATACCTATTTCTCTCCCCTTGCACTAGCTCCTGCCGATTTCCCAGAAACTTCACAGGAAGAAGATACAGATTCCCTCTTATCACTGGGTTAAATCATAAAACAAATAAAGATAGTTTCAGAACATTTTCAGTGGGAAGAACCAACACAAGGCATCTGGACATGGCTTTAATTAAATGGATAAGCGCACAAGGAGCCGAGAAACAACACAGTCATTGAATGAAACCTGAAACTAAACTCCTTGTGACATTATCGTACACCTAGACTTACATTCATCGGGTGCATTCATTCATTACACGCGCTAGGTGTGTAAAATGCGCCTCATGGAAAATTTAAACTGTGTCACTCCGATCAAAGCGTCTCAGCAGATTGGACTCGAGCCCCCATGAAAATGTTGGCCTTTTTTGACTCGACCTGCCTCACCTACAGAACCGTGTCTGGGCAGAGCAGGACACACTTCACCCCACCCCTAGTCATGCCTCTCAGAAAGGGAGGGGGACATACATGGAGCAAGAGTACACCTTTGACCTGATTCTGGGAGTGGGCTTCCTATCCGGCTGCCTTTGTTCTTGTGGTTGGTTAATGATTAGGCCGCTGCAAGAGCCTGTACAATTCCATGCACGATGACACACACCTAAAAGCATGAAATATGAACCCTTTTAGCCCTCAATCTACCCTCAAACTCACAATGAAAATGAGCAAGTCATCGTACCGAACTTGATTTGGGGTCCCGCCACCAGCTTGAATTGCCACAGTTAGAAGGAAGGGTGCAATGCAACCAGTGCTCCATACCGCACAAAAAGCAGCACTCTAGACCATGCCACACATTCTAGTACCTGGAGCAGAATGCAAGGCAAATGGTGCTATGCTGAGATCCACACATGGTGTGAGTGGGGCAACAAGCATTGGAACCAGGTTTTCCAATTCCAAGGTACTAGGCTTCCCATCGCCTACCAAATGTTGAGCTGTCATGGTATGCCACCACTGCATGGTAAAGGCCCTATGAACAAATGCAATCATTTGTGCACTGTGCATAGCAGCAATTACTACTTGCATCTCGCGGCATGCATTGCAGAGATATTCTGAAATGCACAGCAATGTGCATTCCCCTATACTGCAATGCAGGGTTGCAAAAATTCCATGTCATGCTCTACTGAGTCTGATCCTATTAAGATTGCCACTGCAGTGCGCATCTGCTGTGAGATAACATGCATTATCAAGTTGGCCTCTGTGGCAGTTGAATCGTGCATTGAACAGCTTAAATCCGAAATCACAGGTATCACAGGTATTGTTCAAACAAGCACTGCGGTCATGAGGTGCACACACTGCAGGTGCCACACCCGACACATCTTGTGTGCACAATGAGACAGAGTATGGAAGAGTGAAGGCAGCTCCTCAGGACTGTAATGATCACATTAAATGGCCTTAACTTTGAAAGTGGTGTAGGGGAAGATTCAGCGTGCAAAACCATTGAGCAGGCTGCAATCTAGGCCCCCTGAAATGTTGGGCTATGTATTGTAGAACACAACACTTCTGACCAGCCACGAGTCTAAATCAGGCAGGTCGAGTCAACATAGCCCAACATTTTCGCGGGGGCTTGTGTCCGATCTGCTTAATGGTGTTACTCTACTGGCAGCCACAGAAAGAAGATGAGATTGACATTAAGAGAGAGAGCGAGATGCGGGGTAAAGAGAAGGTGAGAGAAAAATAGATGCAGCAGGACACAGACAGAGGAATAGAAGGAATAGAAGGTGCGTGGAAAGTGGAAACACAGACAGAAGACTGTGGGAAAAAAGGAGAAGAGAGAGTTCAAAAGATGTCTGTTGCCGGTTCAGCTGTTTTAGGAAATGTCTAGGAGAGAATTTCATGAGGGTCGTTACAAGTTTGCCGGTCCGAGAACCACGAGTTCTGCTCGCGGGTGCCATTAGGGCCTCCAGGTCTGTCCTGGCGGCCATACCGGCACCCGCGAGCAGAGCATGTTGGTGCAACCAATCTCCCCATTCACATTGAGCCCAATAGGGCTCAATGGGAATGGGGAGCATTTCATCCCGGCGACCGCAAATGGGCAATTACTGGGTCCGGCACGGCCGTAATGACCCGGTAATTGGCCAGGATTTTTCAGAAGTTTGGCAGCAGCCTGCCGGTTTTACCAACAAGGCTACCGCCAAACGTATAATGAGGCCCCATGTTTGCCTCGGTCAGTTTTAGGGTGGAATTCACTTACTTTGCCGTGGCTGTGGCTTCTTGTCCGGCGTTCGATCCTCTCCTCTCAGTGTTCTTCCCATGGTCGCAGGCACAATCTCGGACTGTGATGGAGGCGTGCAGCAGGTAAGGAAAGACCAAAATAGTGCCTCCTTTTATGAGGGCTGGCTGCCTGGCTTGGGGATGCAACTTCCTCTCGCGACCCCTTGCAGGGTTTGTAAGACTTGCAAGGGGTTACCGGGGGAAGTTGCAGTTAGTGGCACTTCCTGCTGCGATGCTGTGGCTGCCACTGCTGTGACTGACAGCAGTGCCAACCAAAGGATCCCACGATCTGCAACTTCCTCTGGTGACCCGTGTTGTGAGAGGAGGTTGCAGTTTGCGTGACGCGGAGGTTGGAACTTATGTCAGTCACAGCTGCCTCTGGGGGGTGTTTCAATGTGGTGGCTGGCAGCAGCAGCAGCAGGATCATTTCCCTCTGCAGCGTTGTGGGGCAGGGGAGCCCCGGCAGGGCCCCTGCTCAGTCCCACTTTTTAAATAATGCCTGGACTGGGCCCTGGCTAGCCCCAGCCAGTTTAAAGCCCTGGGAATGCTGGATCCCAGTAGATGGCCAGAGGAGAAGGCGTGTAACTAGGCTACCCCAGGTGGGGAGCAGCAGATGTCAGTTTCACTTGCCCTAACAACTGGGCTTGGGGAAATTGCATGGCAGCACCACAGCAGAACCTGAGATGGGAGCACGGCAGGGCCAGCACAGACAGTCTCTTCTGCAGACAGCAGAAACCGGACCTAGCCAGAATTGCTTCGATCTTCTCTTATTTCAGCATCCTATCCGCATCTGCTTCTCGATTCTGCCTCTCCTTTAAATTCCTCCATCTTTCCTGGTACTTGTCTTCCTTCTTATAAACATGACAACATTCTACCTACTGCACACACGCTGTTACTCGCCTGCAGTGACAAACACTGAAAATAAAGAAACATCTCTTGTGGAAACCCATCCAGGTACCTAGTAGCGATACAAATACAATCGGTTGTGTTATTTGTTTTCAGCGCGAGTCATTAAAACGTGAGAGCTCATATGTGCATGTATTTATTTTGATCGTGCAGTCAGGCATTTTCAATGCAGAAACTCGCGAGAAGGAAAAAAGAATCCCATTTTAGAAATGTGTATCTTCATCGTCAACGTGAGAGGAGCAAGGGGATCCATTTTCATGTAGCCACGCAGATATTGCGTTTAGGAGATCTGAGTGTCATCAGCAAAGTGTTAATTGCAGGAGCTTTGTGATGCGGCTCACCAATACCTGGCTAACATGATTGCGGGGAAGGTGGGGAATGATTAAGCACTTGGCTGTTGTGCATCCGTCCTCAAATAGCAACCAATCCACTTCACACTCAGGTCATTAGTGTTTAAATACGCGTAAAAATAGCACTAACAGTGCTAGCTTTAAAACATCTGAAACTCATATAACGTATACTGCTAAAAATGCAAGTTCTTTTCCAAAGCATTACTTTGAATGACATTTGCATTTGCACAAATGGAAACTTGCAGACGCTAAAGCCAAGAATATATTAAAAAATAAATGCATTATTAAATGTTTGCTTTAACTGAAGAAAGGTTAACCTCCCTGCAAACTTCATCAGCTCTCAGAATGTCCACAAATGTCAGACGATTGGTTACACAAGATGTTGAGCTAGGCCCCACATTTTCCCAGGATAATGCTTTTCCACCCCATGCTGCATGATGTCAATAAGAACATTTCCTGCAACGTCCTGGAAAAGTGCAGACAGCTCACAAGAGACGCAGAAAAAATCTAGGACCTCTGCCAACAGCATTCCATTATGTATTCTGGTATCTTAATTTTCTCTCTTTTTTTTAATTTATTGCCACTATGCAATTGTAATGCTTTTCAAAGAAAAGAACAGCTTTAAAAGCATAGTGTAATAGTTGATTTTTTATATTAGTTTAACAAAATACAAAGTTTTCGTTATGCTATTGTATTGTGCAACTGTCTTCTTTGCTCAATTAAATAGCCGTGCTCAAGCCCACACCACTAAGAACTGAGAGACTGGCTCCAGCACTGCTTGCATTCCTCCTCCATTCCAGACTGCGGACACCACAAGGCCGGCGAGAGGTTTCCCAAATAAGACAGAAATTAGACCCCTTTGTAAGAAAATATGTTTCTATGATAACGTGAGTGACGAGACGCTATTTTCATGTTACTGGATTCTAGAACTGCTTGAGGTCTAAATGAAACGGAGAAAATAGGAAGGACATTCGAGTTTTTTTAGGACAATGCATTTACATGTAGGAGAGGAGGAATAGATGTCTGCACGATTTATTACGCTGCTTATTATTACCCACGGTGTGTGGTGCTCCTTTATCGACCTCGGAAGGATGAAAGGCTGAGTGTGGCCCTGCCGGGATTTGAACCGCTGTCAAAGCGAGCGCTCTACTCGCTGTGCTATCGGACCGGCTATGTATATGTATATGTGGGGAAGGGTAAAGCTAATAAAAATATATAGGTGTATGGTGGAGGGGCCGTGGGGGGTCTATCGAATTGTGGAGACTAGCATGCATTATATCTAGACAGAATTGTGAAGATTAGCCTTGCGTCACATCTAGACAGAACTGCGATGGCTAGCATGCGTCACATCTAGACAGAATTGTAAAGATAATCTTGCATCTCATCTAGATAGAATTGTGGAGACTAGCACACATCACATCTAGATAGAACTGTTCATATAATCATGCATTGTTCTAGATAGAATTGTGGTGATTGGCATGTGTTACATCTAGATAATGATGCCACTAACCAACCCTACTAAAAACTCTCACCCTTCTGAATACACCTCTCAAACTCTCTCTAGGTAAACACAACCATTCTGCTAAAGCACAACAAACTGCACACACTTCACTACATCGCAACAACAAAACAAACCACAAATAGCCTCGCACAACAGCACAAAACGGCTACCTATGAAAAAGAACACCTAAGCTCAGCAAACTGTTAATGGAACTGAAGCTACCAACAGCACATCACAACTCTCTTGCACTTTTCTCACCCAGTCCTCCTAACATATCCTATCCTCTTTTCTTTCAGATCTGCCAGAGCACCAGGGGAACACTCTGATGATGATAGTGCAAGGTATAAATATCCTTTAACATTAACATAGAGCAAAACAGTGGTTGCTAGAATTTAACAAGCCGTCAAATAAACATTAATAATATTTATCGAAGTACAATATATAGAAGTGTCTAAGATAGCCAGAATCGAGGTTACATTAAGGTGTTTTAGAAGAACCAGGACTTCAGATCTTTTTTCAAATGAAGGAGAAATGGAACAGTCTGATTGCTGCCAGGATGGATTTCCATTGGACAGGAGCATAGCATGGGAATGACTGCTTGCTAACTTTCTCCTTTTAAGCCAGTCTAGTTTCTAGTCTGGCGATGGTCTTACTGTAAGATGACCATGCGCTACATGACAAAATTAGTTTGGCCATTAGGTAGGCCATCATACTGGGGGGATGGAGGTTACTTTGTTTTAGAGCATGCTTTTTTTTTAACCATAACCAGATCCTAGTTAGGACGAGTCCCACTGTAATTCATGCAAGGTGGGGGAAATGTGGTCAGATTTCCTAGTGCCAGTGTTGAGGAGAGCCACAGCATGGTGGGCTGCTTTGAGCATGGCTAGGTAAAAAGTTGGGAGCCCTGTGCAGAGTTCATTAGTTCCATTGATATGCCATAACCTGAGAGCCTTCCTCATCATTTGGAAGTTCTGGGGCTGCAGTAAGTGCTTGAATTTGCTGAGTGGACATATCTGATACCACGCAATTGCAGCATTTTCCTGATGTTTTGTTGAAAGGATAGACTGCTATCCACAATAAAGCATTGGGAGTTTAGTCAGTGGGTGAGGTGAGGGTTGCACCCATCCCAGCACTTGTTGTCCAGCCAACTTTGACTGGGTTCATGCTTGGTGGGATGGACCAACAGTATGAATTCAGTCTTAGTGAGATTAGGCGTTAAACAGGCACTTGTCATCCACAGTTGAATGGCTGCAAGACAAGAGCTGAGATAAGCAATATCTTTTGTGTCAGTGACCTTTATGTACAAGTGTGTATCACCTGCGTTCTTGTGTATCCCGATGTTGGTGTCATCTAGGAGTTAAAGAAGCCATTCCATATATCATACCCTATCATACATGGCCAACTTATGAAGATCCACCCTGCCATGGAGAATGCTTTCTTGGTGTCTATAAATGTACAGTATGGGGAAAGTCATCAAACAGTGGCTGATGACAGTGTTTACTAGATGAGTATTCCACATTGTTGAGCGACCAAGGACAAACTTGTGATGTTTCAGCCACACAAAGCCCGAAATGACGGAAATATAATCACCTACGATTTTGAAAAATAATTTATCGTCACAGTTCAATAACATTATAGGGTGATATGAATGTGGCAATTTCTAATTTGTACCCTTTTTGGGGATACAGCTATTTTGGCCCGACACCATGATTTAGGAGCAACATAGTCAATAGCAATCTCTCCTATAGCCTTAAAAAGTATGATTTTTCAACATGCTTTAAAGAATTGACGGGTCATTCCCTCCTCTCCTGTCACCTTACCGACCGGAAGGCCATTCATATCTTTGTGAACTTGAGAGTTTTTGACGGGTCATTCGCTCCTCTCCTGCCACCTTACCGACCGGAAGGCCATTCATATCTTTGTGAACTTGAGAGTTTGCACCTTCCAGCATGTAATGCTGTGCAGACAAGAAGGAGGATATTGTTAACTCTCAGAGAAATGAACAGCATTCTCTGCTTGTTACATTTCATCTGATGATCATTTAGGGAAGTTTATAACTGAGAGCATTCTTCGCAAATAGTTTTGTTACTTTTCACAGTGTCTCCAACAGGCAAGATCCTAGACCTACATTTCCCCTCTGATGTAAGGATGCCAGTATGTTACTAACTATTTACTTTGCACAAACTATGCTTCTCTTCAGCGGCATATTTGTAGATCCAAATCTTGGTCTACGAAAGCTTCAATTCATCCACATATGTCACTGCTAGTGAGGACATGTTCATCTCAGTTAATTGCCCTGTGTATAATTAATATGCTGGCATGCTGATTTTCCAACTACTTATTGCTATCCAATGCCTGCTTCTTTTTAATTGGCTAGCCATTTTCACCCAAGTGAAGTGTGAAGTCCAAATCCCGCTAAGCACATCTTCAGAGTATCCTGCATCACCCCATAGCTGGTAGAAACTCCATTCAGGTTAATAAACTCATCATTTGATGACTTTACTTCCTGACAAAAACCTTTGCCAAAAGGTACAATCTTTGAACATATTAAGAATCACAAATCCAACATGTTACTGATGTCTGAGCTTGATTGCAGCTTCAGGATAACGTAAAGGTTTGTGGTCAGATAAAACGAGCTCAGAAGGCAGCAATAAGATCCATTATCCCATTCCTCATTAAACGGAGTGAGGTTGACATAATTATATTATTATTATTATGGTATTGATCAAGCTCGGGCCTAGTTACAAGAAGCAACAGAGCACTTTACAGAGGTATACACCAATACAGATACATAACGGAGCACTTTACAGATGTGTACAGCATTACAGGTGCATAACTGAGTGCTTTTCAGTGGTAACAACAGAACAGATATACAGTGGGGGTTAGGATATGGGGGGAGAAGAGGGGTGCAGCTATACTGGATGGCGGGTAGGAGAGGGGCAGATGGCATCTAGTGAGTCAGGTGGTGCGGGGTTTAATCTGATGGCCTAGGTGGTGAGGAGGAGAGACTCCTTGAAGAGGTGGGTCTCGATTTCTTTTCTGAATTGAAGGAGCGTGGGGGCGCATCTGATGCAGACGGGAAGGAGGTTCCATAGTCTTGGGGCATCTGGTCCTTTCCTTCATACATACAAATTTTACTTGTGCAAAAGCAAATAAAAAGAATAACCCTCATCCCGACAGGGGCACATGCACAAAAAATCAATTTCCGAGTGCTTTCATTGCAATTCTCTGAATACAGGACTTGATGTGCATTTTCAGTATATATTATTCTGTGATGTTGTACATCTACATTAGAACAGTAACTTGTTTTTGGTCGACTCCCTTTTGTTGACCGGCTTTTGATTTTTCTCATTTATTAATTTTATTTATTTATTTGGCATTTGTAGATCGCGCCGAACCGAGGGCATCTGGGCGCTGGTTGCAGTACATACATGAGGTAGAATACAGTCAAGATAAAGTTAACACAAATGAGAGGAATAGCAAGAGAACTTGACAGTGTGATCTATGGGTCTTGCATGAAGAGCTAGGTTTTAAGTCTTTTACAGAAGAATTTGGGAGTTGTGAGGAGGTACGAGGTAGTGGCCCAGGTGGGTCTGTCAGAGTGGGGTTTGGCACATTTGTTGGAGAGGCATTTTGGGGCCTTGTTTGCCACTTGTGCGTGATAGAAAGAGTTTTGAATCTGATGCAGTCTTGGACACATAGCCAGTGGACATTGTGTCTGACAGCAGAGATGTGTTCTTTCTTTGGGATGTTCAATGCTGCTCTTATGCTTGTGAAGGAACCTGCAAAGAGGACGTTGCAGTAATCGAGTCTGGACAATATGAGGACTCTCGCTAGTGTAATGTAGCTGTCTGATAGGGAGAATGGTCTGCAGGCATTAATGAGTTTTGCTGTATAGGCTGCTGCAGAGGCTGTTGCATTAACTTGCCTAGTTCGAGAGAGCAAGGAGTCTAGATAGATCCCTAGGGTTTTACTTTCTTCAGGACGGTGATGGGGTTCCTATCTGTAGTGGAAGATTTGTAGTCATCATCAATTTTGTTTAGTCAGGATTTGGTCCCTACTAATAGGAGTTCTGTTTTATCATCATTTAGACAGAGTTTGTGTTGCTCCATCCATGCTTGGATGATTTGATATATTTTGTTGAGGGAATTAGTATGCTTGTTGTAGTTCCCGGAGATAGGCAGGAAGATTTGCGTATCGTCTGCATAGTTGGTTTAAGAGACAACTAGGTTCGTCCAGGAGGTCGACCAGGGGCTTAGTAAAACTTTTATAAAGTGTTGGTGATACACACAAGCCTTGGGGAACACCCCAAAGGTCTGGGGCTGTGTGTGCCAGTTGCTAGGTTGGAGAAGACTCTCATTGTATGATTGGATAGGAAGGATTTGATCCAGGCTATGGCTTTGGTAGAGAAGTGGGCTGTGGAAGAGAGGTGTTGGCATAGGATGTTATGGTTCACTCGATCGAATGCCACAGAAAGGTCAAGCAGGAGTAGGATGGCTAGGTTCCCATTATCTATGATCTCATCCATTTGGATTTTCAGATCTAAGAGTGCAGGCTCTGCGCCATCTCCTGGGTTGAAGCCACATTGGCATTGGCTGAGGGGGGCTGTTTGACTGAAAGTGCTCCTGCATTGGCATGTATGCTGCTCTGTCTAGGATTTTGAGGAGAAAGGGGACAGTAATGATGAGGTTCTAGCTGCTTGGGATGATAGGGTCTAGTGTTTTTTTTTTTAATTTCTTTTTAGGAGCGGGAGGGTCCAGGCATCTTTCAGATTGTAGGGGGTAGGGGAGATGTCACCTTGTCATCTCAGGGTTTCAGGCCTTTAATGCTTTTGGTGACTTCTTTTATCGAGACTGGTCTGAATTCAAATAATTTGTTGTGTTTGAGTGAGGTGTCAGCTGGAGTATCTGGTAGGAGTAGTCTGGTATTTTTGGGGACAATTTTGTTTTGTAGTTGAGTGATTTTGTCCAGGAATGCCTTTTAAATATACATGCACCATATGGTGTCCTTGAGGCAACTTTCTGGTGTTTTGACAGGGGATTTGAGTTCCTGCAAGATGGCGAACAGTTTGTTTGTGCCTATTTTGGCTTTAGCTATGAGCTCATTGTAGGTAAGACTATTTGCTTGGAGAATGGCCTGTATGTACATTTTTTCTGCTGTGAGGAACTGGTCTTTATTAGCTTTTGAGGGTGTGCTTTTCCAAGTGGCCTCTGCAGCTCGCTTGGTGCACCGTAGGGTTTTGAGGTTAGTTGTATACCAGGAATTTAGGTGAGCTGTTGGTTTTGTTTTGTGTGTGCTCAGTGGGGCAATTTTGTCTATAGCTAGAAGGAGAGTATGATTGTAAAGCTCTGCCATAAGGGTAGGGTCACAGGCTGAGTGTTGATGGTCTATGATAAGCATAGCATCGGGAGCACATTCTCTGGGGTGACGTTGTGTGTGTTTCTTGAACGCGAGGCTGGGGCCAGTTGCAATAAAGTTTTGGGTGTAGTGTATTTTTGGATAGAGAAGGTGATGACATTTTGATCAGACCAGGGGCAAGGATAGCTGGAGGTGATGTTGGTCCTACTGTTCATATCTGCCAGTGTGATGTAGCTGTCTGATATGAAGAATGGTCTGCAGGCATTAATGAGTTTTGCTACATAGGCTGCTGCAGAGGCTGTTGCATTAACTTAACTTGTCTAGTTCGAGAGAGCAAGGAGTCTAGATAGATCATTATGGTTTTACTTTCTTCAGGACGGTGATGGGGTACCTATCTATAGTGGAAGATTTGTAGTCATCGTCAATTTTGTTTAGTCGGGATTTGGTTCCTACTAATAGGAGTTCTGTTTTATCATCATTTAGACAGAGTTTGTGTTGTTCCATCCATGCTTGGATGATTTGATATATTTTGTTGAGGGAATTAGTATGCTTGTTGTAGTTCCCGGAGATAGGCAGGAGGATTTACGTATCATCTGCATAGTTGGTGTAAGAGACAACTAGGTTCGTCCAGGAGGTCCACCAGGGGCTTAGTAAAATTTGTATAAAGTGTTGGTGATACACACAATCCTTGGGGAACACCCCAAAGGTCTGGGGCTGTGTGTTCCAGTCGCTAGGTTGGAGAAGACCCTCATTGTATGATTGGATAGGAAGGATTTGATCCAGGCTATGGCTTTGGTAGAGAAGTGGGCTACGGAAGAGAGGTGTTGGCATAGGATTTTGTGGTTCACTCGATCGAATGCCACGAAGAGGTCAAGCAGGAGTAGGATGGCTAGGTTCCCATTATCTATGATCTCATCCATTTGGATTTTCAGATCTAAGAGTGCTGGCTCTGTGCCATGTCCTGGGTTGAAGCCACATTGGCATTTGCCGAGGAGGCTGTTTGACTGAAAGTGCTCCTGCATTGGCATGTATGCTGCTCTGTCTAGGATTTTGAGGAGAAAGGGGACGGTAATGATGAGGTGGTAGTTGGTTGGGATGATAGGGTCTAGTTTTTTTTTTTTTTTTTTTTTTTAGGAGTGGGAGGGTCCAGGCATCTTTCAGATTGTAGGGGGTATGGGAGATGTCACCTTGTCATCTCAAGGGTTTCAGGCCTTTAATGATTTTCGTGACTTCTTGTATCGAGACTGGTCGGAATTCAAATCATTTTTTGTGTTTGAGTTAGGTGTCAGCTGGAGTATCTGGTAGGACTAGTTTGGTATTTTTGGAGACAATTTTGTTTTGTAGTTGGGTGATTTTGTCCAGGAGTGCCTTTTAGATATGCATGCACCATATGGTGTACTTGAGGCAACCTTCTGGTGGCGTGACAGGGGATTTGAGTTCCTGCAAGATGGCAAACAGTTTGTTTGTGCCTTTTTTGGCTTTAGCTATGGGCTCGTTGTAGGTAAGACTCTTTACTTGGAGAATGGCCTGTATGTACATTTTTGCTGCTGTGAAGAACTGGTCTTTATTAGCTTTTGAGGGTGTGCTTTTCCAAGTGGCCTCTGCAGCTCAGTTGGTGCAGCATAGGGTTTTGAGGTTAGTTGTATACCAGGAATTTAGGTGAGCTGTTGGTTTTGTTTTGTGTGTGCTCAGTGGGGCGATTTTGTCTATAGCTAGAAGGAGAGTATGATTGTAAAGCTCTGCCATAAGGGTGGGGTCACAGGCTGAGTGTTGATGGTCTATGATAAGCATAGCATCCAGAGGATATTCTCTGGGGTAACATGTGTTTTTCTTAAACGTGAGGCTGGGGCCAGTTGCGGTAAAGTTCTGGGTGTAGTGTATTTTTGGATAGAGAAGGTGATGACATTGTGATCAGACCAGGGACAAGGATAGCTGGAGGTGATGTTGGTCCTACTGTTCATATCTGCCAACCGGTCTAGCGTGCAGCCTTTGTTGTGCGTGGGGTGGGTGATGTGCTCCGTGAATCCTAACAATTCCATCCTGTTATTTCTGGCCACAGTGTTCGCATCTGCAGTGTCATTGAGGCCTAGATTGAAGTCGCCCAAAATAATAATTCTGGAGGAGGGTTTGGCATGGTTAGCGAGAAGGAGGGCTATATCCTCATCAAAGTAATGTGCTGGGCCTGGTGGTCTGTAAATGATGTAGTTGGTTAGTGAGGCAGTATCAGGGAACAAAACTTTGATCGAGAGTAATTCTCCTGAATGGAAGGTTTGGCTGGACAATTCTCTAATGGTCATCTGCATTTTGGTGATAAGGGCCACACCTCCTACTTTGGCAAGAGGAATTGCTCAGCAGTCCTGAGAGTTAACCAGTCATGTTTCTATGTGGTGTCAGGATTATCTGAACATAAATGTCAATACCACTAACACAGGGCTGTTTCACCAATTTCTACCTAATTTTCCAACTATGTACCTAATGGAGTAGACACTGTTGCTTTTTCTAATATATTTTAAAGGAATTGTCCCTCTTCTGAAGAGAATTTAATTGGTTAACATTGCAGCTTTGTAAATGCAATTGAGTCATCAGAATCATTGAAATGAGGAGGAAAAACAGAAAAAAGGTGAGAAACTCGTGATTCAGAAACAAGTGTCCAAAAAAACTAAATAAGAGAAAAGGTATCCCACACCCATACATTAGCCTTCCACAATCCCAACCCAATTAGAAAACTCTATCACTAGAATCTCTTGCTGTGAAGGGGGTTTCTGTACTCATCAGAGAATGCTGATTAAAATGGTGATGAGGGCTATCAGTAAAAAACCTCACCTCATAGCTTGTTCCACTAGTCCTGAGCTAACTGCGAGGTGCATTATTTAAACACTGCAGATGATCTTCACCTGTAAAAGATCATAGCCATTTCAATAATTTCACATTGGGAACTTCATCAATGTCATAGTCAATATCATTACATTACTTTGAAGACACCCTGCATGTTTTCTCTTGTGTTTTCTTCTTTTCTATTTGTCTTCCTTCCTTCTTGTTGCATCATAGTACCCTTTAAACCTTTCCCACCCATGGTACCCCTACTTCTAGTTCATAAGCCGTATTGATAGAGAGAAAATACCAATACACATAAAGTGCTGCGAAATATACAAGATGCAAAAACACAAAGTGGCTCATAGAAGGGAGAGCATGCAAAGATAGGCTCAAGAGATACCCTGATATGATGGTATCCTGGTAATATTGTATTGCACATAGTGCAGAACCTCTAAGTAATATCTTTTATATGGTTCTGGTATGCAGATTCCAACATCTGGAGTTTCTCATCATGTAAAGTAGATGCTTGTTCCAAACCCTTTATTTTCTATGCAACGATGGTGAAGGAGTTCTGAAGTTCAATAAGGTCTGACTCCATTGTCATGTAATTGGATAGTTGTATCCATCGCATGACATGCATCATTACTTGCATTGTAGATAGCATTGCCAGCATTCGACAGTTTCACAAATCCTATGTTATTGTGACCTTGCATTTGTATAGTGACTCTAGCCATAGGCTATGGGGTTGAAGCGTTTTTCCTCTCAGAGAGGCAAAGGAGCAGTATGATAGAACATGCAGTAGTAGTAGGGAGGAGCAAGTTGGGTAGATAGTTGGGATGAGGGCAAAGGAAAGATAAGAGACTCAGGAAGGCATGATAAGGACAAGGTAGGGGAGCTATGTGTACATTTCAAACAAATGTATTGTGGACATACCTGTATTCTATGCAGAGCAGTGCCAAAAGGAGAAACAGCTGGAAAAGGTGTTCACCAGACCTCATGGTGAGCCAAGGCATGTTGAAGCCATGTCCAAGAAAACACAGAAGGCAAAGCCCTTCAACCTATTTACATCCATAGGCCTGCAGTTTACATTTGGGAGGGGTCTCATGTCAGAAATCCAAATGTTCCAATTTTAAAGAGAAGTTCTCTGAAAAGCGAGCAAAACCAACCTCAAATATTTGGGGATGAAGGATCCTCATGTATGTCATGCATACCACATTTTTATTTTTTACCCAAAACCATAGGATTGTGCTTCAGGGAAAAGCGCTTAAGGACACAACACCTGTCTGTAACTGAGCAGTGGTCAGACTTTGAGCCTTCCACAGTGTCATGGTGAGCCAAGGCATGTAGAAACCGTGCCCACGAGAATTAAGCATGCAAATCCCTTCTGCCTAATCCCCAAATCCTCGAAGGCCACAATCATCCAGGTTGTATAAATGAGAGAGCTGGAAGAGAACATGGGCACATTTAAATGAGGATGGGATGTTTACCAGGGTTTCCCTGGGAGCAGAATTGCTGGTCTGGCCTTTCTGGAGGTTCCCGAGTCATGCTAGGACCTTTATTTGAATGTTTATAGTGGTGTGTGAGGCAAGAGGCTGGGCACGTGTGGGAGATAATTTACATAATCCAGCCTTTGACTAACCATCTTACCCTGGGCTGCAGTTACTGTACCCTGTTAATAGCAGACATCATGTGAATGTTAGGTCAAAACAGGGGTGTAGGGTCTTGTTAACAGATTAGATTGCCAGGTATACCTTCAGTGCTTGTTCTTTGGTGTATTTAGTGAGGCTTGTGTCTGCTGCCCTTGCTCAATGACCTTGAACATTAGCTATTTAAAGGAAAACATTATTATGAAACCTCAACATAAAATAACATGACCTAACCAACTAGTATAGAAGGAGACCAACATCATATCCCCCACACACACACAAGAGTGAATGAGTACATACAATAACAAAAAAAGCAACACTTACTTGTGCTAAAAGATATATTGATCCCAACAGAGCAAGACATTATAAAATAGGTTTCTGCATTTTAAAACATGACATGGCATAGCATGACACAGTGTAGCATTGCAAACCTAGCTGGATATAGTACTCCTAAACAGGGCAGACCAGGACAATATAGCTTAATGCAGGCACATATTAAAACATGCCATTACTAGGCATCCCAAACATATAATGATGACACCAAGCAGAAACTGCACCGTAGAGGTAGTGTTCCCCCCAGAAAGGCTTGAATGATATTGGACTGACAACACACAAACATCCTCTTCTCCAGACTCACTGTTTCAGGATATGAAGCCTGTTGCTGCTCTTGTTGTTGACTGCATGCCCTTTTATAGGCCAACACCCAGAGTCTGAAAGACAGGCGGACTCCACATCTTACACCCTTCCTTCACTCTGCCCTGCGGCAAATTACTGTTTCCTTTCATTAAAGAGACACCATTCCTCCTTTAATTAAGATGTGCTATCTCTCCTGCTCAGACGATGTACATTTAGGTCATTTTTGTTGCGCAGTGATAGCTCATTCTTTGAAACAACTGTTTCTTCTTACTATTATATGTTTAATTATGTATTTGTATATTTTCCTTATTTATTTCTTCTTATTTTATTTTTGTTCGATACATTGCTATCATGCTGCCTTACATTAGCTTATTAGAGGTATCCGGCACTGTAGTGTGTTTCAAAGCCCAGGAAAGAAAATCAGCAAATCAATACAACTGTGTCAACTGAAAGAAACAGAGCATCATGGGACTGTTAAGGATTCTAATCGGGCATCACACACCAGACCAGGACTTTTTCCATGAGACTAGAATGCAGCGCAAAATTAAAACACTTTTCCTTAATTTCCTAGAATTTGGATTGAGCTGGAACCCAACCCCTCTCACACTCCCTTTTACAAATACCCCGGGTCACAATGGACCATGAACCAGGCCGCTGGGTGGTAATACAATATTTATTTATTTTAAATTCAAAGAAAATCACACAAATGTAATATTTGGCAGCAATCTCCAATGGGGTGAAAATTAAAAGGTAAATTGATGAAATACACTTAGTTTGACCTTATACTATAACATATCCAAAGCACAAATGAATGGGAAGCAATTTTACTGTTTGGGTAGATGGCACCCGAGTTAAGATTTTCCTCTACAATGCTCCCTCAACCCCTATTAATCGAAATGGGAGGTAAAATCGGATTTTAAAACCTGTGTAATTTAATAAAATAGAACTCGGAATTACTAAATATTAAATTTAAATGTGCAGTTAAATGAATGAGGTACATATGAGTTATAACAGTATCAGGGATGTAAGAACACTAGCAACTACAAGGCACGGTACCAAAAACGGGCATACAGTTCAAAATTCAACTTTGAAGTGACAACACAGTGCAGCCAAATCACACGCATAGAAATTGTATTTGCTAATTTACACAGGTTTAAATGTCAAAACGGTTTGAAAAACGGGTGAAATAGACAGAATCTGAATGCAGTTTTTATGCTGAATGACAGATGCACATCACAGGGATAATATAAAAGTGTAAGATTGACTCTAAACGGATGACTGGATGAGAAAGGAAATTCAGTTAAAAGCAGTTGATAGTTTACAGAAACTATATTTTAGTGGCTGAGGGTATTTTTGTTTGGTATTTATAATGTGATGAAATTACGGTCTTCTGAAGGAAGTTCCAGAAGAAGTGTGAAGATGAATGAAAGAGAAGACTGATGACGTCACATGAAGCAGAAATGATGCACCCAGAACAGATGCCAATGAAGAAGACAAATAGACCTTATAGAATCTGATGGCGGAGTAAACAATTGAGCAACATTTTGGGATCAAAATAAGATTGCACGTGCAGAGAAGCACTGAAGAAAAATATAATGTGATGATTTTTGTGACCAATTAATGTATGAACAGGTTCAATCAAAGGCCCTGAGGAAGGGTTTCGACCCGAAATGCATAGGCCAGACATGTGATTAGTTCTGCCGCAAGAATTTTACTTGAAGACTGGCGTTTTTTGCGAATGCAACGTTATTAATTAAAATTTTTGGGAAAAAAAATCAATCTTGAAATACATTTATTTGAACTACACCATTCAGAAGTGGTTTTAGGGTGTGCAGCCCGCACCGCTGGTCACACGGCCCAGGTCCCTTTACTCCATTGTCAGTCTTTGTCCCGCCCACATGGGCAGTCCAGCACCGAAATGCTATGGCAATTCCTCTCTGAACAAGAGTACCAACAGCAACCCCATACACGTGTTTCAGCCTTGTTGGGTCTCATCGGTGAGGTGAAGCTGTGCCTCTCTAAGCAAAGTGAGCAGGGAGTCCATGTCTGGTTACCCCCAGGTAACTCAGGGTGACCAACCCCCCGTTCCTTGCAAATATTTCAAAAAAGGTAGCAGGCACTTCTCTCCAGAAAGAACATGGCATGATAACCTGTTCTGAGATGAGAGTTTGCAGCACACGCTTTTTGCTCACTGTACCTTTCACAGATGAGAAATAACCATTTGCTTATCAGTCTTTGCCCCACCCACATGGGCAGTCCAGCACCAAAATGCTATAGAAATTCCTCTCTGAACAAGAGTACCAACAGCAACCCCATACAAACCACTGAACAGGTTATCATGCCATGTTCTTTCGGGAGAGGGGCGCCTGCTACCTTTTTTGTATTTTTGGAAGGAACTTGGGGTTGGTCACCCTAAGCTACCTGTGGGCGACCAGATGTGGACTCCCTGCTCGCTGTGCTCAGAGAGGCAGAGCTCCACCTCACTGATGAGGCCCAACAAGGCTGAAACACGTGTATGGGGTTGCTGTTGGTACTCTTGTTCAGAAAGGAATTGCCATAGCATTTCGGTGCTGGACTGCCCATGTGGGTGGGGCAAAGACTGATATGCAAATGGATACTTCCCATCTGTGAAAGGTACAGTGAAAAAAGCAGATGGCTGCGAACTCTCAAAGTGGTTACAAACCACGGAACAGGTTATCATGCAGTGTTCTTTTGAGAGAGGGGCGCCTGCTACCTTTTTTGTATTTTTGGAAGGAACTTGGGGTTGGTCACCCTAGGTTACCTGGGGCCAACCAGACGTGGACTCCCTGCTCACTGTGCTCAGAGAGGCACAGCTCCATCTCACAGATGAGGCCTAACAAGGCTGAAACACGTGTATGGGGTTGCTGTTGGTACTCTTGTTCAAAAAGGAATTGCCACAGCATTTCGGTGCTGGACTGCCATGTTGGTGGGACAAAGACTGATATGCAAATGGATACTTCCCATCTGTGAAAGGTACAGTGAGAAAAAAGTAGAGGCTGCGAACTCTCAAAGTGGTTACAAACCGCTGAACAGGTCATCATGTCGCGTTCTTTCGAGAGAGGGGCGCCTGCTACATTTTTTCTATGTTCATCTGACCATGTGGCAGCAGACCGTGTTTTGAGCTCCTTCTTCGCATTTAACACTATTAAATGAATACAACCTGTCACTTCTAGTGTTTTTCCATTACACCTCAACAGGAGTACATCTTGCTTCTCACGTTCATTGTATCTCCTCGAATAGATAACCAGGTTCTTGGCAGCCCCAACTTTTGACACTGGGCCAGGCAAGCCTTCTTGAATTTTCCTTCAGCATTAGCTGTTTTTTATTCAACTGCGCCACACTTTCAGCCCTTCTATTCATGGGGTCTTAGTTTTCTAAAATGTGCAGTGGAACATCCAGATTCTATACACACTTACATATATATATTGGCAGCACCGCCTGCAGTATATTCACTACTTGTAGCCAGTCTTATGATTACTTGGTATACTTGCAGTACTGCATCTGTACAATTGTAAAACGGCTTTGATTTTTCTTCATTCCGAGGTTGGCGGGGCGGTAATTCCCCATGCCGCCATGGCCCTTGCCCATTCCCATTTTTGACCCATAGGGCTCAATGGGAATAGGGAAGGCGCTAAGTACGGTGCCGCAAATTGCGGCACCGTACATAGCACCAAGGTCCCTTTGCAGGTTGGTTTTTTAGCGCCTGCTAAAAGCTGGCGTTAAAGTGCCACCCGCAAAGGGACCTCGTAATCAGGCGTTAAGGGTTTAACGGCGCCGCCACCTTTTACGGCACCGTTAAACCCCTTAACGCCTGGGTTGTATATGTTCTTAGCACTCTACAGCATACATGGTGACCCACTGTTCTGCGAAAGGACATGACATTGACAGTTAATGTTCGAGACATTTAACATTACTAGATTTGGATGACCTATTGATGGAAACCTCTGTGCACTTGAACAGAAACACATTTGCAAGCCTTACAATGCAGAGCTAAATTAAACTGTGCAGTGGCGTTATGCCATTCCTTAGCATTCAGGTGTCTCTTAAACCTCATGTGCTAATGTAGTACAACGATATCCCAGTCTGAACAAATTCATATTGTGGTGTTTCTGCTTGAATGGTTTTAACAGATATTTTTCCCTGAAAAATAATAGATGGCAAATGTACTGCTTTAAGCATAGGAGAGACACTACTCCACTTGCTCTTAAAGAAAAGTAGCAGGGCTCATCCATGTACCATTTTTTGGGGATCACTGCAACATGATCATCTGACTTCCTTAAATGGTATTGGCATAAAATAAATAATACTGGTTCCCACACCTACCACACCAGGAGATCATACAGATTAGCCATGGATCCATATGTGCAGTAGATACAGAAGTTAAAATAGAATTTCCACTGCCCACAGTTGGTTATAAAGTATTCATTCAAGTGCTCAAGCTGCCACAGTGGGCTGCAAGTCTGATGCCTCTTTTTGTGATTTTCAGAAGGCACATATAAGTTCTGAACTCAACATGATCCACAAAGTGTCCAAAAATGATCGTATGAAAAATGGGTTTTTATTAATCACAAAATATATTTGCCAGTTCCAGGGACTTCTTCTAAATTCTCAACATTTTGGTGTAAGTTTCTTGTATTCTCATCATCAATGGGTCTTTCCCCATCGTCCCCTGGCTTGGCTCCTGTTGATGGTGGAATGTGATGAACTTCCATCCTTCCTGAATGTTCCATAGATGTTGCTGTGTCTTTGCCATGAGCCGTACTGGTGCTTCTCTTCCACTTGTTGACAGAGCCAGCTGGGTTTGTGTCCCACAGTTACCCCAATGGTGCTGGTGGTGGCCTTATCCCCCCCTTCTATACTGTTCTCATCTTTACATGCTGTACTTACTCTCTCCCGGCTGCCACTCCAAATGTTTGCTCCTCCTCCCACCATGCGTTTAACGCCATCTAATTAGGTTCTCAAATGCACCGCCTCTCTTGGGCTACATATTCCCCTATGTTCTTTCCTGCTATTACTATCTACCACCTTGCTAGCATCCTGCTCCTTCTGCTCTCTTCCCAACTTTTTCCAAATTACTTCCTCTACCAACCTTCTTCTGACACCCAACCATCTCCAGGTAACCTCTATCAATGAATTCCTACTGATTTACAACCTCCTCCTGTTGGCTTCCACCTTCCACCTACTGATACTTTCCTCCTCCCTTTTTCTGCTGTCTCCCTTCAGCAACATTTCAATGTCTGCTTCTGTTAAAGGATTTTGACAATATTTTTGGTTGGTGGTATTTTTGGTTGCACCCTACCTTTGTCAATCACCCTCAAACACATGATTATTCCGAGCTGCTTGGAATGGCAGCAACAAAGATGAGAAAGATACATTTCCCTTACAATGGATTCCAATTTCGCAAACTTAACAATGGATCATTTCAAGCCACATGAGGACAGCAAAACGGATCTACTTTCATGATTATTCTTCCTGCATTTTGAATTAACTCATCACAGCACAGATCCCTGAACATTCAATTATCAATTTGCACCAAAGTTTGTACACAACAATCATGAACTGATTTGCGTGGAATGTTAATAGGGAATCTGTTATAAGTTAGATGGATAAGGTAAATTAGTGTATTTTAGTCTTACGGCCCACAACAATTCAGTCCATGACTGTAATATGGAGTAAAAATCCATGTTGTGTAGTATCAATTTCGAATTCATCTTGTACCTGGCATATGCTTTTTATATTCTCAGTATTTTAGTAGATTCAGCATGCATCTCACAGATGAGTCTCACACTCTTGCTCACTACTGGGATCAATATTTTACCCTTGTTGAAATGTGGAGCCCTAGCTAAAATGTGGAGTCACCATTGAAATTCAGAGTCACCTCTCCCTACACTTCCTACCACCTTCTCTTGTTTCTTCTTCCCATTGTCTCTCAAGTAGTATCTATTCTTTCCTGTATCTTTCCAAAATCCACCTCCATTTGCCTTCCGTAATTGTCAACTTTCCCCAAACTCCAACCCCAACCTTAGCCAAACCAACACACCTCCCATTTCTGGATGTCCCTTCTATATTCAAGCAGGTCCTCTTCTTGGGCCGACCTGTATATTCGAGACAGCACATGTGTGCCCTCATTGATGCTGTAGCGTGATTGAGTGCTGGTACACTGATTTCTCCACACAGTTGTAAAGAATGTCTGATTGTATAGTTCAAGTGGCCGCTGAGTTGAAGCTTTAAGAATTCAGTCCAGCATTAGGGATTATGTATCTTTGTGGGTTGGCCCTTGCATGTGACTGTCCATGAACGAAAGTGCAGCTTGTTTGGTCTTGCCTCTGCCATAAGTGTTTGAAGAGATAAAAGAGAACCCTGAAAGAGATAATGGCATTTTCCTATGGAATCTGTCTATCCCCTGCTCAGTGGTAGTGACTAAATTAGGGTTGACTACAGAATCTCAACCATGCCACCCCCGGTGTCCCACATTCACTATCTCCTAGATGACTTCTGCCCACTTGGCCACACTCTCTAGAACTGCCCAGAACATGCCTGGAGACTTCATCACACAGAGTAAATAGACAATGACTATGGGAATCTTCATTTTGTTGTTGTAAAATTCTGTAATAATGTGCCATTATAGCCTCACACACTAGTTATAGTGCTGAAGTGCTAAACCCTGGCTCACATGCCCAGGTGCTGCCATACTATGCCAAGAACACACCCAAATACTCCTATGATACCTTAAACAAGTTAAGCTTAATATACCTTGTATATAATGTGTATCTCTTGTGTGCATGTGTAACATTTTATTAAATAATCAAAAGTGCTTTATCGTGAAGCAATACAGAAATTACATATTTCTACCCAGAGTGGTCACATTACTTGGTGCTTTACAAACCATTATGAAGTAATGATATAGTAGTTAATATATTAAAATCGACCAATGGAGAAGTGCTGGAAAAGGTAAAATAAATACTACAAAGTCAGTGGTAGTGATTCTATAGTCAGTTTCTATGTTGAACCAACTTTCTTATTCATTGTTTACAAATCCAGGGCATTTTGTGTTTTTTTTTCTCACCCGATTTTACACTGTGTCCCAATATGCATCTGAACCGCTCTCTAGAAGTGGAAGACTTTCTCTGCTTTGCCCTTGCTATCACAAACAGAAATACCAGGTGTTGCTGCACGCCTTTTTGCGCTGGGAGTTCATTTAAAACTCGCGCTCGCCGGACGCTTGCTTCCAGGAGGAGGCGGAGCATCGTGCCGATCACGTGACTGCTCACGTGTCACTGCCAGCCCATAAACACAGGGCCAGTTCACCTTGCGGCGTTAAGCCCGAACGCGGAGACAAGGGCAATGCATCTGACTATACTGTTTCTGCTGTTTAGCTGGTGAGCGGAGGAGCGGTGCCCCCGATGACTGCAAATTCAGGTCCACAAACAAGGAAGAAAACGCTCCAGCATTGGAGGATGCTAAATCCGTGGTCTGCACTGAAAGTGACAAGTGGCTCCCAAACTGTAAAGGTAAGCGAGCGGGGAGATGGGCTTCCTGCCCCTGTGGAAGCAATTACGTGTCTAGAAACTCCTATAGCTCCTCATATATCCACGCTCCACAATCCTGCTGTCACCGACATAACAATGCCTGCCACTATATCCCTCGCACCAGTCGAGGTAAACGACATCCTTCGACCAGATGCAGAAATCATTGCGATTATTGCAAATAAGGCATCCACAATCCATTTCCGTGATCAGTCACATGTGCTCCATGAAGAGCCGTCACAACCTCCTATTCCAACTTCTACTTTCTTTTCTGTTCACTCACCTGATTGTCTGCCGGCGTCAGTCTCTCTACTCGACGACTCTAACAAGCAGAATGATCATATTAGCAGCAAAGGAAACTCTATAGCAGCTGCATTACTCAGCTTTCCTGTCCCATTGCTACGAGGCAATAAATCGCCCACTCCGTCGATCAATAGTCCTGAAGTATTTTTTTCGCCTTTTGACGTGACTGACGTCGAAATGATTGAAGCCGACCCTCAAACTATGATCACTTCGGCCGAACCGTATACACCCCATATTGATATTCCAATTGTTGCCTCAAAGTGTCTCACAACATCTAGCAAGAGCGAAAAACCACTCATTTCCAATACCACGTCTTTAAAGTCGGCCTCTCCAACTCCTCGCTTGTCAAACAATGATTTCTTAAATTCAAAACTCACAGCAAGTACTCGCAACTTATGCGACCCACCTGACATGCATTCCCTTACAAACTGTTCCACTCTAAATCGAATGGCAACAGTACCAAGGAAACAGCCTCAGAACATTATTAAACTCGTACCAGAAGTAAACAACGACAAGGAACTCTTAACACCTGCCAATCATCAAGTATGTGACACCCTCAAAGGTCTAAACAACAATCATTTTAAAGACATTCGAACCGCGCCGCCTCACAATTCCAAAAAATCTTACACTACAGGCACACAGTGCGAGAACAATAATAGAAAAAAAACAAATACAAATCCAAGTACGGAAGGACGCGAGGCACGACTTCTGGCACAACTCGATGCAGACTATGCCGCCGCAAAAGAAAGGCTGCTGACTTACTACGATCAACGTCATCAAACCTGTTCTCGTACAAAGCCACAGTTAAACTCAACAGAATCAGCTGACTTGGTCACTCAGGGAAACTTCTCACGGCAAGACCACTCATCATCATTAAACAGCGATGGGGCTGACCTGAGCAGCAATTTACCTGATATTGCCGTCGAACATCCTGCTATAAATACCAACGTGTCTGCAAACAAAAGTGTTGCCAAAGGTCCTCGATTACCAAATCTGACATCTACAAGTACTCCTCGAGTCCGTCCCTCCTTGTCGAAGAAACATTTATCAGATCATCTGAAAAATGTCCAATCAAGCGCTCAAGCAGCGTCATATGAGGCGACTTCCTCCAGCTAACATTCCTCTGCAGATGGCTCTTCATCGTCATCTCAGAAACCCAGTCTTTCGGCAGCAGCAGCCACGCAGCTGTACAACAATGTGCTTGCTGCGACATCTATGGCAATGATTCCCTTCACAAAACTCTACGAATCACTTCATGACGCTTTAAAAGATCAAACAGCGCTAATCGCAGTCTTATCTGACAAAATGGTGAAAACCGAAAACTTCAACAACTTTCTGAAAAATCAGATTTCGAGAGAAGCCGATCTTACGACTCGGTGGCAGGAACGACTAACAGACTTAGCCGCACGCCATCACTGCCAAAACGACACCTTATCGGAAGGTCTCTTGGAAGCCTCAAGGTGGATGCGGCACAATGTCGACGCCGTCCTCTCACACTCAGTTTTGCAATATCCACCGCATACTAAAACTCTAGAACCTCTAGCAACAGAGTCTCCTACAGAAAGTGAGTCAAATGCTCTTCCAAACTTGGCTTTGGGGCAAACCTCTAACTTGGGAAAGAATCTCTTGGTATCCTCAACTGCGTCTCAAATTGGGCAACCTAATCATTCAACTGTGACACCTATTTCGACAGGTAGTCGGTCGCATCTCGTCGACTCCCAACAAAATCTGAAATCAAGTAAGGACAACATTGAAAAAGAAACTAATTCTCTATGTATGACTTCAAAAGGAGTGGTCTCTGATACGGCCCAATCCGCAGCAACTCTTCCTAAAGACAGGAACCCGTCTTCCGCGATTTCGACTTCGCAGGGGATGCCAAGCTCATTTGGCATATTCACGGGAGCCGCGAAAGCAATAACCTTTTCTCTTCCTGATTCTACAGCCAATTCTTTCAAAAAAGTGAAGAGCCTACCGGCCACCAGTAAGATAAACTCTAAACGCTCACATGGCGTCATTGATAAATCGAAAGAAAACAATCACAACAAACAAAAAAAATTCATTAGAAATTTACCTTCGCCGACAAAATTGAGTCTGTTCACACGAACAACCAAACCGGAAGAAGACGCAGCCAAAGTTCTTGCCACATCTGCACAAACTGCATGACCAACTCGTGCACCAGTTCATCCCCCAATGAAAAGACGAAGAACCGAGTCTGCAAGTGAGACAATTGAAAGCTCTGAGAATGATCCTGAAATAGACCTCTGTAATCTCTCTACTTACTCTGAACAGGAAGACTCACTCGAGAGACACAACGTGAGTGCCATTGACGGCATACGTCCTTTTCCTCCTGATGTTCAGGGTCAGTCTAAATCCTCTATAAACCGAAGACCAGCATCAACGGCTCTGTGTTCACGTACTGGCAACGAAACCCACAGGGTGAGCGATCAATTTGCACATGTTTCCAAACACTCATCTAGATGGAACCCTAAATGTACCAAACACCAACAAAGCAAGAAGGTGCACCATGTCTCTAGAGTTCACCAAAATCTCTCTTCCTCTTCGACTATACAAATTGGGAAATTGCGTCTTCAAAACATTCAAGACGACGAAAACGACGTCAATCTCAATCGTGCAAATGTGATGAGACTACTCAAATGCATTCCATCGCTACGCACAATCGAATCAGCCGACATCAAGATCGTCGAATATCCAACTGAACATACGGCTGACCAGGTCATTTTGCATATTCCTTCTGCCTCTGTACGAAACACCATGTTGCGTGCCTCTGATGATTTACTGGCGTTTGGCTTTGATATCTCGACCGAACCTCCGACACCCACAATGAGTCCCAACATCCGTTCCTTCTCGCCTTCATCTAAGGCTGATGTCTCCATAAGCTGCAAAGAGATAAGGCAGTCACTTGCGGCAATCTCACTACGACACAATCAAAATCTTCAGAACAGTCGAAAATCAACAAGGGAAAATCAATCTCCCCGCTCCCGCAACATGAAAAAATAGCCACAACCATCTGATTGTGAACCTCGGAGCGAGATTTTATCATGGACTACGAGAGGATTTACACATCTCCTTAACAACTTCGAAGTTGATCTTCAGCATGTGATCATAATTTGTCTAGAAGAAACGTGGCTCGTAGAGGCTCCAAAGAAAGACGGCTTTGAAATTCATCTAAACCCTGCCGTAAAAAATCCACAAGGTCGCCCTTACTCTGGGCTATTAACGATGACCAAAATAACCAACCAATGGAAACTCATGGAAATCCGAACCCCTTTACCCAGGGGATTCACATGCAATCGACTCAAGGCACCATAGACGAGCGGCTCAATCTCCTGATTATTAACGGCTACTGGAATCCGTATAAAATCAGTACTGCCACATTTTTGAAGGCCATTACTAGTCTCATAGACAACGCCGTAATAAAATACAAAAACTTGTCAATAATCTGCTGCGGGGACCTGAATTGTACTTGGTTTGGCTTTGACACGAGTCGACAAACATATCTACCCCTTGGCGAACATGAGTTATCTTGCAGAAGCAAGGCCTGGATGAAGGCATTACAAAATCGAAATTGCCACTTGGTGAATGGAAATGTTAAAGGAGACGATCCTCCATCCTCAACTTGGCACCGTGACACTTCTCATAGTATCCTGGACTACTTTTGGGTGTCGTTAAACATGATGGCCAAGATAACAAACTTAAAGGTTGACAAAATGCAGAATAGTGATCATGATCTTTTACGTCTCTCATGCACCCTTGAGTGGGCACTATTCGAAGGACATTATGGACTACCTATCACAGTAAATGCAGCAGGAAATCGCCTACGAATAAACGGTTCAAAACTCCACGCACTAACCGACCTCCTATATAATCTTTATGCAGATCAAAACGTCAATTACGCACCTCTGGTCTTCAATATGATGTCTACCACCATCGCAGCCCGATCAATGGGAATAGCTCACAAACATGTGTCAAGCACAATCATTTCGGCACAAAAGAAAACGATGAGAGCTGACATTCAACAGCTGAAAAAGCTCTTAAAATCACCCCTGATGGCCGAGACACTCAGGAAAGAAATTAAACAAAGGCGTCAGGTGTATCGTCATTGGTTGAAATCGCATAAAATGATCATTGACCAAAATAAGGCTGAGGCAATGATGAAAATACTAGTAACCAAAAACACCCGTCAGATATGGGACATCTTAAATTCTGGCAATTCCCGATGCTCAACTTACATATCCAACGAAATTAACAGTGCAACCTGGGTAGAGCACTTTTCTGAAGTGTACCAGTTGCCTGAAAAAGAACGTAACTCAGACTTCGTGCTTTCTGGTGTTGTCTGGGAGGTAACCATGTCGGCTATCGAAATAGAGAAAATGATCATGACTCTGAAGAATTCCCATGCAGCAGGTCCTGACATGCTTACTAACATCATGTTGAAAAAACACGCCCGGCAATGGGCCATTATGATAGAAGCTTTGTTAAAAACGATTCAATTCACAAAACTAATGCCTGAATCATGGCTGGAGGCAATCGTGGTTCCAATATTCAAGCGGGGAAATCGAGCGATTCCAAACAACTATCGCCCGATAGCCTTACTCGACACTATCGGAAAAATCCTCGGCTCGTTTCTTCGTCAAAAACTTGAAGGTTGGGCCTCGCACGCAGGGATCCTAGACATCAGACAAACAGGTTTCACCAAGGGCGTAGGTGTCGAAATCAACTTACTCATACTAACTATTTTAAAGTTGGAAACTTTGCAAACAGGGAAAAAACTATTCCTTGCTTTTATTGACCTACGCCAAGCTTTTGACATGATCAACCGTGACCTGCTGTGGACAAAACTCCAAGCCTGGAATTGTCCGAAATCTATATTGGAACCCATTCAAGCCTTACATTTTGGCACATCAATTCAAGTAAGGCTCAACAACCAAGGCGACCTGTCACCAAAAATTCATACACATAGGGGTGTGAAACAAGGCTGCCCTTTGGCAGCCGAGCTTTTCAAGCTCTTTATTGCAGACATCCCAGCCTGCCTAAAACGGGTCCAGTGCTTTTCTCCAAAAATTAACACCACACCGATAAACTGCATAGCATATGTGGACGACCTCGTCTTAATTGATCGTACCCAGATAGGTCTTCAACGGCTGCTGAGTAATCTCAGCGACTATCTAAAACAAAATGACCTAAACCTGAATGTCAACAAAACCAAGATAATGGCTATTGGCACAACAACATCACGGAAAGACCAAGCATTTAAATGGACCATTGAAAATAACACACTGTCATTGGTGAAGTCCATCCGCTACCTTGGCGTCATGTTCAATAATTCCATCAACGAACACGACTGGATGCAAGATCTGATCGTACGGATGAAACAGTTCGCAATTCAAGGCGCCAAGATAAACAGAGAATTTGGAAAATTTAGTCTATCACCAGTTTTGATATTTTATGTCCAAAAGGTAATTCCAGCAATCGCCTTTGGAGCAGAGGCTGGTTGGAATTTGGCCGCTCAGAGCTGGCATAAACTTGAGGCAATATTCTGGAGGCGTGTCTTAAGACTTCCAAACTATGTATCCATCACTGCGATCCGCTATGAGTTATCGTTGAACTCTCTACACTCTGTTGTAATCTGGACATCATTGACTGCCTGGAAGAAAATGTGCGTAGCTGCACCGTCCCCTGCTTACCAAATTCTGGCTGAGAAACATGTAGTTACTAACAACCACCTACTTCGTGCCTGGAAAACTGCCCTGGCAACCTATCTACATAGTGCTGACATATCAATCGATGATTTAATTAACTTACCACAGTTGGCAAAAATCAAATTTGACAATTGGTCGTGGATTTGCAATTTAGAACTTTGCAACAAACTGAAATCCACGCTGAAATTAGATACTACAGTTCATAAATTGAACAAACCTTGTCGATATTCAGTAAAATGTCCAAACTCGCAATATCGTGAAAAATTCTTGAAGTTTCGGCTGAACGCCATTCAATCTAAAGAAATGCTGTGGCAACGCAAAATCAAGGACACTGTCGACAACATATGCCGATTTTGCTGCACCGCCAGAGAATCTTCTTATCATTTAATAACAGCATGTGCCGGGGTGAAAACCCAACGACAATGTCATCTTGGGAAATATGCTCCTCTGGACAACGACATGGCCAATTGGTGGAGACGGGCAATTTCTGGTCATGACATCCAACTCACATGTGCCATTGTTAACTTCTTGGACTCCATTTTCTTAAATCATGAGGCAAAATCAATTATTAATTGATTAATGATCCCACTAACTAATAAAATTTCTGGGTACGTAAATGTAACCTTGGAGGCTGTATACGTCTGCAAGTACATCTAGTTACTTGATTGTAAGACGTCCCTTTGAAGAACAGTTTTGTCTTCTATGTAACAAAAGTTATGGTTGTCCAACTTTTCTTTTAGTTGTGATACCATGGCTGACGTTTCAATTAAAAAAAAAAAAAAAAAAAAAAATATGCATCTTTGGACCTCCACCACTGTCTGGTTTAACCCGTACCCTCAACACACCTGTATGATACTGGGGGATTCAGAATTCGTAAATCCACATTTTCCATTTTGGAGTTTTGCTTTTTTAATCAGTTTTCGCAAAATATTCTTAAGAAATATATGTATGTAATTATGGTGAAGTTGGGCCCCCTGTAGGCGGATTACTTTTAGAATTGCTAATACATTTGGCGACATTTGCTGAAACTGTAGAAAGCATTCCAATAAGTGTACACACACACACATACAACTATGATTTTGTTTCTGCAAGTGCCTTGCTAATAAAGTGCCCAGCTACCTTAGTAACAACATCTCCCGAAATATTTCTGAACGCCCTACCGGAGCTGCTCAGTCTCACTGTCTCAAAATCCCACGCTTCAAACTTCAGAAGGCTGGAGATAGTAGTTTCCCGGTTTTAGCAGCTAAGTTGTGGAACTCCTTACCATTAACGCTCAGATCCGAACCATCCTTTCCCACATAGGAAAAATGCAAAAATCTGGCTCACCACGCAAGCAAACTAGCAACCTGTCATCACCATTCACCCCTGCAACCTGCACCCCTTTCCATCCCTCATGTCATCCCTTATCTCATTTTATATATTACTGTACCTTATTGTATGTTACCACTCGTAACTTCATGTCCTGCCTCTGCACGCTGTACTATTTCTTGTAATCTAATGCCGTATTCTTACAAACACTGTATATAATCTGTGTCATTTATTGTAACATGTAACCTATTCTGCAAGCAAAGCACCCAGATGCCTCAGGCCTTGGTGCGCTCTATAAACAAATAAATACAAATCCCTCTTCAATAGGGAGCCAGTTTACTTTTTTCCTTGCAGCTAAAATGTGATCTCTCTTCGGGATGTTAAGCGCAGCTCTGAGGGAATTGTTCTTCATAATTTTGTTGTACGCAGAAGTTCCAGCAAATACGGCATTGCAATAGTCTAGTCTGGATCAAATAAGTGCTTTTACAATGGAGATATGTATTTTCCACGTAGAGGAACGGTCTGCAAGCATAAATTAATTTGGACCTGTGGGCAGCAAATGAGGCAATGGCATTGATGTCCCCGGTGAGAGAGACTCTGGTGTCTAGGTAAACAACAAGGTTTTTTACATTACTAGAGACTTGGATGCAGATCCCATCAATAGTGAATGCTTTGTAACAGGAGCACAGTTTCTTTAGCGTGGGGTGTGAGCCAACTATCTAAAGCTCTGTTTTTTTCATCATTCATGCAAAGATGGTGGGCAGCAATCCAGGCCTGGATAATGTGGTAGATTGTGCAATGATTGTGAGTGTCAGTGATGTAAGCCCAGTGAGGGGAATCTAGACCTGCGTATCATCTGCATAGATCGTGTAGGTGATTTCTTTGTCATTTAGCAGGTTGAATAGAGGCTTAGTAAAACTATTGCAGAGTGTTGGGGGTACGCAGGGACCCTGAGGGATGCCACAAATAACTTGGGCTAGTGGGGGTGCAGCATTGATGATGAACACTCTCCTTGTTCTTTCAGAGAAGAAGAATGCTATCCAGGCGATGGCGTTAGGTGTAAAATGAGCTGCTGATGCTAGATGTTGGCTTCGATATCGTGATCAACCAAGTCAAAGGCTGGGGACAGGTTGTGCAATAGGAGGAGTGCTGACTTGCCAGCATGCTTGATGTCGTCAAGTTGAATATTTAGATCAAGTGCGCGGCTTCCGTGCCATGGCCTGGTCAGATTGTCGTAAACCCAATAAATTGTTGGAATCTGAAGAAAGGCTTCCCTGTCAATAATCGTATGCAGGAAAGGGACTGTTGTAATGGGGTGGTAATTGGTAGGGGTTTTAGTGTCCAAGGTTGGATTTTTAAGAGTGGTAGAACCCATGCATTTTTGAGATTGTGGGGTTAGTACCCCACGATTGTTGGAGGGGAAGGCAGCATTGATAAATGTAGTTATAAATGGTGCCAGTTCTTCGGTGTAGTCTTTAATGACCGTGGCTGGTATTATGGTGAGAGGTGGTTGCCTTTAGTTTTTGATGCATGAAGCCATTTATAATGAAAATAAAGATAAAACAATATGTTTGTAACAGTAAACAAATACAACCTATGAATGTTATATTTTGCATCCCAATACGCAGCTCATCCCATTAGTTTGAGTATTTCCCTGCCAATGGAAAGACTTGAGCCTGCAACCTTGGGCATTTGGTAATCCACCCGTTAACCCCTGAGCCACTTGATCGCTCTTCAGCAAGCAATGATTTTTGCTTTATTACATAGCATTCAAACTAGTGGATTAAGATGCATCTGGGAACTAGCAATGTCCATAGAAAAATCCATCACCATCAACACCTTCTTCAAAGACAAAATCAGCAAGATTGACCAGCACACAGACACCAGCTCTGCATCCACTCACTTACCTCACGTCCCTCCACACAATATCTCTGCACCCTGGACACCATTCAGGGAACTCTCTACAGAGGACCTTGTAGAAACCCTGGAGGCCCTCAAAAACACATTTTATACAGACAACATCCTCCCAGCATCCATCCTCAAGACCCTCCCTGCAGAAGTTCTCCTTCCAAACCTGGAGATCCTCAATTGCGCCCTAAATTATTGCACCTTCCCATCGACCCAAAAGACAGGACAAATCCTCCCTATAGTAAACAAACTCACTCTGGATCCTGACAACCTACATAACTAGCACCCCATTTTCCCTTCTGAGGTAAGATCATGGAGAAAGCGGTAGCCACGCAACTGCAGCAACACATCGACACCAACAATCTCCTCCAAACCTACCAGTCTGGGTTCAGACCCAGATGCAGCACAGAGACGGCAACTATACAGGTGGTCAACAATGCCCTCAACATCCTTGACAACGGCCACCCCTGCTTCCTGGTTCTACTCAACTTCTCTGCCGCTTTCGACACAGTAGACCACTAGGTGCTCATGGACACCTTACATTAGCGCATGGGGATCTGTGACCTTGTCCTATGGTGATTCAAGTCCTTCCTCACCAACTGCCAGCAGTTTGTTCAGATGGACTCCTCTAGATCTCCAATGGTACCCATCACCTGTGGAGTCCTGCAGGGTTCCATCCTCTCCCCAGGGATCTTAAAACTAAAAATGGAGCCGCTGGGAGCCCTCCTACCCACACACAACATCCACATCCACCAATACACCAATGGCCCACAGCTATACCTCCATATCAACTCCATCAAGGACATCCACAGGCTCAAAACCTGCCTCTTGCTGATCCAGACTTGGATGTCCAGTGTATTCTTTGAAGCTGAACCCCTCCAAGACCAAATTCCTACTCTTCACCAACAACACCGAACACCCAGACATACAGACCTACCTATTAACCATGAACCTTGATGTCTTCACACCTGAGCTCACCTCCTGTGCCAAAGTCCTTTAGGTTCCACATCATCAAAAAAACTCTTCTTCAAGACACATATTGCTAACAAACCTCAGATAGATTGGTATCAGCTCTCCCCCCACAGAAAGTCAAGCCCTTCCTCCCTCTGGACAGATTTAGATCCACTGTTCAAGCACTGGTGGATGGGGGCAATGCCCTCCTTGAAGGCCTCCCCTCCTACCCCGGCCCTCAACAACCTTCACTTGCTCCCACTGCACACACAAATCACCTTCAAATTTTGCTGCATCATCTATAAGGTAGTCACTGTGATGCCACCCAGCTATCTCACAGAGAAACTCAGCATCTCTGGCAGACAGTGTACCACCAGAAGCCAGGGCATGTGCAGACTTGAAATCTGCCACTGCAAAAATGAAAAGACCAGAAAACAAGCCTTCTCTGACTTCGACCTAAGACCATGGAACCCCCACCCAGTCAGCATCCGACTTGCCCCCATGCTGCTATAATTCAGTAAAGAACTCAAGACCCACCTCTTCAAGGAGTGTATGCTCCTCAACACCTAGGCCATCACGTTTGCCCCCTATGCCATCTGACATGCTAGATGCCATCCACCCCTCTACTCCCTGCCACCCTGCATAGTTGTATTCCTCTTCTGTTTCCCTCTGCACCCTGCCCCCACTGTATATCTGTTCTGTTGGTACCTCTTAAAAGCGCTCCATTATGCATCTGCACTGTTGTGTACCTGTGGAAAGCACTTTGTTGCTTCTCAAAGCTAGGACCACGCTCAATAAATACAATATTAATAATAATAATGACATTAATAATATTAATAATGACAGTTGGGATAAACATATTTGCTAGTCTCACTCTCAGAGCTATTTGTAATAAAATAAATGTGTTACAGTAAAAAAAAAAAACTTGACTTATTTCCTCCTAACAGACAAACAAGGAGACCTGAACTTGCATCATTATCACTAATAAACACACAGCCTCTGAGCTACTGGACGGTTGTTAAACAAACATGGCATTTTGCATCATAACCTTACCCTCAAAGGTATAATTGATGAAAATGCATGTGGGAAGTAGCCAGGTTTGAAATGGGGCATAAAATCCACCCAGGCCCAAGCAAAAAGGTTGCCCACAATCACACGATACAATTCATTGCTATCCAGAAGAGACTGTTTAGTATACTATACAAGGGAGTGGTTTTGGTAAAATATGTTACAAATAATACCTTTGAAAACATATTTGCTCAGTAACATTGGTTATATTTGGATGTGTAATCGATGAAGATGTAACTAGGAACCAGAACCTAGCCATGGTAGACTGGGTCATAACATCCATGCACGCACCAATGGAAAGGTGGCCCACAATCAAACAATACAATTAATTACTATCCAGAGCAAACATTTTGAGCACTCTCCAAGGAGGTGATTTTGGTCAAATATAAGTTGCAAATATTGCATTTTACAACATACTCAGTAGCATTGTTTAAAACTAGTCTAGTAATTAGTGAAACTGGCCCTTCATAACAAAAAAGTGGTCTAATCTGACAAAAAAGTCCCATGCTAGAATCATGAGATGGCATGTAGGGCTTTGCCAAATTGCCCTGTTGCCAATCCAAGCCCCCATGCTCTCACCTCTGAGCTAGTGGGTCTCCATCTTGCATTATGATAGGCTGGTCAAATGTATAAAGGATGAAGATAAATCTGGGAACTTTTGGGAACTAGTGATCCTGGTTGCGATACACAAATGTACTGCCCTCTCCCTCTTAGCCACTTGTAATGGAAATAAAGATAAAACAATATTTAGTATAACAGCAAAAAAAGATAAGAATTAAACAGTTCACCTATTCCCGGACAATGAACAGCTGTAGCTAGCAGTATGAGTATCGATATGCTAATGAAGGGGGGAGTAACGGCAACCTTGCCGTTTGAAGCCCATGCTGTAACCTCTGAGCCACTGCGTCCCTCTTCAGACAGCATTGCATTTTGTATAATGAAATGGCAGTCAAAAAGGAAATAGATGAAGGTATATCTGGGATTTAACAAAGATGCGATTCTCAATGAGCAGTTTGTAATGAAAATAAAAACAAAACAATATTTTCATAACAGTAAGAAATGTTACAAATTGTATACTTTTCCTCCACACACAAAGTTAATCCGACCAGTTTGCATATTTTCATGGCAGTTAAGGGGCTTGAACCCATGCTCCGGTCACGCACCCTATAGCTTTTTTGCATTATGATATGTGGGTCAAAAGTATAATGGATGACAAATGGCTCAGAGGGATGAACAAAGGTGCTCGTCTATCTCTCTGAGCCATTTGTATTGTAAATAAAGATAAAACAATATTTTTATAACATTGAAACAATCTCACCTTTTAAAAATGATACTGTGTCCTCCCAACAGACGGGTTACCCTATTAGTTTGAATATATTGATATGAACAAGGGGACTTCAACCAGCAAACTTACAAGTGGTAATCCCACACTCTAACCTCTAAGCTACTGGCTTGCTTTTCAGAAAGCATATCTTTTTGCACTATAACATACATAGCTCTCAAATGTGTAGTGGAAGAAGAAGCATCTGGGAACTAGCCAGGGTCGAACTGGGGCATACAATCTGTTCAGCATCGATGGAAAAGTTGCCCACAATCCCACAATAGAGTTCAGTGCGTCGGAACAGGCTATTAGGTGCTATACAAGGGGTTGGTTTGGGTAAAATATGTCGCAAATAATATAATTGAAAACATAGTTGCTTAGCAGCATCTAAATATAGTCTAGAAACGTATGATACTGGCCTAGATTGACAAAAAAAGTAGTACATTCGATCCCCAAAACCGGCCCATCGTGGAATCATGGCATAGCACTTGGGGCATTGCCCTATAGGCCCGTCAGAGCCTAGTTTTGACAGTGATTGTTGAGTTCTGTGCTAGAACTTGCGTGTGTGATTTGCCACAAGCTTTACCGAGGGCTTGTGCGGTTCGATGACCACTGTTTGACACCGGCACAGTCAGTAGAAGTGATTAGCTGTACATGAAATCTCAGTGGAAGGGCTGTTCCATGCTGTGGATAGGAGGTCGAGAAAATGCAGTGTCCCAGGTGTTGAGATAAACAATGTTGGTTTTAAACATAGATGACATATTGACATGTGTCAGCACGTTTGATGCACACTGCTGTTTCACCCGGAGCCTTGTGTATCCTCTCTCTGCATCTGGGGTCACATGAGCTCATTACCTCAGCCCTCACAGAAATCATACAGCTGCGTTATGAATCACCGGTCAGCATGCACTCGGAATACGTGCAGTCCCCAAGTGTGCTCTTGGATGTCATACCCAGAATGCATTGCAGCTCAAATAAATGTGAGAAAGGGTTTAAAAAAGAAAGACACTCCAATGTTAAGGAAAAATAACTGATTCAGGAAGAAGTGATATTATGTTCTTCCTTTTTTGGAGGAAATCTGTTTATATATTTATCTCTTATGAGCAACATCAAATTCCAAGCACTCTGAACAGAAAAAAGAAAACTGTGTGAGGTACTCAGAGCACTTTGTGGTGATCACATATAGAACCATTAAACGGATATTAATTGATACATCTATAACATCTTTTTAATAATAAACCATCATCTTCCACATCTGCAAGAGAATTAAGCTAGTTGTGAACAGAATTTCTGGGCAGACACCCTTGAGGGGAAGGTTTGCGGCATGCATCTTCAAAACCACAGACGCAAAATAAGTCTTTACACCAACTGGAATCCATGAAAACGTTGGCCTAGTTTATTATAGAGCTACATTTTTTCAGACTATCAGTAATCCAAGAGCAGTAAAGGGACGCACATCTAGGGGGTGAAGTATGCATTGAACCCCGGCACCATTTTTGGAGTGATATGAGGCAAATAATCAGATATTGTGTGATAATGGAGATGAGAGTTGCCACAGGTCTGGCCACTCCCCCACCCGTTCTCGAGTATGCACGAAATTACAAGCTGAGAACTGGTCTATAAACAATCAGCAAAACACTAAGGGCCACACTGCCGCTGTTAAGAGTAGAATAGGCTGTGTGGCATAGGTTGGGCGTGAATTAGCTTGAATTCACATCGAGAGCTTTGCATAGTCATTTCCCCAATGTGAGGTTATGCGGTCAGATCCATGAATACAATTTTACCTGTGCAATTGTGGGCGTGCGTTCACCAAGCACAGGTGGGTCCTCGTAACACCCACATTTTCCCTTGTTCTTCCCCATTTTGCAAGTTGCGCACCCTAATACGGTCTATGCGCAGGTCACACCTATGCTCTGCGAGGTGCCTCGTGCAAGGCTCTCGGTCCCTCGCAGAGACATGCTGAGCCTGCGTGAAGTCCCTACAAAATATAAAAAAGTCCCACGCAGTCGATTCCATGAATAGACAAACGTGATTTTTTGCACGCAGTTTGGCATGCAAAATTCCTATTTAATGCTCTGAAAATTCCATGAATCGGGCCCATGGTCTTCAATGCTGCACATCCCTGTATATTCTCCTGTCAGTCAGGAAATGGTGAAGTGTTGTCTCTTTTATTTGTACATGTTTACTTTTTTCACTTCATCACATTTATGAAACACCAAATTCATATTCCAAAATGTTCTTGACGAATAGTAAACAATTAGGGCAGTTTTGCAGAAACATTCCGTTGGTGTAAGTGCAATTAGCATTAGGGCAAAAATAGCCCTCAAGCAAAAAACATAGGTCCATATTACAGAAAGTTTGCACCAGTGCAAGTACAATTAGCATCAGGGCAGATATTGCCTAGGTTCATAAATGGGTATTCTTTCAGACACTTTGCTGTTTGCACTTCTACTTGGGCTACGACAAACATTGTCCTTGCAAAAATGAATCGAAAGCATGCATGATTATACAGAAATGTTGCACGAATACAAGAGCAATTAGAACGATGCTAAAAATCTTCCTAATTGGAAAGTCATAGCAGTTCATATTGAGCTGGGCTTAACATGAATAAAAGACGTAAATGCCTTGTGTAAGGTTTTTATTCCTTTCAATCACATCACGTGCCCTTCCGTTCCACCATACAAATACTACAGCAGTTGTGCTGGTATGGATTGTCATGCTTGTGCAAATGCTGTGGATTCCTATGGAGTTTTCCAGAGGATTCCATATGAATCCGTTGTAACGCTACCTGCCATGCATATATAGCAAGCAGCGTTTACTTCATTGGCGGAGTGCAAAATGGCAGTGTACAAGCATGTTTGCTGCCTTTTCCACTCCCCTTTTACACTTCACCATGCAAACGAGTAGTATTAAGGTCCGAGGACCGCTTTAAACAATGTAAACATAACTGGTCCCCACTTCCTAATTTCAGTGATTCTGAAAATTAGCTCCCTATCTGTCATGTCCCATCGGAAGCAGATTGATAAAAATGACAGTTAATGTGATTACTGCCATTTTTTCAAACTCTCTCATTTTGGTGCATTTTTTTGATGGATTTAGTGTGTTGGCCTCCATTTCCCGATCTGCAGTACAACAAAGGTGCATTGACGCCAGAAAAAGATTTTCATGCATTAATGCAATGGATTCCTATGAGATCCTCATGAAAAGTTACTCTGGTAAAAGCGTATGGATCCCATAGGAATGCTTTGCCTGCAGCATTACTATTTTTCCACTAAATCAAGAATAAAAGGTGATTTTGCGCTAGTTTGACTTGGAAGTGTTTATGAGGATAATTGCATAGGAGGACATTTTCTGCAAAAGTGCATACAGAGGAGGCACCCTCTGTTCAATTAACATGGGGATTGAACATAAGCTCCCACATTCTTTCAATGCCTTTTACACTGAAAGCAATGGAGCAGAACTATGGCAAACATTACCCAGGTACAAAAATGTGTTGAACATGTCGTTTTTTCAACATGGAAAATGTTTGTCATGGTGCTAAAAGCGTGCTAAATTACACTCACAGAGCTGTAAAGCTGATGAAATCTGTCTGCATTTAATTACTTACACTCGCTTAAAATAAAGCAGTTTGATTTAGCGTCCACTAGGTGCCGGCCACAATGTAAATGAGAAGATCGATTTCATTGTTTAGCCCTGCCACATCCAATTATTAAGATAGACCCAAATATACCAATAAGAGGAAAACTCAATAACAAAATAACTCCAAGTGCACAAGAAAATTCTGCTTTATTGAAAAACAAATGGTCCCTGGGAGAGCGTACAAAGACAATATCAAAATAGCATTAGGAACACGTTTTTTAGCATAGCTGATGTCACAGTTGTAATCACAATTAAAAAAAGTGTCTCTCTCTCTCTCTCTCTCTCTCTCTCTCTCGTTTGGTTGGTAGAGTATAGAACATATAGTTGAACCTTTAACTGTTGGTTCTTTCTACAAATATTAACTCCTCCTAGGTGCATCCTCCTAAAAATAAATATACCTTTCAATCTTAGATGCTATTGGTTGGCATTCAATTACACTAGTTGACAAAAAGGACGCAATTGAATTGGTCGGTCATTTGCTCATCTAACTTCGGGCACTGTTATGCTGTGCCAAGGGGTACGTTGTGGGGTTGAAGGGAAGGGCGAAGGGCTATTAAAGAAGCCACTCCCTTCTCACGCTCAGGCTTGTGGACTTAGCTGGCAGTCTGTTTGTGGCCTTGTCATGTCGTCTATGTGTCTGAATGTGCAAAGGAAATGGCAGGTGAGCTATCTAATTGGGCCTGGAATAAATGTCTTTTGTTCACGTGGTCATCTATTTATTGGATCTTCTACTATCCTAATGTGTGTGTGCTTTCTTTCAGCAGCCGCTTGGGGTACTGTACATTAAATATGGGATAAATTGGCACGGTAGCTATTTGTACCTGCATTCAAGGATATGTCTGTTTCTCACTGCTACAAATTGAAACAAATTAATTTAATAACTGCATGCTGTGCCCTAGGAAACGTTATCTGGTGTGTTTTCAGTTTCTATGCCAAACTCCCCTCGGCGCACTGATCTTGGTTCTTCAGGCTGCTGTCTGAGCATTACGAGGCATGCACTTTGTGTTAAGGAATGTTAAGGAATTTTATATCAGGCTATTGCACTGGGCTCTGTATCTTTACCCATACAGTCCACCACTCTTCATCTGCACTTATCAGATATACCCTATCTGACTAATCTTGCACTTGCCACTTGCTGGCTGCACTACCACCTTTTCATTGCCTGTATTTATTCATTTATTTACCTTATTCTTTTATCTCCTCTGTTCTGCACTTTCCACTTCTGCCCATTCCACACACTTTCCCCCTCTTCCCTTCTCCATGCACTTGCGCATTCTTAATGTCACTGGGCCTAGTAAGATCGTTGCTTTTATTTTTTGTTCTCCCTTGTTCCCCTCCCTTTCCTCGGTCGCACGCTGTAAAACTTGTGTATGAGCATGATATAAATAAAATATCATATCCTATCATATCAGGCTGCAGCATTTCAGAAATGAGGCCTTGCAGGGTTTGGAGTAATGGCAGTACTTTGGTTCTATCTTCTGCCATCTTGTTGTTCTTCAGGTCTTGCATGCACGCCACCATTCATTATTCCCTGCCCGTGTTTGCAGCAGTTTTGTCAAGTTCTACACTGTTCTGGGTATTCTGCAACTGAGGTATTCAGAGGACCAGCCCATGCAAGGTGAATGCTTGCCCACAACTGCATAGGTAAAATCTTATTCATGGATCTGACGCGTAACCTCACTTTGGGGAAATTATCACTCAAAGCTCTCATTGTGAATACAAGCAAATTCATGTCCAACTTGTGCCCCACAGCCTATTCTACTCTTAATGACGGCTGTGTGGCCCTTAGTGTTTTGTTGATTGTTTATAGACCAGTTCTTAGCTTGCATTTGTGTGCATACTCGGGAATTGGTGGGGGGAGAGGCCAGACCTTTGGCAACTCTCATCTCCATCTCCACCCAAATGTAGGCGTACAGAAACTTACACATATGAATCGCTATGCAGAAGTAAGATTGCATGTTGAGTTTAGGGGTGCGTGCATGCAGTCTGGGTTCCGATAGAAGTTAGGGGTGCGTGTCAGCAGTGCAGCGGGAGCAGGGATGGTTTATGGGGAATCGCACGCATATTTACCATAAAATGTTAACTTTTAGGATGGCAGTTATGCATGTTGATGGGGTGCTGGGAATGGTTGCGGGGGAACCCGCGCAGTGACCCCATGGTACAGACATAGGTGCGGGGAACGCCAAACACTGTTTCAAGGGTAGAAGTATGAGGAGCATGCAAAGCTGGCTGTATCTGTCTCTTTTTGCTTTACGTTTGGGCTTGTCGGGGCGTTCCGGCCAAGACTTGCATGTACCGTCTCTGCGCAAACAATTTCATGACTACGCGAAGCACACAGAATAACTTCTGCTACTGGCTTGCGCAGAGGCGTTGTTGGAGCGTGGCCTTTGCGGGATCTCTGCACACTGTTCCATGAATCTGGCAATTTGCCTTTTATGATAATGAAGTGTTATTTATATAGCACTTACTCCAAAGTGCTTTACTGATAACATATATACATACAAGGCTACTCAACCGAAGTTGGTACTCATTTATCAACTTCGGAAGCATGAAAGGCTGAGTTGGCCATGCTCAGATTCAAATGTACAAGCTCCAGATCACACATATATCACAGCAGCGAGTTCTGAACCCACTGGGCTATCTCAAACCCATTTTCATACTGCTTTGGTCATTTAGAGACGTGAGAGCAACTGTTGCATATAATGCTGCTTCTACGCACGCACTGTTAGAGACGAGTCTGAACAGAAGATCATTTCAGTGAGGCTCACCTGCCACCAACTCCCAATGTTGCTTCGTCACTAAGTGCTCTCAAGACCCCTTACTCGAGTCCTTGTCCGTGAGACAATATCATAGCATTCAAATGGAATGGAATAAGGGAGAAGCCCTAGCCCACAGCGCGTGATGTCAGAATGGGGCCTCAGGCATCTTCCACCTCGTCTACTCACCCACGCCCACACACTGGAATTGCCATGTGATGAATGATTGGTGACAGGGCATGTGTTTTAGCTGGGAACGTGCCAGCGATGAGTAATCGTAGTAGAGTAGGCATGCCGTGGGCAAAAATGGAACATCCTGTTGTGGTTTAAAAGTTTTAAAACAGACTTATTAGCGTAGAAAAATGTACCAACCTGTATTTTATGGAACATATTAACTATTTTATTGTAAGCGCCTAATAAGTGCAAAATCTAATTGAAGTAAAATGGACATTGAGTAGAATCTGCTTCTGAAGTTTTCGTTTAGCAGAGCAAAAAAGGAGTGCAAAAATAATACAAATTGAATGGAGTATTTGTGAGGGATGGGGCAGTTGTGAATTCTATGGAAGACTCGAGTCCCAAGAAAGAGAATATTAGCCTTCATGCTCCGTGAAAATGTACCTTCAAAAACAGAGGCAAAACCAATAACTTTGGCATGGTAAAATGACCCCAGTGACGGATAAACATAATGTTGAAATTAAACACATAAGACGTGCACGATATACGAACGTGCAGTACTTGTCAGTGACATTTGTAATTGGCCCACAAGAGATGCACTACTTGATATGACACGAGAACATGTCTTTCGGTGAGTAACCTCGGGTTGATTTCTGTCTTTTTGTCTCTAGCCAATAGTCATTGGCACCTCTCCCTCATTCTCCAGTTTTGTGGCAGGAGGAAACTGCATTGACCAGGGTTGCAAGGTTTTTGCCCTGCAGGGTGAAGGGTGGTGTCTGGTGACTAGAGCTGTGTGAAGTTGCAGGGCACTTTGTAAAGTTTACCACAAAAGTTAGCAAACTTCGCAGAAAAAATCCGTGTTGTTTGCAGGGACCATTAAATGCCAGCAAATCAGGTTTTGTGATCATTTAAGCACAGAAATGATTATTGGCGTAAACAATTATGCTTTCGACCTCCGTAAACAGCTGTAATTAAACATCTAATTACACTGCTTTCTATCTAGAAAAATGAATAGAAGAAAACAATAGGCTTTACAGGTCCCAAACAGGATTCCGAAAAGGTTTTGGGACCTGATAAATTGTCTCATTCTAAAATTGTTGTTAGACCAGGCAAGGAGTAAAACAGGAACCCCTCGATATGCTGTCCACTTAGACCTCAGCACAGCTTTTGATTGTAACTGTAGACTTAAGCTGTGGCGCAAACTGTAGAATTGGAGGATTCAAGTAGTTATTGAAAATGATTATACTGCTCGGAATGGACAAAAATATTGATCGCCTCAATGCAGTTAGAGCCTACTCAAGGAAAATGAATACTAGAGTGGGGTGTGACCCTGCTACCTGCCTTTTCAGCATGTGGATTTCCTCTCTCATTTAGACAATAGACTAAGTTAGATACTTTCCTCCTAGACTAGGGTCCCTACGCATTAAGACGCTCATGTTTGCAGATGATATTCTATTGGACTCTCCCCAGGTCAACATACAGCAAGCACTAAATGCAGTGGTTTATTATAGTCAGGACAACACATTATGTGCAAATGAAGACAAATCTGCCATTTTGGTCTTTAAAAACAACAAAAGAATATGCAAGTTTAACAAGTATGTGGCTGGAAGACGATTCTTTTTTGCCCAAGATCTGATGTATCTGAGGTACACAGTTTATGAGAAACAAGGTTGTGAATTAAACCTGGATAGATTGTGAATGAAGCACAACAACCGAATTGCCCAAATGAAGAAAGTTAAAACACAATATTGTGCATTCTCTTTGATCCCATTACATAATTTCTACAACTTAAAAGATAGCAACCATTACTTTATATGGGCTGGAAGTAACCAATCCTCTGTGAGGTAAGGATCCGAACTAGTCGGAAGGGCTGGTCTGGAAAAGTGCATTACATTTTCCTATGAGTGAACCCCTTGTTCTAGTAAGACAAGAATCACGGCTACGATTGTTACATTCTAAGGTCAAGAAAAACAAGCATTGACAAAGCAAACAGTTTGGGATTTTAGGTAGACATGGGGAAGGCGCTTGCCAGGCACTGCCGTAGTGGTTTGAACAAGGCTAACAGTGGTAGCAGGTGCACACTGGTGTGTGTGCGCATGTGGATCGTATAGCAGTGCCTGGAAAATGTCTAATTCTTAAACACAAGCCAAAACTGTTGGCTTTGCCAATGCTTGTTTTAAACAGTACTTCAGTGAAGAACATGCATAGTGCTTATAAATATTGGCTGAAGCCAGACCTGGTTCAGACATTTTTATTGCACCAGTAGCACATTTATCACTCCAATAAATGTATTACCTCTCATTAGCACCCTGGCAGGGGGAGCCAGCCAATCAGGTGGTTAGGAATGCAGACTTGAACTGCCAGTGAAAGTATGGCAGTTAACTCGGGCCCTAGCCCGTTACCCTCCCCCCCCCCCTGTAATGCCCGTGGAACGGGTGCATAACACCATTGAAGACTTCTTTGAAAAACACTGGTAGGCACTTGAAGTGCAACATTTGATGGTAAGGCTTGATTAAAAGAAAGCTCAAATCATTCCCACAAGGAGGTATTTTGGACAGGGAGGGGCAGGAACTGGGTGTGAAATGCCATATTGATTAGCATGGCCATGGGCAGTCAATGGATGGGTAAATAACAAAACAACATCCACAAGCTTTGTGTCCCCCTTCATATGCCATTTCTCCCTAGCTGTATGTAATGCAATATTTTCAACCTATAGTTGGTGCTAAAGTGCCACCTAAATGCCCAAACTAAAAAGTTGATTTTGTTCCACAAGATACTATCCCCTTGGAAAAACTCCCTCTGTGCAGCCCTACAACAGATGCACATTCATGGGAATCCCTAGTGCTCACTACCATTGCTAATGAATGTGTACGTTACTTGAACAATCTAGTCCTGGATGAGGAGTATCTAGCCAAATACCTGGGTAAAGTCACATTTATACTAAAATTCAAGAACAAAGGTTGAGGTTTTTGTCTAAGTTTGTCCATAATGTAGGAAACGTTTTGTTCAGATTCTTTATGGCATACATTAGTTACACATCTATGATTATTGCAGTAGTTCATTTTATAAACAGTTTATATGAACTGTTAGATACAAAATGTAATCTTTGAAAAAAAATGTAACGTATATGAATAGGCGTGATCTACATTTTAATGTTGTTATAATGTATAAATATGTGGTTGGATATTAATTGTTATGGGAATTATTAGATGAATTGTGATTTGAATTGTATGTATATATATGATATAAATTCAAATTTCATAATCATTCTGTATACATGAGTGGTTGGATATGAATTGTTGATGAGTTGTTACATCAATTTTTACAGGTTTGATATAAATCGTACGCACTTAATAAATAAATACAAATAAAATAAGATACAAATATCTCTTCATCAAAGAAAAACAGTGAGGAAAAAGATCACCAGAAATCACCATTAGCTTAAACTATTCCATGAAAACTAATTGAATTCAGGTTAAAAAATAAATGATATAGATGTCCATGCTATGATCTGCAGAAAGCAGTCTACACAGCATACCACTTTCTCTTCCTCTTCCTGTTTTCCAGACGAATGGGAATTATGTTTGACTATAATCTTGTGACCGGAGGAGTCTTCTTTCTGCTAACCATTTTCTTATAAGTGTTTTTATGTTTTTTTAATGATATTCCATGCTGTGGGATGTATTTACCCATGCATCCGAGCCCTACCTAAAAACTGTGCAGTATTGACATGGAAAACATCATGATGGCCAGAGCTTCCCAGAAAATGCACAGGGAAATGCATGAAGAATAGGCTGCCACTCATTTTTGCCGATGTTATGGGCACAGAAGGACACTGCCTAAAACCACCATTGGACTACCCACACAGTAGTCTGAAACCATTGGGAATGGCAATGCTGATTGCCAAAAGCAAACCCATAACTGTTGGGAATTCATTTTCTTAAATCCCAAAAAGGGGTGCAGTACCAGTACTCACCACTATCCAAAAGCCGGCGTTTTAAAACCACCAGATTTTGTAGAAAACTGAATAAATGAACCCCAAACATGCCAAAGAAAGACATTTTAAGAGGTGGATCCAATGTAAAGTTATATTCTGAAGTGACTTGAAGGTTTATAACAAGACTGGCTGAGCTGTGGATTTCAGCAGTTTAAGTAAATTTGGACTGAAAGACTCTAAAAAATCTAAATGTTTAAATTGACTGAGTGACCTACTTTTGTGTGTCACATAGGTTTCAATTGTTTAAATGTCATAGTTTTAAACTTAGAATCAGCATTCTAGCTGCATATGTAAAAATGTTTAGTTTTATTTGAATGCAGAAAACTGGGGAACAGAAATGACATGTAGCTAAAAACTGGCTTAAAGAGATTCCAATTTTGCCTGGCAACTACCCCCCATCAGAAGTGAAACTTGAGTCACAGCTGTGTTCCCAGGCCTATCTGCCTTTTGCTGGCCACACTAAGGATATGCCATCTCTCTGATAATTGAATTAAGGGGAGCCCCCACAGAATACAGGAGCTCTGAACAAAGCCCTGTCCTGACCCAGGCAGATGGTTTATTGCAGATGTCGTAAATGTAGCTTCCTCCTGGAAGGACAAAGGAGGGGCACTGCCTGTGAGAGCAAGCTGGCTTGGCAGAACTGGAAAAACCAGAAATTCAACCTTGTGCTGGGGGAAAACCACACCCCTTTGGGGCCAGAACATAACTCTAAAAAGATGAATAACTCATAGAGCGGACATGTGAAAATTTTATAAATGATACCATAATTCTTGTGATTTTTCTGCCCACATTTTAAGAGGTTTTTAGAACCGGTGGCATGTTCAGGGGGGTTTTAGCGGAAAAGAGGATATTACTCAAAATGTGTGCATGTGAAAAATCTGACACTTCATCAACTAATGTCCATACTCCTTGCGCACATGTGTGTACATTTGGGTTAATGTCCGATATTGCAAACCAGTTGAAAAGCGCAAAATATTGCCATTTCTGAATGCAAGCCCCCAGGAAGAGCAGAGTTGGAACAAGGGATACCTCCTGTGATATGTGGTGGGTGCATATAATTTCAAACCACTGTGTAGCTATGAAATATGTATTTGGTTCAAATCTAGATTTGTGTGCAAGTTGACAGGAGGAGTGGACTTTCTGCAGGCTGTAAAATGACATCACTCTGACACAACTTAGTTCCCCAATCAGGGGAGAAATGAAAGCTTGGCCAATGATAAGTGGAGAGGGGCTGGCTAGTGATGCTGCTAACACACACCCATTTTAAAAACACATAAAAGCAGAGAGACAGGACAGATAGGGACCTTCATTTTCCACTTGCAGCTGGAAGCTCTGCCAAAATTCCATACTTTACCTCCATCAACCTTCAGAGACCCAGACCAGACCAGCAGAGTAGAGCTGACCTGTTAGCAGAACCAGAGAGAGCTGACCCAGATCACTGTGAAGTGCAGAGACCAGAGTCCAGTCTAAAACCTGACCAGATCCATGGCGAGGCCCATTCTAATTCAAGAATATAGTGTGAGTACCTAGCAAACTGTGCAGAACCAATCTCTTAGTTAAAATAATATGATTCAAGCTATTTTAATCTAAGTAGAACTGTCTCCTAACTGTCACCTGTCATTTGTAAAGCTGTCACTTGTCATTTTCTAGTTGCAAGCTGCACTTGTCTTTTTGAACTTTAAAATTTCAAATCTGAAAAACGACCTTTATTTAATCGCTCATATCTCCGTGACCGTTTGTGCTAGATACTTGCAGTAACTTTCCTCAGAAAGCTTAGAATCGTGGCTTTTAAACGAATCAAGAAACACATCCCTATTCTTTATAGTTTTGCCGTAATCGTGAAAAACGCACTCGCGAATTTTGCCGCGATTTGCAAATTTCTCCACGTGTGAAAACAGAAGCTTCTTGCTTCCATTTGCCAGAAATTCGTTTAACCTGATAATTATCCCTGAATCATTGCTAGTGTGAGCCTGGACTAATATTAACTAGATACCACTCACCCTGAACCTCTAGAGGGAATTAAAAGCATTTTAGCATATTTTTTTCTACATTACCAGCACATTTAAAAGCATTTGGGCCTGTGTTTTCAACTTCTGTAGTCTAAGTTGCTGGGTGAACTGAATTACATTTGAATGGCATTTCTGAGAATTGTGTGCCTTCCTTCCATTTCCTTGCATTGCATAAAAGGGGGGGTGAATTGTACAAGAAAGTGATTACATTGTCTTTGCTGAAATTCTATCAAGTTATTTTCTTTACTGCATTTCATTCCACATTGCATCCATTTGAAACCATAAAAGTATTGCTGCTATCTTATCCATTTCATGTCAACTCCTTAGTGATTATAAAGAAGTGTGCTAGTGCCAGATTCTCCGTTGTTAATCTTTATCATATCAGATTAAGTGTGATATTCAATTATTAATTTATTATAAAGTTTGATATATATATCTATTGTTTAAATTATCAAATAAACCTTTTAACTTACAAAACAGAACTACTTCTTGGCTCAGTGGGGTCAGGAGGATTCCAAGAGAGGGGTGTTATAAAGGGGTAGTCATCCAGAACGCATGAACTGGACATAAAGATATATCAATAAGGGTTTTCATTCAGTATTATAGACTAGGCGTTGACTTAGCTGTAGTGTTGAATTGAATCCTCTTACAAATTGGGGGCTCGTGCCGGACAATTGGATTAGATCTATCACTTGTGCAGATTAATACAGCGTGCCAGCTGACCAGATACACATATCCGGTCGGAGCACACGCTGTGTTACGCTGTAAAGCACTTCTCAAAGGAACGCCCTAAGAAAAAGGTCTGTTTTGCAAAAATAAAATACAAACTTCTGTAAGTCAGGACAGAGACCAATCTCTAGAATGACGACCTTAGTAGACATGAAAATAGCCAGAGAGCACTTCTTACATAAGTTATTTGTGAGAGGTGAGTGGACTCACCAGGACCAAACAGTCTGGTTGCAGGCCATCACACCCCAAATCACGGAAACAGGGTCAGATACATGGAGAGACCAGGGTCCCTTACATGTGGCCCTGAGTGAACTATATATGTCCTCTAAGGCCAAGGATGAGCACAACAAGATTGCCAGGGTAGCGGCATATTTATATTTACATGTGGGAGCCATGCAGGACAAATGTGCTGAAGGCCAAGATCTGGCGAGTAGGCAACTGCTGGCATTACAGAAGGCCCAATCTGAGCTGGACTCTTCTGAGCAGAGGCTGCTCAGGAGCCAGGAGTCAGAAAATGACAGTAGGCAGTATATCATTAAAATAAAAGAGGACATGGATATACTGCAACAGGAAAAGGCTGACCAGGATACTAGATTTCTGGCCCTGCAGAAGGAGCACCGAGACAGTTTGGACTCCTTACTGCAGAGCCAGAAAAAGCTGGAGCAACAATTAGACTTTAACAGGGCATGCACGGAGCAGGTAGCCACCCTGCAAAGTCATCTAGATAGAGTGAAGGTAGAGATCAACAAGCTGATTATGAAAGACCTGGATACCCAGGCAGAGTTTGATGAAGAACGCCAGAAAGCTGGTGCCTTCCAAAGGCAAAGGGACGACCTGGCGGCACAAATGCAGGCTCTTAGTCAGGAAAGAGACGCCTTAGGCCAGGAAGTCTGCCATTTAAAAAGAAAAATGGAAGAAAATCACCTGGCCCACCAGGGACTGGGTGACCTCCAAAAAGAACACCAGAACTTGTTAGAGCACACCAGGAGGGTGGAGGATGCTCTAGCAAGAAAGGAGCAGGCCAATAGGGACACAGCTCAGGAGGTAACCCTCCTGCAGCAAAGACTGGCCCAGTGCTCCAGGACCAATCAGGAAACACAGAGAGAGAATGAGGCTCTCTGCCAGCACAATGATAGGCTCCAGCAACAGGTAGCAATGCAGGAGAGACTGATAGAGTCTAGTAAGGCCTTAACTGAGGAACTGAAGGCACAAATGCAGGCTCTTGCATTGCAACAGGGAGCAGGGGCGGATAGAGATGAGGTTCGCTGGGAAAGGGAAGCTCCGGAGCATAACCTCAGGAGCCCTAGTACCAGAGGCCCTCATACCTCTCAGTCACTGGACTCTGCCACCCCCATATTCCCTGGCGCACATGAGCACCGGGCCACAGGGATGGCAGACTACTATCCAGACAAAAGTATGGGGCTCATAGGCCAGTACCACCCAAGTATGGAGGGGCGGGCATCCGGGTATGGGCACCCCAGCACAGTGCAATTTAATGGGGAACCCCAGGAGAGTAGGCCCATTAAGGGCATCCTGAAAACCTCTGCCCAGTTAGGTCAGTGGGGGGGTACCCATCAAATCCTGGCAGCAAGGAGGAATCTGAAGACTCCTCTGAACTGCGCAGGACACAGGAGACCAGGTCCCCACATTCGGCCAGCCATTCCCAGGCTCGCAGAATCCGGGAAAACCTGGAAGAGCAGACAGGAACCTCTGGGAGCAGTGCCTCTGAGTCAGAGGATGAATGGACAAGGGTTACCCGAACCAAAAAGGCCAATAAGGCAAAAAGGGCCTTGCTTAAGGACCCCTTAAAGCAGATTAAGGCGATCAGGAGCGTCATCACGCCTTACCATAAGAACGCTAAGTATTCTGTTTGGGAGCACTTAGAGTTGTTTGAGCAAATGATGGAGACTTTCCATTTGAAGGACAGCCAAAGCTGTATTCAATATGTAAAGTGGACCTTCTCCCCGGAATACTCCAGTTTCTTTGCGGGGCTGGAGGACCAAAATCATTTAAGATGGTCCACCTATAAGGCGGCCATCTTGAAACATTTTTCTGTTCACAGAAATCCTCAAGAGGCTCGCAAGGCAGCCTACAATTTGCAATGTGGGGAGGATCAGGCCCCACAAGAATTTGTGCAAGAACTGAAATGTGCTTTTGCGCAGACCACCAGAAGGGTGCGCACAGACAGTAGAGAATTCATTAATACATTTTTGCATGCCTTGCCCAAATACATAATGACCCAGCTCGTGAGGGATTTTCATGAGAAAAGATCTTTAGACTGGGTCATTGAACAGGCTACCCAGATCTATGAGGTGCAGAAACCGGTAGATAGCAAAAGTAATGCCCAGAAAAACCCCAAAGCCAACAGCACCCCTGCTGCTGCCAAGGTGGCAGAGGTAAAGGTCTCCCCCGTTTTGGATTTGGAGATGGGGGGGCCTAAAAACCTACCTGCACCTAATAATGCTAGGCCCAGAAGGTCCTCGGGCCAGTCACAGACAGGGAGCCAGGGAAGCAGCCCCACAAATGGGGTCCCTCGCTCTCCTGATTATGTAAGTCCCCGTTACAAGGGAAATCGACCCATCCTGGGTTATGTGTGGACTCCTCCAGCCCAAGGGGGGGGGATCCAGCCAAGCACCTAACCCAGGGAACTTCCCTCCCAACTTCCCACAGGAGGGCAGAAATTCTCCAAATCCTGGGCAGAACTTTTTCCCCAGGTATCCACCCAATTTCCAACCCCAAAATCATCCATCCTTCTTTCCCCAATTCCCTGAGCCCAGACAACCTAATCCGGGAGAGGGGAGGCCAAGGGTGGAGGGGTACCCAAATCTTCCCAATCCGGGGTATTACCAGAGAAGGGACAGCTACCCTTCCCGGGATCAGCCCAGGGGAGAAAACAGGGGCCCGTATCAGCCTGAGCGGGTTTCCCAGTTAGAGCGCCAGGTTCAAAACATGGCGCGGGATCTGGGTCACATACTGAGGGCTCAGCAGAACCCTCAGAACGGCATGCCGGTGCAGAACGCACCCAACTCTGGACCTGGTGCCCCAGAACAATGACGGGGGCAGCACCCCGATAACTCACCGGTTCCCAGGGAGGAGGCACAAAGGGAAGGGGGGTGTGAAGCCTTGGAGGAAGCTTCCTTCCTCACTTGTAAATAGCCCCTGGAAACCCAGGAACCGGAAACAAAATCTCCTGCCCCTGAAAGTCTGCCTCCTAAGGAGCAGAGGGGTGGTAGGAGAAACAAAAGACCCAAACAGACTCAGTTTGAGGAGGAGGTACAGATCTTCCAATTTGAGGGAGAGGGATCCTCAGAGGATCCTGGGAAAAGGATCTTCTCCTTCAGAGAGGGGGGAACTCCTCCCAAAGAAAAATGGGTCCCTAGGGATGCAAATCCAGACTGGGGAGATGTGGAGACTGAGCTACCGCCGCCCACCATCTCATCCCAGAACCAACAGCAAGAAAATCCCCTTGTTCAAACCCATCCTGATGACTGCCTCCAAAAAGGGGGGGGCGGCCCGGTACTGGAGCCAGGGGAACCCACAATGGCTCTGATCTCCAGTTGCCAAATTTTTCTTTCAGATTCCCAAGGCTCTCCACAGAATTCTGCCCAAATTTCTTCTCTTGCAATGTCCAAAACCAGAAAATTAGCCCACCAGTTGTCCAAAAATGTACATTATCTGTGCCCCCTTGAGGAGAAGGAGGGAAGATATTATGCCCCGGTACAAGTACAGGGGCAGGGGACAATTTTGGCACTGGTGGACACTGGATCTCAAGCTACCCTTCTGTCCAGAAGGGCCTTTGACGAACTGAATGCAGGAAGGGGAGAGAATTACCAAATTCCTCTCACCTCTCTTCCTGGACAACTGCAGAACTTTGACGGGAAGGAAATTCCCTTCGAGGGGGCGGCAGATTTGGACATTAAAATTGGGCGGCACAAGTTGAAACACCCGGTCATAGTTGTGACCCCAGAGGGCACCCCTTGTTTACTAGGGAATGACCTCCTGAGAAGGTTGTCACACCTAATAGATTGCGTAAACAAGGTCCTCTGGACCCAGACTAGCCGACCAATAAAATTAAAACGGAGTGTCAACCATGTTAGTTTAAACGGCACCTGCCACATGGTTGAACAAAAATCTGACCAAGTAAAATTTCACTTCCAGAATAGCCAAATTCCAGACGTGACAGTAATAGCAGTAGGACAACAGACTGGTGATGGAGGGTCCTCTCTATTTCTGAAAATCAACCTGCCTTCCAGTCTAAAGTGGTACTCCACGCTGGAAGGAAACACTCTGAGATTCTATACTAATCCACAATCAGAAACTCCCACTCCAATAGTCCAGAAAGATGTGAAATCAGCTCAGAGCCTGGCTGATATTCAGCAAATTGGAGAGCAGTTGTTCATCCCTGTCCAATTAAATGATGGGAAGGACTCTGTTCTCGCTCGAGTGTGTGTGAACAACGGTAAGAGCTTCATCAGCGAAGCCATGTTCCGCCAACTCCCAAAAGATCCAGCCATTCCCACATTCAAACTGATAGACAAATGGGAAATGGACCTGGAAGCACCTAATTCCAAACATCTCCTGCCAAGCAGGTGTATGCTCAAAATCTCCATGGGCAAAAAGAGCATAGTCCCCAATTGTTGGGTCGTGCGAGACGTCCCTGCCGCCTTTTACTTAGGCAGTGACATTCTCAATCGCTTTGCCATTAGTTTGGACCTAATAAACTTCAAAGCTTGGTCCCGATTAGCGGATAATCCCATGCGCTTTGATGATCCAGAAAAAGCATTTAGGTCAGCTCAATTGCTACCTTATGCAGTTGAAATTCAGATTAAAGAGGAAGTCACCATCCCAGAAAGGACTCGACAATTCTCCCTGGAAGTGAAAGCTAAAAGAGGACAACATTTGAAAAAAACCTGATGCTTACATACATCTAAATGCTTCTCTCCAACAGCAAGGGTTGGGGGTAAACCCAACTCCATTAGTCAACATAGAACATGACACCATTCCAATAGAGGTGGATAACAGCGACTTAAAGAGTATTACTCTAGCCGCAGGCACCATTATTGGAATGGCGGTTGATGACCGACATTTTTCCATCGACTTAGTAAATGAACTGTTAGGGCCAATCCCCAAGGACTGCTTTGACAGTGACAGTGATGACAATACAACACCAGACAGGATTTTTACCCGGCATGGGGGGAACTTCCTGGTGTACACTTCTTGCCCTTATGGTAAGGAAGATGTGACTTGTGACTTCAGGAGGGATGAGGTGATTTTCCAGGTCCATGAGGGCTGCCTTTCCCACCTGAAGCCTCCAGTCCAAATCAGCACTCTGACCAGGGACTTCTCCACCCAGCTGGAGGAGGCCGCTGAAATGGCCAAACCAGAAGTCTTTCCAGGCTTCAGGCAGATGGTGGAAGAGAGAGTCAACCTAGCTGATGCCTGTGTGACTTTGGAACAAAAGCAAAAGTTGAAACAAGTTTTCTTGGATTTCCAAGATCTCTTTGCGGTAGACTCATATGACTGTGGTCGCACTGACATCCACACAACAACAATCCCCACGGACCCTGGCATGACTCCAGTGTTTGTGAAGCAATATCGCTTGCCTCTCGCATCAATGGAGTCCCTTACTGAAATAATTAAGAACCTGAGTCCAGGGGAATAATCCGTCCCATCCACAGCACCTTCAATAATCCGGTGCTGGGAATATTAAAGCCAAACGGCCAGTGGAGACTCTGCGCTGACCTTAGGGAGCTCAACAAACGGGTCCATACTTCCCGATGGCCTCTGCCCTACATTGACCAAGGGCTGGCCCAGATCCAGGGGTCACAGGTATTCACTGCAATAGACCTGACCAATGGGTACTGGACCGTGCCTGTCAGCAGGGAGGACCAATACAAACTGGCTTTTACCTTTGGGGGCCAGCAGTACACATGGACCCGGACTCCCTTCGGATACCTTAACTCCGGTAATGAGTTCAATATTTTCCTACATAAGGCCATGCCCGACCTGGGTGCAAGGGGTAACCTGGCTTATGTAGATGATGTCCTCATTAAAAGTTCATCTGTAGAGGAACACATAGCGGAGATCCATTATGTTCTGACACAGTTGAGGGCCGCCGGAGCAAAACTTTCCTTTCAAAAAGCACAGTGGTGCAGAACCCGTGTTAATTTCTTGGGGCATGAGATTACTCCTCAGGGTCTCTGTCCCCAGGAAAAGAAAGTGGAAGCACTTCAGAAACTGAAAGACCCCACAACTCTGCGGGAACTAAGGAGCCTCCTCGGACTGACCAATTACAGCAGAAAGTTCATTGAGGGCTACGCAGAGATCACCAGACCCCTGATTCATCTCCTGAAGGGGGGGGGTCAAGTGGGAATGGGGTCCAGACCAAGCCGAGGCAGTAAGACAACTCAAGAGAAGCCTCTCACAAGCGCCTTGCCTAGCTTACCCTGTCAGAAACAAGGAGTTCTTCCTGGAGACAGGGTTCTCTAATACGTGCTTGATGGCAGTATTATACCAAAAGCATGACAAGGTCAATAAAGTAATCTCTTATGCGAGCAAAACTTTATCCTCTGTGGAGGAAAAATTCAACGATTGTGAGAAGGCACTCCTGGCAACGGTGTGGGCATTGAAGAATTACCGGCCGTTTATCCATGGGGAACACATCATAGTGGAGACTCCACACCAGCCTCTGCAATATCTCCAAAGTGACAGAATCCGGGCCGGAAATGTGAGAGGTCCTGTGGAGGTCCGATATGGCCAAAACAAGAAGAGTCCCCTCGCGCAAGGTCTGGCTGACTTGCATGATTGTGCCAGAGAAAACTGTCTCGAGGACGAAAGTCTGAAAATAAAGGACAACCTGGAGGCATACCTTAATTCCCCACACAAAGTCTTTGAAGAAGACAAGTGTGAGGGAATGCCCACTGTCTATGTGGATGGAGGCTCTTACCAGGTTGACAACGACGGGGAGAAAGAACTGGTGTCCGGTGGAGGGAATGCATGGGTGAATGAGTCCCCAGAACCCTCCGCTGGATACAAAATTGGTCCCCGAAGTAGTCAGGTGGCAGAATTGATGGCTGTGCATCAGGTCATCCTCACTGCTGTCAAGCAACAACTCCACAAACTGGTCATAATCACAGATTCGGATTATGTACGGAACGGGTTCGTGGAGCACCTGGTTAATTGGAAAACCAGAGGCATGTTATGTGCTAACAACAAACCCTTGAAACTTGGGAAGTTGATCCAAAACATTGATGATCTGGTCACCTCGAATGAGATGACCATCTATTGGAAAAAGATCAAGGGTCATTCCAAAGTAGAGGGACCAGACAAAACTGGAAATGACTTAGCTGATCAGCTGGCCAAAACCGGGGCCATCCAAGGGGATCTAATTGAGATTGAGTCCCTGTTGGGGGAAATCCTGGTCACTGCTATCACTAGGTCCCAGACAAATGCTCACAACGACCGTTCAATTGCACAATGGAGCAAGGAGACCCCTGATGCTGATTTGATTACAGCTCAGAAGGGGGATCCAATTATTGGTAAGTTTTACCAACACCTTGGGGACCCTGAGAACTTTTCCCTGACGGATACCGATTACATTGGGAAAGAGGACCTAAGAGTGTTGATGAAATGTCCAAAAATGTTCCGGATCCAAGACGGTTTGCTGGTAAGGAAATCCAAAGCTGGCCACGATCAGTGGGTGGTTCCTACCTCATTCCGAAGCCTGATGTTAAGTCACGCCCATGATGCGGCCACCGCCGGTCATAGGGGGTTTCACACAACATTGGAAATCTTAAGAGAGGTTGCATACTGGCCACACATGGGGCAGGACCTCGACCAATACTTGAAGGGGTGTCTTGTATGTGCACAATTTCAGCCATCATCCCTCACGCACCGTGCGCCTCTCCAAAAGAGGGGGATGACACTGCCATGGTCAGATTTACAAATCGACTTTGTAGGCCCCGTGATTCGCTCTGTTAGGGGGAATAAGTACATGTTGACTGTCACATGCTTGTTTACCAAGTGGGTGGAATGTCTCCCAGCCCCAAACTGCAAGGCAGAAACGGCAGCTGCCTTTATGATTAACCACATCTTTTCCCGTTTCGGTCTACCTCAAAGGATTGAGTCAGACAGGGGTAGCCACTTCACCAGTGAAGTAATGACAAAGATGTGGGAGATACTGGGGGTCAAAAGGAAGTTGCATATTGCTTACCGGCCAGCTTCTTCTTGAGCAGTGGAACGCTACAACCGGACAATTGTGAGCATCTTAAAAAAGTTTGTGGCAGATTCTGGGCCAAGTTGGGATATCCGATTACCCCTGGTCCTAATGGCCATCAGATCTACCCCTTCATCTGCAACCAAAATGTCACCATTTGAGTTGATGACTGGACGCAAGATGGTGCTTACTCAGCATTTGCTCTACAGGACCCAAGAGCAGACACTGATAAATGCCTCCACTACTCATGAGTATGTGGAGAATTTAAGGAAACACCTTAAACATGCTTTTGCTTATGCTCAGAGGAATCTAGAAAGATCGGCTGATAGCATGAAGACCCACTATGACCTGAAGACTTCCAGGAAGGAATATCAGGTGGGGGACCGGGTCTATCTATACAATTTCCAAAGAAACCAGGCAAAACAGCGGAAATTCTTGCCTACATGGAAAGGACCCTTTGAGATCATCGACAAGATCTCCCCTGTGGCCTACAAAATCCACATCCCCAAAGGCGGTTTGGCAGAGGGGGAAGACAAGTGGGTCCACATAAACCAGTTGAAATGTTGCCATCCCAGGCACACTCTGCAACAACTGGAGGAATCCTCTGGAATCCTAGCGGGTACTGTCTCAGACTAATTCAGTTCCAACCATAAAACATACCACATCTAGTCTCTAAAATATTGTGATTTGCATGAAACTGTCTCTTAGTTATACTGTTTTTTTTTCAAAATAAGAATGTAATGTTTCGTTATGATGAAATGCATATGCTGCCTCACTATCTCAACAGTGGTGGAAAATGTCTATGAATAGGTATTGCCGCTCTTCCTTTGTCGTCCTAGGAGAAAGAAAACCTGGAGACGGGACAAGGAGGACGATCCGGAGACCGGGAGCAGAGACGCAACGGGCCCGGGGTACCGCCCAATCTTCCCATCAGGACCGGCGAGGAGAACCGATCGATCAGTACCGGATGGAGGAAAAGATGCTGAACTGTGCCATCTATTGGAAGAAGATGAGGAAACATCCCAGGTCTTGCGAGTCCCATTCGTGAAATAGAATGGCCATCGCAAGAGGGGGGCTTGTGGGATGTATTTACCCATGCATCCGAGCCCTACCTCAAAACTGTGCAGTATTGACATGGAAAACATCATGATGGCCAGAGCTTCCCAGAAAATGCACAGGGAAATGCATGAAGAATAGGCTGCCACTCATTTTTGCCGATGTTATGGGCACAGAAGGACACTGCCTAAAACCACCATTGGACTACCCACACAGTAGTCTGAAACCATTGGGAATGGCAATGCTGATTGCCAAAAGCAAACCCATAACTGTTGGGAATTCATTTTCTTAAATCCCAAAAAGGGGTGCAGTACCAGTACTCACCACTATCCAAAAGCCGGCGTTTTAAAACCACCAGATTTTGTAGAAAATTGAATAAATGAACCCAAAACATGCCAAAGAAAGACATTTTAAGAGGTGGATCCAATGTAAAGTTATATTCTGAAGTGACTTGAAGGTTTATAACAAGACAGGCTGAGCTGTGGATTTCAGCAGTTTAAGTAAATTTGGACTGAAAGACACTAAAAAATCTAAATGTTTAAATTGACTGAGTGACCTACTTTTGTGTGTCACATAGGTTTCAATTGTTTAAATGTCATAGTTTTAAACTAAGAATCAGCATTCTAGCTGCATATGTAAAAATGTTTAGTTTTATTTGAATGCAGAAAACTGGGGAACAGAAATGACATGTAGCTAAAAACTGGCTTAAAGAGATTCCAATTTTGCCTGGCAACTACCCCCCATCAGAAGTGAAACTTGAGTCACAGCTGTGTTCCCAGGCCTATCTGCCTTTTGCTGGCCACACTAAGGATATGCCATCTCTCTGATAATTGAATTAAGGGGAGCCCCCACAGAATACAGGAGCTCTGAACAAAGCCCTGTCCTGACCCAGGCAGATGGTTTATTGCAGATGTCGTAAATGTAGCTTCCTCCTGGAAGGACAAAGGAGGGGCACTGCCTGTGAGAGCAAGCTGGCTTGGCAGAACTGGAAAAATCAGAAATTCAACCTTGTGCTGGGGGAAAACCACACCCCTTTGGGGCCAGAACATAACTCTAAAAAGATGAATAACTCATAGAGCGGACATGTGAAAATTTTATAAATGAAACCATAATTCTTGTGATTTTTCTGCCCACATTTTAAGAGGTTTTTAGAACCGGTGGCATGTTCAGGGGGGTTTTAGCGGAAAAGAGGATATTACTCAAAATGTGTGCATGTGAAAAATCTGACACTTCATCAACTAATGTCCATACTCCTTGTGCACATGTGTGTAAATTTGGGTTAATGTCCGATATTGCAAACCAGTTAAAAAGCGCAAAATATTGCCATTTCTGAATGCAAGCCCCCAGGAAGAGCAGAGGTGGAACAGGGGATACCTCCTGTGATATGTGGTGGGTGCATATAATTTCAAACCACTGTGTAGCTATGAAATATGTATTTGGTTCAAATCTAGATTTGTGTGCAAGTTGACAGGAGGAGTGGACTTTCTGCAGGCTGTAAAATGACATCACTCTGACACAACTTAGTTCCCCAATCAGGGGAGAAATGAAAGCTTGGCCAATGATAAGTGGAGAGGGGCTGGCTAGTGATGCTGCTCACACACACCCATTTTAAAAACACATAAAAGCAGAGAGACAGGACAGATAGGGACCTTCATTTTCCACTTGCAGCTGGAAGCTCTGCCAAAATTCCATACTTTACCTCCATCAACCTTCAGAGACCCAGACCAGACCAGCAGAGTAGAGCTGACCTGTTAGCAGAACCAGAGAGAGCTGACCCAGATCACTGTGAAGTGCAGAGACCAGAGTCCAGTCTAAAACCTGACCAGATCCATGGCGAGGCCCATTCTAATTCAAGAATATAGTGTGAGTACCTAGCAAACTGTGCAGAACCAATCTCTTAGTTAAAATAATATATTTCAAGCTATATTAATCTAAGTAGAACTGTCTCCTAACTGTCACCTGTCATTTGTAAAGCTGTCACTTGTCATTTTCTAGTTGCAAGCTGCACTTGTCTTTTTGAACTTTAAAATTTCAAATCTGAAAAACGACCTTTATTTAATCGCTCATATCTCTGTGACCGTTTGTGCTAGAGACTTGCAGTAACTTTCCTCAGAAAGCTTAGAATCGTGGCTTTTAAACGAATCCAGACACGCATCCCTCTTCTTTATAGTTTTGCCGTAATCGTGAAAAACGCACTCGCGATTTTTGCCGCGATTTGCAAATTTCTCCACGTGTGAAAACAGAAGCTTCTTGCTTCCATTTGCCAGAAATTCGTTTAACCTGCTAATTATCCCTGAATCATTGCTAGTGTGAGCCTGGACTAATATTAACTAGATACCACTCACCCTGAACCTCTAGAGGGAATTAAAAGCAATTTAGCATATTTTTTTCTACATTACCAGCACATTTAAAAGCATTTGGGCCTGTGTTTTCAACTTCTGTAGTCTAAGTTGCTGGGTGAACTGAATTACATTTGAATTGCATTTCTGAGAATTGTGTGCCTTCCTTCCATTTCCTTGCATTGCATAAAAGGGGGGGTGAATTGTACAAGAAAGTGATTACATTGTCTTTGCTGAAATTCTATCAAGTTATTTTCTTTACTGCATTTCATTCCACATTGCATCCATTTGAAACCATAAATGTATTGTTGCTATCTTATCCATTTCATGTCAACTCCTTAGTGATTATAAAGAAGTGTGCTAGTGCCAGATTCTCTGTTGTTAATCTTTATCATATCAGATTAAGTGTGATATTCAATTATTAATTTATTATAAAGTCTGATATATATATCTATTGTTTAAATTATCAAATAAACCTTTTAACTTACAAAACAGAACTACTTCTTGGCTCAGTGGGGTCAGGAGGATTCCAAGAGAGGGGTGTTATAAAGGGGTAGTCATCCAGAACGCATGAACTGGACATAAAGATATATCAATAAGGGTTTTCATTCAGTATTATAGACTAGGCGTTGACTTAGCTGTAGTGTTGAATTGAATCCTCTTACAAATTGGGGGCTCGTGCCGGACGTTTGGATTAGATCTATCACTTGTGCAGATTAATACAGCGTGCCAGCTGACCAGATACACATATCCGGTCGGAGCACACGCTGTGTTACGCTGTAAAGCACTTCTCAAAGGAAAGCCCTAAGAAAAAGGTCTGTTTTGCAAAAATAAAATACAAACTTCTGTAAGTCAAGACAGAGACCAATCTCTAGAATGACGACCTTAGTAGACATGAAAATAGCCAGAGAGCACTTCTTACATAAGTTATTTGTGAGAGGTGAGTGGACTCACCAGGACCAAACAGTCTGGTTGCAGGCCATCACACCCCAAATCACGGAAACAGGGTCAGATAAATGGAGAGACCAGGGTCCCTTACATGTGGCCCTGAGTGAACTATATATGTCCTCTAAGGCCAAGGATGAGCACAACAAGATTGCCAGGGTAGCGGCATATTTATATTTACATATGGGAGCCATGCAGGACAAATGTGCTGAAGGCCAAGATCTGGCGAGTAGGCAACTGCTGGCATTACAGAAGGCCCAATCTGAGCTGGACTCTTCTGAGCAGAGGCTGCTCAGGAGCCAGGAGTCAGAAAATGACAGTAGGCAGTATATCATTAAAATAAAAGAGGACATGGATATACTGCAACAGGAAAAGGCTGACCAGGATACTAGATTTCTGGCCCTGCAGAAGGAGCACCGAGACAGTTTGCACTCCTTACTGCAGAGCCAGAAAAAGCTGGAGCAACAATTAGACTTTAACAGGGCATGCACGGAGCAGGTAGCCACCCTGCAAAGTCATCTAGATAGAGTGAAGGTAGAGAGCAACAAGCTGATTATGAAAGACCTGGATACCCAGGCAGAGTTTGATGAAGAACGCCAGAAAGCTGGTGCCTTCCAAAGGCAAAGGGACGACCTGGCGGCACAAATGCAGGCTCTTAGTCAGGAAAGAGACGCCTTAGGCCAGGAAGTCTGCCATTTAAAAAGAAAAATGGAAGAAAATCACCTGGCCCACCAGGGACTGGGTGACCTCCAAAAAGAACACCAGAACTTGTTAGAGCACACCAGGAGGGTGGAGGATGCTCTAGCAAGAAAGGAGCAGGCCAATAGGGACACAGCTCAGGAGGTAACCCTCCTGCAGCAAAGACTGGCCCAGTGCTCCAGGACCAATCAGGAAACACAGAGAGAGAATGAGGCTCTCTGCCAGCACAATGATAGGCTCCAGCAACAGGTAGCAATGCAGGAGAGACTGATAGAGTCTAGTAAGGCCTTAACTGAGGAACTGAAGGCACAAATGCAGGCTCTTGCATTGCAACAGGGAGCAGGGGCGGATAGAGATGAGGTTCGCTGGGAAAGGGAAGCTCCGGAGCATAACCTCAGGAGCCCTAGTACCAGAGGCCCTCATACCTCTCAGTCACTGGACTCTGCCACCCCCATATTCCCTGGCGCACATGAGCACCGGGCCACAGGGATGGCAGACTACTATCCAGACAAAAGTATGGGGCTCATAGGCCAGTACCACCCAGGTATGGAGGGGCGGGCATCCGGGTATGGGCACCCCAGCACAGTGCAATTTAATGGGGAACCCCAGGAGAGTAGGCCCATTAAGGGCATCCTGAAAACCTCTGCCCAGTTAGGTCAGTGGGGGGGGTACCCATCAAATCCTGGCAGCAAGGAGGAATCTGAAGACTCCTCTGAACTGCGCAGGACACAGGAGACCAGGTCCCCACATTCGGCCAGCCATTCCCAGGCTCGCAGAATCCGGGAAAACCTGGAAGAGCAGACAGGAACCTCTGGGAGCAGTGCCTCTGAGTCAGAGGATGAATGGACAAGGGTTAGCCGAACCAAAAAGGCCAATAAGGCAAAAAGGGCCTTGCTTAAGGACCCCTTAAAGCAGATTAAGGCGATCAGGAGCGTCATCACGCCTTACCATAAGAACGCTAAGTATTCTGTTTGGGAGCACTTAGAGTTGTTTGAGCAAATGATGGAGACTTTCCATTTGAAGGACAGCCAAAGCTGTATTCAATATGTAAAGTGGACCTTCTCCCCGGAATACTCCAGTTTCTTTGCGGGGCTGGAGGACCAAAATCATTTAAGATGGTCCACCTATAAGGCGGCCATCTTGAAACATTTTTCTGTTCACAGAAATCCTCAAGAGGCTCGCAAGGCAGCCTACAATTTGCAATGTGGGGAGGATCAGGCCCCACAAGAATTTGTGCAAGAACTGAAACGTGCTTTTGCGCAGACCACCAGAAAGGTGCGCACAGACATTTTTGCATGCCTTGCCCAAATACATAATGACCCAGCTCGTGAGGGATTTTCATGAGAAAAGATCTTTAGACTGGGTCATTGAACAGGCTACCCGGATCTATGAGGTGCAGAAACCGGTAGATAGCAAAAGTAATGCCCAGAAAAACCCCAAAGCCAACAGCACCCCTGCTGCTGCCAAGGTGGCAGAGGTAAAGGTCACCCCCGTTTTGGATTTGGAGATGGGGGGGCCTAAAAACCTACCTACACCTAATAATGCTAGGCCCAGAAGGTCCTCGGGCCAGTCACAGACAGGGAGCCAGGGAGGCGGCCCCACAAATGGGGTCCCTCGCTCTCCTGATTATGTAAGTCCCCGTTACAAGGGAAATCGACCCATCCTGGGTTATGTGTGGACTCCTCCAGCCCAAGGGGGGGGGATCCAGCTAAGCACCTAACCCAGGGAACTTCCCTCCCAACTTCCCACAGGAGGGCAGAAATTCTCCAAATCCTGGGCAGAACTTTTTCCCCAGGTATCCACCCAATTTCCAACCCCAAAATCATCCATCCTTCTTTCCCCAATTCCCTGAGCCCAGACAACCTAATCCGGGAGAGGGGAGGCCAAGGGTGGAGGGGTACCCAAATCTTCCCAATCCGGGGTATTACCAGAGAAGGGACAGCTACCCTTCCCGGGATCAGCCCAGGGGAGAAAACAGGTTCCCGTATCAACCTGAGCGGGTTTCCCAGTTAGAGCGCCAGGTTCAAAACATGGCGCGGGATCTGGGTCACATACTGAGGGCTCAGCAGAACCCTCAGAACGGCATGCCGGCGCAGAACGCACCCAACTCTGGACCTGGTGCCCCAGAACAATGACGGGGGCAGCACCCCGATAACTCACCGGTTCCCAGGGAGGAGGCACAAAGGGAAGGGGGGTGTAAAGCCTTGGAGGAAGCTTCCTTCCTCACTTGTAAACAGCCCCTGGAAACCCAGGAACCGGAAACAAAATCTCCTGCCCCTGAAAGTCTGCCTCCTAAGGAGCAGAGGGGTGGTAGGAGAAACAAAAGACCCAAACAGACTCAGTTTGAGGAGGAGGTACAGATCTTCCAATTTGAGGGAGAGGGATCCTCAGAGGATCCTGGTAAAAGGATCTTCTCCTTCAGAGAGGGAGGAACTCCTCCCAAAGAAAAATGGGTCCCTAGGGATGCAAATCCAGACTAGGGAGATGTGGAGACTGAGCTACCGCCGCCCACCATCTCATCCCAGAACCAACAGCAAGAAAATCCCCTGGTTCAAACCCATCCTGATGACTGCCTCCAAAAAGAGGGGGGCGGCCCGGTACTGGAACCAGGGGAACCCACAATGGCTCTGATCTCCAGTTGCCAAATTTTTCTTTCAGATTCCCAAGGCTCTCCACAGAATTCTGCCCAAATTTCTTCTCTTGCAATGTCCAAAACCAGAAAATTAGCCCACCAGTTGTCCAAAAATGTACATTATCTGTGCCCCCTTGAGGAGAAGGAGGGAAGATATTATGCCCCGGTACAAGTACAGGGGCAGGGGACAATTTTGGCACTGGTGGACACTGGATCTCAAGCTACCCTTCTGTCCAGAAGGGCCTTTGACGAACTGAATGCAGGAAGGGGAGAGAATTACCAAATTCCTCTCACCTCTCTTCCTGGACAACTGCAGAACTTTGACGGGAAGGAAATTCCCGTCGAGGGGGCGGCAGATTTGGACATTAAAATTGGGCGGCACAAGTTGAAACACCCGGTCATAGTTGTGACCCCAGAGGGCACCCCTTGTTTACTAGGGAATGACCTCCTGAGAAGGTTGTCACCCCTAATAGATTGCGTAAACAAGGTCCTCTGGACCCAGACTAGCCGACCAATAAAATTAAAACGGAGTGTCAACCATGTTAGTTTAAACGGCACCTGCCACATGGTTGAACAAAAATCTGACCAAGTAGAATTTCACTTCCAGAATAGCCAAATTCCAGACGTGACAGTAATAGCAGTAGGACAACAGACTGGTGATGGAGGGTCCTCTCTATTTCTGAAAATCAACCTGCCTTCCAGTCTAAAGTGGTACTCCACGCTGGAAGGAAACACTCTGAGATTCTATACTAATCCACAATCAGAAACTCCCACTCCAATAGCCCAGAAAGATGTGAAATCAGCTCAGAGCCTGGCTGATATTCAGCAAATTGGAGAGCAGTTGTTCATCCCTGTCCAATTAAATGATGGGAAGGACTCTGTTCTCGCTCGAGTGTGTGTGAACAACGGTAAGAGCTTCATCAGCGAAGCCATGTTCCGCCAACTCCCAAAAGATCCAGCCATTCCCACATTCAAACTGATAGACAAATGGGAAATGGACCTGGAAGCACCTAATTCCAAACATCTCCTGCCAAGCAGTTGTATGCTCAAAATCTCCATGGGCAACAAGAGCATAGTCCACAATTGTTGGGTCGTGCGAGACGTCCCTGCCGCCTTTTACTTAGGCAGTGACATTCTCAATCGCTTTGCCATTAGTTTGGACCTAATAAACTTCAAAGCTTGGTCCCGATTAGCGGATAATCCCATGGGCTTTGATGATCCAGAAAAAGCATTTAGGTCAGCTCAATTGCTACCTTATGCAGTTGAAATTCAGATTAAAGAGGAAGTCACCATCCCAGAAAGGACTTGACAATTCTCCCTGGAAGTGAAAGCTAAAAGAGGACAACATTTGAAAAACCCTGATGCTTACATACATCTAAATGCTTCTCTCCAACAGCAAGGGTTGGGGGTAAACCCAACTCCATTAGTCAACATAGAACATGACACCATTCCAATAGAGGTGGATAACAGCGACTTAAAGAGTATTACTCTAGCCGCAGGCACCATTATTGGAATGGCGGTTGATGACCGACATTTTTCCATCGACTTAGTAAATGAACTGTTAGGGCCAATCCCCAAGGACTGCTTTGACAGTGACAGTGATGACAATACAACACCAGACAGGATTTTTACCCGGCATGGGGGGAACTTCCTGGTGTACACTTCTTGCCCTTATGGTAAGGAAGATGTGACTTGTGACTTCAGGAGGGATGAGGTGATTTTCCAGGTCCATGAGGGCTGCCTTTCCCACCTGAAGCCTCCAGTCCAAATCAGCACTCTGACCAGGGACTTCTCCACCCAGCTGGAGGAGGCCGCTGAAATAGCCAAACCAGAAGTCTTTCCAAGCTTCAGGCAGATGGTGGAAGAGAGAGTCAACCTAGCTGATGCCTGTGTGACTTTGGAACAAAAGCAAAAGTTGAAACAAGTTTTCTTGGATTTCCAAGATCTCTTTGCGGTAGACTCATATGACTGTGGTCGCACTGACATCCACACAACAACAATCCCCACGGACCCTGGCATGACTCCAGTGTTTGTGAAGCAATATCGCTTGCCTCTCACATCAATGGAGTCCCTTACTGAAATAATTAAGAACCTTGAGTCCAGGGGAATAATCCGTCCCATCCACAGCACCTTCAATAATCCGGTGCTGGGAATATTAAAGCCAAACGGCCAGTGGAGACTCTGCGCTGACTTTAGGGAGCTCAACAAACGGGTCCATACTTCCCGATGGCCTCTGCCCTACATTGACCAAGGGCTGGCCCAGATCCAGGGGTCACAGGTATTCACTGCAATAGACCTGACCAATGGGTACTGGACCGTGCCTGTCAGCAGGGAGGACCAATACAAACTGGCTTTTACCTTTGGGGGCCAGCAGTACACATGGACCCGGACTCCCTTCGGATACCTTAACTCCGGTAATGAGTTCAATATTTTCCTACATAAGGCCATGCCCGACCTGGGTGCAAGGGGTAACCTGGCTTATGTAGATGATGTCCTCATTAAAAGTTCATCTGTAGAGGAACACATAGCGGAGATCCGTTATGTTCTGACACAGTTGAGGGCCGCCGGAGCAAAACTTTCCTTTCAAAAAGCACAGTGGTGCAGAACCCGTGTTAATTTCTTGGGGCATGAGATTACTCCTCAGGGTCTCTGTCCCCAGGAAAAGAAAGTGGAAGCACTTCAGAAACTGAAAGACCCCACAACTCTGCGGGAACTAAGGAGCCTCCTCGGACTGACCAATTACAGCAGAAAGTTCATTGAGGGCTACGCAGAGATCACCAGACCCCTGATTCATCTCCTGAAGGGGGGGGTCAAGTGGGAATGGGGTCCAGAACAAGCCGAGGCAGTAAGACAACTCAAGAGAAGCCTCTCACAAGCGCCTTGCCTAGCTTACCCTGTCAGAAACAAGGAGTTCTTCCTGGAGACAGGGTTCTCTAATACGTGCTTGACGGCAGTATTATACCAAAAGCATGACAAGGTCAATAAAGTAATCTCCTATGCGAGCAAAACTTTATCCTCTGTGGAGGAAAAATTCAATGATTGTGAGAAGGCACTCCTGGCAACGGTGTGGGCATTGAAGAATTACCGGCCGTTTATCCATGGGGAACACATCATAGTGGAGACTCCACACCAGCCTCTGCAATATCTCCAAAGTGACAGAATCCGGGCTGGAAATGTGAGTAATTCCCGAATTACTTCCTGGATTCTGTCAATGCAAGGCTTTCCTGTGGAGGTCCGATATGGCCAAAACAAGAAGAGTCCCCTCGCGCAAGGTCTGGCTGACTTGCATGATTGTGCCAGAGAAAACTGTCTCGAGGACGAAAGTCTGAAAATAAAGGACAACATGGAGGCATACCTTAATTCCCCACACAAAGTCTTTGAAGAAGACAAGTGTGAGGGAATGCCCACTGTCTATGTGGATGGATGCTCTTACCAGGTTGACAACGACGGGGAGAAAGAACTGGTGGCCGGCGGAGGGAATGCATGGGTGAATGAGTCCCCAGAACCCTCCGCTGGATACAAAATTGGTCCCCGAAGTAGTCAGGTGGCAGAATTGATGGCTGTGCATCAGGCCATCCTCACTGCTGTCAAGCATCAACTCCACAAACTGGTCATAATCACAGATTCGGATTATGTACGGAACGGGTTCGTGGAGCACCTGGTTAATTGGAAAACCAGAGGCATGTTATGTGCTAACAACAAACCCTTGAAACATGGGAAGTTGATCCAAAACATTGATGATCTGGTCACCTCGAATGAGATGACCATCTATTGGAAAAAGATCAAGGGTCATTCCAAAGTAGAGGGACCAGACAAAACTGGAAATGACTTAGCTAATCAGCTGGCCAAAACCGGGGCCATCCAAGGGGATCTAATTGAGATTGAGTCCCTGTTGGGGGAAATCCTGGTCACTGCTATCACTATGTCCCAGACAAATGCTCACAACGACCGTTCAATTGCACAATGGAGCAAGGAGACCCCTGAGGCTGATTTGAAAACAGCTCAGAACGGGGATCCAATTATTGGTAAGTTTTACCAACACCTTGGGGACCCTGATAACTTTTCCCTGACGGATACCGATTACATTGGGAAAGAGGACCTAAGAGTGTTGATGAAATGTCCAAAAATGTTCCGGATCCAAGACGGTTTGCTGGTAAGGAAATCCAAAGCTGGCCACGATCAGTGGGTGGTTCCTACCTCATTCCGAAGCCTGATGTTAAGTCACGCCCATGATGCGGCCACCGCCGGTCATAGGGGGTTTCACACAACATTGGAAATCTTAAGAGAGGTTGCATACTGGCCACACATGGGGCAGGACCTCGACCAATACTTGAAGGGGTGTCTTGTATGTGCACAATTTCAGCCATCATCCCTCACGCACCGTGCGCCTCTCCAAAAGAGGGGGATGACACTGCCATGGTCAGATTTACAAATCGACTTTGTAGGCCCCGTGATTCGCTCTGCTAGGGGGAATAAGTACATGTTGACTGTCACATGCTTGTTTACCAAGTGGGTGGAATGTCTCCCAGCCCCAAACTGCAAGGCAGAAACGGCAGCTGCCTTTATGATTAACCACATCTTTTCCCGTTTCGGTCTACCTCAAAGGATTGAGTCAGACAGGGGTAGCCACTTCACCAGTGAAGTAATGACAAAGATGTGGGAGATACTGGGGGTCAAAAGGAAGTTGCATATTGCTTACCGGCCAGCTTCTTCTGGAGCAGTAGAACGCTACAACCGGACAATTGTGAGCATCTTAAAAAAGTTTGTGGCAGATTCTGGGCCAAGTTGGGATATCCGATTACCCCTGGTCCTAATGGCCATCAGATCTACCCCTTCATCTGCAACCAAAATGTCACCATTTGAGTTGATGACTGGACGCAAGATGGTGCTTCCTCAGCATTTGCTCTACAGGACCCAAGAGCAGACACTGATAAATGCCTCCACTACTCATGAGTATGTGGAGAATTTAAGGAAACACCTTCAACATGCTTTTGCTTATGCTCAGCGGAATCTAGAAAGATCGGCTGATAGCATGAAGACCCACTATGACCTGAAGACTTCCAGGAAGGAATATCAGGTGGGGGACCGGGTCTATCTATACAACTTCCAAAGAAACCAGGCAAAACAGCGGAAATTCTTGCCTACATGGAAAGGACCCTTTGAGATCATCGACAAGATCTCCCCTGTGGCCTACAAAATCCACATCCCCAAAGGCAGTTTGGCAGAGGGGGAAGACAAGTGGGTCCACATAAACCAGTTGAAATGTTGCCATCCCAGGCACACTCTGCAACAACTGGAGGAATCCTCTGGAATCCTAGCGGGTACTGTCTCAGACTAATTCAGTTCCAACCATAAAACATACCACATCTAGTCTCTAAAATATTGTGATTTGCATGAAACTGTCTCTTAGTTATACTGTTTTTTTTTCAAAATAAGAATGTAATGTTTCGTTATGATGAAATGCATATGCTGCCTCACTATCTCAACAGTGGTGGAAAATGTCTATGAATAGGTATTGCCGCTCTTCCTTTGTCGTCCTAGGAGAAAGAAAACCTGGAGACGGGACAAGGAGGACGATCCGGAGACCGGGAGCAGAGACGCAACGGGCCCGGGGTACCGCCCAATCTTCCCATCAGGACCGGCGAGGAGAACCGATCGATCAGTACCGGATGGAGGAAAAGATGCTGAACTGTGCCATCTATTGGAAGAAGATGAGGAAACATCCCAGGTCTTGCGAGTCCCATTCGTGAAATAGAATGGCCATCACAAGAGGGGGGCTTGTGGGATGTATTTACCCATGCATCCGAGCCCTACCTCAAAACTGTGCAGTATTGACATGGAAAACATCATGATGGCCAGAGCTTCCCAGAAAATGCACAGGGAAATGCATGAAGAATAGGCTGCCGCTCATTTTTGCCGATGTTATGGGCACAGAAGGACACTGCCTAAAACCACCATTGGACTACCCACACAGTAGTCTGAAACCATTGGGAATGGCAATGCTGATTGCCAAAAGCAAACCCATAACTGTTGGGAATTCATTTTCTTAAATCCCAAAAAGGGGTGCAGTACCAGTACTCACCACTATCCAAAAGCCGGCGTTTTAAAACCACCAGATTTTGTAGAAAACTGAATAAATGAACCCAAAACATGCCAAAGAAAGACATTTTAAGAGGTGGATCCAATGTAAAGTTATATTCTGAAGTGACTTGAAGGTTTATAACAAGACTGGCTGAGCTGTGGATTTCAGCAGTTTAAGTAAATTTGGACTGAAAGACACTAAAAAATCTAAATGTTTAAATTGACTGAGTGACCTACTTTTGTGTGTCACATAGGTTTCAATTGTTTAAATGTCATAGTTTTAAACTTAGAATCAGCATTCTAGCTGCATATGTAAAAATGTTTAGTTTTATTTGAATGCAGAAAACTGGGGAACAGAAATGACATGTAGCTTAAAACTGGCTTAAAGAGATTCCAATTTTGCCTGGCAACTACCCCCCATCAGAAGTGAAACTTGAGTCACAGCTGTGTTCCCAGGCCTATCTGCCTTTTGCTGGCCACACTAAGGATATGCCATCTCTCTGATAATTGAATTAAGGGGAGCCCCCACAGAATACAGGAGCTCTGAACAAAGCCCTGTCCTGACCCAGGCAGATGGTTTATTGCAGATGTCGTAAATGTAGCTTCCTCCTGGAAGGACAAAGGAGGGGCACTGCCTGTGAGAGCAAGCTGGCTTGGCAGAACTGGAAAAACCAGAAATTCAACCTTGTGCTGGGGGAAAACCACACCCCTTTGGGGCCAGAACATAACTCTAAAAAGATGAATAACTCATAGAGCGGACATGTGAAAATTTTATAAATGATACCATAATTATTGTGATTTTTCTGCCCACATTTTAAGAGGTTTTTAGAACCGGTGGCATGTTCAGGGGGGTTTTAGCGGAAAAGAGGATATTACTCAAAATGTGTGCATGTGAAAAATCTGACACTTCATCAACTAATGTCCATACTCCTTGCGCACATGTGTGTAAATTTGGGTTAATGTCCGATATTGCAAACCAGTTAAAAAGCGCAAAATATTGCCATTTCTGACTGCAAGCCCCCAGGAAGAGCAGAGTTGGAACAGGGGATACCTCCTGTGATATGTGGTGGGTGCATATAATTTCAAACCACTGTGTAGCTATGAAATATGTATTTGGTTCAAATCTAGATTTGTGTGCAAGTTGACAGGAGGAGTGGACTTTCTGCAGGCTGTAAAATGACATCACTCTGGCACAACTTAGTTCCCCAATCAGGGGAGAAATGAAAGCTTGGCCAATGATAAGTGGAGAGGGGCTGGCTAGTGATGCTGCTCACACACACCCATTTTAAAAACACATAAAAGCAGAGAGACAGGACAGATAGGGACCTTCATTTTCCACTTGCAGCTGGAAGCTCTGCCAAAATTCCATACTTTACCTCCATCAACCTTCAGAGACCCAGACCAGACCAGCAGAGTAGAGCTGACCTGTTAGCAGAACCAGAGAGAGCTGACCCAGATCACTGTGAAGTGCAGAGACCAGAGTCCAGTTTAAAACCTGACCAGATCCATGGTGAGGCCCATTCTAATTCAAGAATAAAGTGTGAGTACCTAGCAAACTGTGCAGAACCAATCTCTTAGTTAAAATAATATGATTCAAGCTATTTTAATCTAAGTAGAACTGTCTCCTAACTGTCACCTGTCATTTGTAAAGCTGTCACTTGTCATTTTCTAGTTGCAAGCTGCACTTGTCTTTTTGAACTTTAAAATTTCAAATCTGAAAAACGACCTTTATTTAATCGCTCATATCTCCGTGACCGTTTGTGCTAGAGACTTGCAGTAACTTTCCTCAGAAAGCTTAGAATCGTGGCTTTTACACGAATCCAGAACCGCATCCCTTTTCTTTATAGTTTTGCCGTAATCGTGAAAAACGCACTCGCGAATTTTGCCGCGATTTGCAAATTTCTCCACGTGTGAAAACAGAAGCTTCTTGCTTCCATTTGCCAGAAATTCGTTTAACCTGCTAATTATCCCTGAATCATTGCTAGTGTGAGCCTGGACTAATATTAACTAGATACCACTCACCCTGAACCTCTAGAGGGAATTAAAAGCATTTTAGCATATTTTTTTCTACATTACCAGCACATTTAAAAGCATTTGGGCCTGTGTTTTCAACTTCTGTAGTCTAAGTTGCTGGGTGAACTGAATTACATTTGAATTGCATTTCTGAGAATTGTGTGCCTTCCTTCCATTTCCTTGCATTGCATAAAAGGGGGGGTGAATTGTACAAGAAAGTGATTACATTGTCTTTGCTGAAATTCTATCAAGTTATTTTCTTTACTGCATTTCATTCCACATTGCATCCATTTGAAACCATAAAAGTATTGTTGCTATCTTATCCATTTCATGTCAACTCCTTAGTGATTATAAAGAAGTGTGCTAGTGCCAGATTCTCCGTTGTTAATCTTTATCATATCAGATTAAGTGTGATATTCAATTATTAATTTATTATAAAGTCTGATATATATCTATTGTTTAAATGATCAAATAAACCTTTTAACTTGCAAAACAGAACTACTTCTTGGCTCAGTGGGGTCAGGAGGATTCCAAGAGAGGGGTGTTATATAGGGGTAGTCATCCAGAACGCATGAACTGGACATAAAGATATATCAATAAGGGTTTTCATTCAGTATTATAGACTAGGCGTTGACTTAGCTGTAGTGTTGAATTGAATCCTCTTATAAAATGCTTTCGAATGGATCACCGGACTTCTGTATTTGTCTTGCCTTGTAATTATGTCATTTCTGTTTTTCCTCTTGCACTCCTTTGTCATATGGGTTCTTATGCTTGTATGTGTGTACTACTGCCCTCACGGTGCCCAAGGAACCAGTCTCAAAGGCCAGTGCACTCAAACACTCGCCCATTTCAGATCCACTGTTCCTGGAGAAAACTCATAGCTCATTTCTTAGAGCTGTAGCCCTCAAGGCCCTATCAATATTCTTTTGGAACCAACCAAGCCAGTTTTGACCATGGTTTACATGCACCGCACCTCCACCGGTTTGCCTTGGGCCACATGTACTCACATTCATGGTTAAAGCCAGGATTGAATGGTCACTGTATGGTGTGCTCCTGACCTGTAAAGACTCCATTCTCTCAGAACCCTCATTACTTACAAAGAAATAGTCTAGAATCGACTAGGTACAGTTTCCCAGGCAATCCCTCACTGTTCTACCATTTAACACTGTGAGCCCCCATTCATGAAGGAACGATAAAAAAAAATTCTGCTTGGTGTCCCCCCTATATTTGATCACACTCGCTAGGAACTCTGACTTGAATCCTCCACACCTGCCTGGATACCTACAATGTTCTTTCAGATCACCTCCAATAATTGCAAGTTTGTTTCCTTTGCGGTAAGCCAGTCAAAACATACTGAGTCGATTGTTCCAAACATGGGTTCCAGGTCTACTAGACCAGGGGGCATGTATATGTTCACCAGGAGCATGGTAGAACATGTTTTTCCTCTTCCGACCTCCACCTCAGTAACCAAGACATTATCTCAATCAGCCAGCAGATGTATTCTATCCACTAAGAGGTTTTGCCTTACGGTGACTAGTAGGTCGCAGGCGGCCCCAGGGGCCCTTCTCTGCCAACCTCTGGTATACCATATATCCATTTAGCTGTATGGGATTGGTTAGCCAAGTCTCCTGCAAGAATATGATGTTGTACTCGCACAGTAGTTTTACCGAGTCATTTTGGCCCAAGAAGTGGTTATGTCTCTGGGTGTTCCAAGATGCTAGTTCATGTAATCACCATCATATTTTTCATCAGGAATCATTTGAACTACTCCCAGCGCTGGGCATCTTCGGTTATGGCTAGCTTCGACTGACCCCGCCCAGCCCGGGCGATGCACCCACCAATCCGGTTTAGGGCCTGGGCGAAGGACTGACTGGCACCTTGTTTACTGAGATGGACGTGTAGGGGCAGTCCACCTTTTAGCCCACCCTCACAATGGTGTCCTGGTGCAGTCTAATTAAGGCGGCTCACTTCAGATGACACACAGTGTACTCACACATCATTTCCACCCTCAGATGCATCTGGTTCAACAAAACTGAAGTCGGCTGATGATTCATCGTGCTAATACCTGATTGAAAGTCGAGAGAAGATCCAACCTGTTTGTTCTTTTTTCTGTGAACGTCAGAGGACCACAGCCCAAGGTGAATATTTTGTCCTCCAGTTTCGAGGGACTTCCGCCCCACCCCCCCAACAGGTTCTCTCATTTCAGGAACCGCCATTAGGCCACTGTTGCCCTGAGGCACTATAGGCTCTTGATGGTTTATTTCATATAAAGGGGGTTTTGTCGATGCCGGTTTACTGGTAGGGGCGGTATCTGGAGTGGACATTTGGGCAATGTTTGCAGCAGGTTCTAAATTATTTTGGTCTTCACCCAATAACCAACTTGTCAGGGTTCCGGCTGATCTCCTTAGTCACTTTTGTTTTTGGATGGCTTTCCTCTTTGTTTTGCTTTTATTCCTTTCCTCAGGAGAGATGATGGTGGAGTTAAGAGGCCTCTGAGATAAGGTATTAATTAGAACTAGGATGCTACTGTTTCAGTCATCGGGTTCTGTGATTTTGCACATTTTGCCAGCCTTCATTCCTTCCTTGTTCTATAGATTGAGGCTTCGGTCAGGACCTCATTAAGATCGATGCTTCACTCCGCCCTCTGTTCGCTGGTTTAAAGAGGCAGGCGGACAGGAGTCGGGCTGAACAGTCTTCTCACGGTTTGATGGGGGAGTACAGTCTTGTCACAGCAACTGTGGATGCTCGCATCTGCCTCCTTATGCAGCGAGGTACGAAATAGCTCTGGAGATGCCGAGAGCCAAGGCATCCCTTCTTGCAGAGGCAAGGAGGCAAGAGGGGGTGGGTGTATCTGTACGGACCCTGTCATACGGTCCACCTGGGGGTTTCTCCTATCTATATGGTTAACGGTAACAGTCTCCTCCATGCTGGCCCCAGTAGCAGCCTTCAGTGAGTAACATAGTGCTAGCAGTGAATTATTGTAAATGTGTCCGAAATCGGAGTTTGAAGCGTTCAGGATGGGGCCTCCCGCTAGATTTGCTGGGGGTATGATAGGCGCCTCCCCCCCTTTTTCAGGCTGATAATAGTTCGTGATTTTCCCCTCCGCAGCTATAGATGTATTACCTTCACTTTGCAGCCCCTCCCCTGCCCTCACGCGGGTCTTCATTTTGTATGGCTGAGGCGTTTCTCATGAAGGCCGCTTCTGCTCGTGTTATTGTTTTACCATCCGGTTTTCATTTTCTAGGATTTCTGGTACACGGTTTTGTTTCGCTTTCCCTGGCATCACGTTTGATTGTAGAGACAAAACGACTCTCACTTTGTTTGTTTGTTTGTTTGTTTGTTTGTTTATTTATTTATATTGCGCACCAGACCCCGGGGTATTCGGGCGCGTAGGCAGAAGAGCGTTGTTCAGCTTAGGTTACAGATTGCAAATTAGACATAAGGGTACAGCGGCGGTTACATTGCTGTGGAAGTGTATTGGCAGAGAACTTGCAGGTCTATATACAATGAGTTTGAGAATACAGGTAATATTGCAGCATCACAAAAGTATATGCAGTGAGTTTACAATAGTGCAGGTATGGCATAAATAAGGCATAACAAGAATACAAAATGTACATGAGATCCTGGATAATCAATAGGGTGGGAATTAGACATCTTGCTCTTTTAGCCATTGAGTCAAATTGTATCTAAATTGCCGGTAGGGGAGATCTTCCCTTAGAGCAGGGGGAAGGGAGTTCCAGAATTGTGCTGGAACTCCCTTCCCCCTGCTCGTCTGCCGTCTGAATGTAGGTTACCATACACCTTAACAAACACAACACCACAGCACTGCTACTGGCTGTATTCCTTGACGAATAAATGACAGATAGGCAGGGAACATTTTAAACGGTAAGACTGATGCTAACGTTTTACTTGTTCAGCCAGCACCCACTCACCAGGATTACACTCTGTCAAATTGCAATGGAGGAGATATAACACACCCCAAGAGGCCACCCTGGTCCTGGGTGATGTGGGCCTCGGTCCTTGATCTGCGGACAGCAGAGTGCACACTTTACAACACACTTTTGCATACGCTTTCCCAGAGGTTTTCAGATTTGTCTCAGGTAGGAAGGAGGAGCTCCACGGGCTGACAGCAAGCAAGGAAAGACCAAATCCAGCAGTCATTGCGGACTACACCGTTTACTACGCACTTTTGCGGCTGCTTTCACAGAGGTTTTCCGATTTGTAAGAGTCTCAGGTAGGGAGGAGGAGCTTCACGGTCTGTCAGCAAGCAAGGAAAACCAAGGTAAGAATCCAGCAGTCACGGCAGGCTGCACCGATTACAACACACTTTTGCAGACATTTTCCAATTTGTAAGAGCCTCAGGTAGGGAGAAGGAGCTCAACGGGCTGACAGTAAGTAACGAAAGACCAAGGTAAGAATCCAGCAGTCACTGCAGACTGCACAGTTTACAACACACTTTCAAATTCATAGTAGTTCTTTTCATCTCAGTTCCCAGTTTGTTTGTGTAGGCACAAACAAACATATTTAATATTGTGAATGGTACTGGAATTATTTAAATTGAGCATACATCTGTCAAGGAAATACTTGCTTTATTGGTGTTTACACAGTTAATTAAGTTCTGCGTTTTTTCACTGTTCCGTTTTTCTTTTTTTCTTCTTGTTTCTTAATCATATGATCTCTGTATATTATAATGTTTCAAATATATGTAATTGGCCTGTTGTTTAAAATGAGTATCTTTATAACAGACAAATTAAGCCTTGCCAATCTACAAATATGCGCAAAACACATATTGGCTAGGTTACAGTTAAGACTTTGAAAACCTCATTAAAAGAATCGATGGTAAGCATTAATAGAGAATGAAGGGGAGGCAGACATTATTGGCAAGAATCATTGAATAATTTGGTCTCTCATAAGCAGCCGATCAACCTAGCCGCTTTAGTGCGCGCACTGCACGCGCCAGATTATCCTTCCAATAAATCCGAGCGAAGTTGGTCTCGTGAAGTTGCAGATTGGTATCTGAGGGAGCGGCAGGACCATGCTCCTACTTTGCTCTTCACTGCGGTATTGCCCTAAGTGATAGGTGGAGTGGCTGTGGCTACCCAAGGCTTGTGTGGTGCCAAGACACTGCAGCGGAGGGGAGGGAGGGCAGGGAAGATACACACAGCAGGCCAGGGTGACACTGGCATGCTCAGTCTAGGGAAGGTGTCAGGCTCAGAGCGTCGAGCCTGGTGAGGGGTAGGAGTGCATGTACAGCATGCGGGCTGGGGAGGTGCTGCTCTTTCACCCTGATTACACAGAACATGGCATTGCTGGGGGTCTGCCTGGGGAAGCCCAGCAAACATGCCCTGGCTTTTGTTGGAGACACTTTGGCAAGCCTTGTCCCGTGGCTACTTAAACATGTGCTTGCAAGCTGGGAACCTCCTCCTACTCACCCATATCCAGAGGTACGCTTGGGTGGTGCGAAAGTGTGTTACATACACATAGTTGTATGGTAGAGATATGACCCCCCCACCCTCCCAGGTTTATCTGATGACCAACCAGAAGTGAATAGCTCAACTATATAGGAGGCCATGACTTGATACTACCATCAAGGGCAATTGCCCTTTACTGATCTCATTCAATACTTATATTGTAGGTTGACTGCACCATCTATGAGATGTTAACAGCACTGTGCTGTGACTTTGTCAAACCTAGTATGGCTGGCAATTGGGCACAACAAAGAAGCAGGCTAAAATTGAGACTTTTACTAGAAAGCTGGATGGCACAATTGGTACACCCAACTGTGCAATCTCTCACACTATGCTAAATACGGGACATGGCTAACCCCCGACCAGGCAGTGCACATTATGCTCCAGCTGCAGCAAAGCATGAGCACTATTGACCAGAAGCTGGAAAATCTGACATCTAAACTGGATCGCTCAAATGCCCAAACAACTCTGATCCAGAATGCCATGGGTGGAGAGTAGATTAGACGTCATGGGGAATACAACACAGTAGGTGGAAAGAGATGTCACTATCTTGAAGTAAGATCTGGACTCTATTAAAGGTAATAATACTGATTTGGAGAATAGGTTCAGAAGAAATAATGTATTAATCATTGGCCTTCCTGTGTCTACTAAAACCGGCCCTTTCTCAGAGAAGATGATTAGGTTACTTTATAACAAACCATTGACCAGAGTATATACAAATGTGGGATTATCCAATTTGTTCTCACTCTTAAGAGGAACCAGCAAGGGTGCCCTCCATCACCGCTCCTTTTTGCTGTAGCAATGAAACCGTTAGGTGTCATTTTGCAAGAATACGATGCCCATAGAGGCTCATAGCTATACAACCATCGGGTGCTACTGTCATTGTAGGCTGACAAGCGGTTCCTGAATGTAAAACATCCCTCTGTACCCCAGCGAAAATGAAGACATTTGACGTCACAGTGTCTGCTGCGTGACTGATGATGTTGATTTCTGATACCTGACCTGGGATTCTGCAGCGGTAGGCAGGTTTTGGCGCAATGTCGCAATTAAGTAGTTTGAGATTGCTGCCACTGATGTCCCACTTGACCCAACCGTATGCCTTCAGGGGTTCACCTTCTCAGTCCCTGAGTTGAATGGTGATTTTAGCACTTCTATTCAATCGAAAACAAATCACCATGGCATGGATGCGATCCTTCCACCTACACTAGAAGTCTGGTTTGGCAAACTGTGGCATGCAAATAATAGTGAAGAGACCTATGCTGTCCAGATGCCCCCAGTATTTCAGCTCAAGAACATTTGTTTGATATTCAGGAGTTAGCTCCGAAACACTGCCGGCGGACCTTGTGACTCCCCCCATGCAACGTACTGCAGATATACATATGTAATGTAACACCCCTGCCTGGCGACTTCTCAGGGTATGCTCTGATCTGATGCTTGTAAGTGGTGAAAATTGCATCCAATAGTGTAATGTTGGATTTGCCCATTAGTATTGGAATGCTCTTACTATGCTATACGTATGTATTTATCTTGCCTTGACAAATCGCAATAAAAATAACGTAAAAAGAGAATCACGGAATGATTATACACAGATTTGATGTTTCACCGGTTACTGGTTTGTTGAAATTTGCATGAAAAAATATAAATGGCAAACATACTGTGCAGAGAGTTCAATAGTACAAGTGGTTAATGGTTAGTACTATAAAATATATTGAATGGTGAGGGCTGTTAGGAGTTGCAGTCTAACACTCTTGAAAGCCACAGGTTGCAGACTTTGTTTCCCACAATGTCCCTCAGTTTGCGTATGTCAGCATAGAGTAGCAATGTACTGAACACCATAAACTGACTTTTATTTCATGTCCTCAGGGTTTGCTCCTCCTTACTCAGGTAATTTGAAATGAAAAGAAATGAACAGCTTTTTTCTTTACTTTATTTGCATAAACTGATTTATAAGGAATGCATAAATACATTTCTAAAATATTATGTGCTACTCGTGTATTCAATGTAAGGGTGTGAACACATGTGATAATGATACATTATTTATATAGCGCCTTAATCCAAAGCGCTTTACAGAGCACATATTTACATACAATATCACCCAGCTGAAATTGGTACACATTTATCGACCTTGGAAGGATGAAAGGCTGAGTTGGCCTCGGGATTTGAACCTGCGACCTGCAGATCACACTCAGATCACAGCAGCAAGCGCTGAACCCGCTGAGCTATCTTACTGTGTGAAGTGAGAACATGAACATGAATGATTTTGTGAGTAGTGTTCTGTTTAAGAAAAATATTGTAGGTGAGAAGCATTGTTTGCAACATGCTGACTTGGGTGGTGGTGTTCTAGCTCTTGGTGTGATTAAGAGAGCTCCAGTGAATAGCAGCCTTAGGAAAATGTGTACTAAATGTCCTCGTTGTGGCAGATGAGGTTTCAGAGAGTGCCTAAGTGGGATCAGGCCATTTTGTTTCTATGTTGTGGCAGGGCTTGAGTTGGTGGCTTGGGCCATTCTTGATTTCAGAGGTGGTGTTGCTGCTGCTGTTTCCTTTGGGATTTGATCATTGCTATCCCACTGTGGCTCATCTTCTCTCTTTGAGTGGGGTGCTTGGGTGGCCATAAAGTCATAGTGTTTTATATGGGGAAATCCTGAGGGGTTGAACACATTCTTGGGGTCACTCACAGTGGAAGACAATTGATGGTTTCAAGTATCCTTTTGTTTTCCGTGTTTGACATCTTGGATGGGTGGTTTTGTGTCTGCATGTTGTTGATCTTGTGCATAGAGGGTGCTCTGCATCATTTTATTCGGCTGTGTGCCTGTGTTTCTACAGTCATATTGTTGTGCGAGATTTGAAGTGTCCGGTTTTACCCCTTTAATCGTATTGCATGAAGGACTGGTTGTGTGGTTAGTGAGAATAGTCAGTCATGCATCTGAAGTTTGTGAGGAATATTGGATTTGGCTTTTGAGTTGACTAGGGAATGTTTTGTTTGTGGTGTGTAAGGGAAGAAGACATGTTTTTACCTATTTGCCTGTCGTGCTTGCCATTTGACAGTGGTGCAAAGCTGTTGAATGTGGTATCAGAGCTCAGAGGATATTGGTTGAGTGATTAAATGAACGTCCGGAATGATAATCAGTTGGGGAGGAGCTATACAGCTTAAATATACATCCTTACTATAGGTCTTCCTCCTGAGCCATCCCTGAACACTTACCTTGTGCTTTATAACAGAATACATGAAGGAAGGAGTAGGCATTCATGGGGAGCCATGTTTCAGGGGCTTGTTGGTTGTCACATCCATTGGGCCAAAGTGGATGTGTGAGAGACAAAGTTGACTTTGTATACCATTATTAATACAGATCTATGGTGAATAGATGTTTGAACAGAATCTCTGCCATCTCATCCAGGGAATGTTTGCAGTTGCTAATATTATTAACCTGCCCAACCTCCAGGGTATTGGCTTGCAATGAGCAGTTGGCAATGGATTTCCAAGTAAGGATGAGGTTAATGGGGTTCTAATATTCAGTGCACAGGACTTCTGAAAGCACCGTTTTTATAAAAAGCCTCTGAAACCAGGGGCGAGTACCCTGCGAGTACCATGTGTTCATGTGTGCAGCTGAAAGTCCTTCTCCTTCATATGGATGACATGCCTGACAAACATCAGCCTCATCATCAAGATTGTATTTATGTTCAGAAACCCTGTACCTTCATCAACAAGATGTTGTTATCCACTGGCCTCTGGTGCACTTCTTTCACCTACAGATTATAGGCAGGTTGTTCCGGTACATCACTACCTTCCCACTCCACACTGCTGAACCTTAGGAATTTCTGCAACAAGACAATGTCTAACAATACTAATTTATGGCACAGGGAGTGGCACTAGAGAAAAGCACATGCTGACTGTTGATTCCATGGTCTCTCACAACGGGAAGAACGTGACAGATCTGTACCCCAATACAGTATCAAACAAGTTTGGTTCCAAACAAAGATAATGGGACATTAGTATTTGGTAGGGATGGGATACACTCAAATGACAGTAATGTACCTCCATAAAGTATCACACCCTCCCAATTCCAATAAAAATTGAATACACCATTTATGGAATGGCTGTATTGGCAAACAATGGGAATCACACAACAAACAGTACTGTACCTGAATTCAGTATCAAACACTTCCAATGACAATTAGAGAGTAATGAGGCAGTTGTAATGTGAAGGTATGTCATAGGAATAACTACACAGACATCCCTGCACAAGCTACAAAGTATCATAATCTTCCAATGACAGTAGAGCAAACAGGAGTGTTTTATGTTCACTGTACAATAGATCAGAGACATGGAGTTCGCTTCACGAAGCAATAGAGCACTTTTGTATTTGTATTTGTATTTATTTAGTTTATATAGCACTTTCATCCAAAGCGCTTTACATTAAACGACAGAATACATAAGCAATATAACAGTAGAAGCAATTTACAATCATGAATCGAACCAATAAAAACAGCAAGTAGAGCAAATAATCTGTAGGGGGAGGGGGAAAGGGAGAGGAAGGAAGGATGAGGGAGGAAACAGGAGGGGAATAGGGTGAAAGTGAGGGAGGATAAGGGGAAGGGGAGGGAAGAGAGGATCATAGGGGAGATTCATGGGAAGGGGAGAGAACGAGAGGTGGGGAAGGATTCAAGGCGGGGAATGGAGAAGGAGAGAATTCAGGGAAGAGTGGAAGGAGGTAAAGGTCGGAATGGAGCGGATTGAGAGAGGTAAGGCGTTCCAGTGCAGGGGGGCTAGGAGCTGAAAGGAGCAGAAATGGGAGGAAGCACATGGGGAAGGGGGGACTGTAAGAAGGAAGTGGTCGGCTGAACGGAGGGAGCGGGAGGGATTATAGAAAGAGAGGAGAGAGGAAAGATAGGGGGAGCCAGGTCATGGAGAGACTTAAAGACTAGACAGAGGAAATGAAATTTAAGTTGGGAGTGGAAGGGAAGCCTGCCAAGGGAGCATAGTGAAGAAGAGATGGAGTCATGTGGGGCAATGAGACAGAGGGTACGGACTGTGAGAGGGGCAAGATGAGGAGCAGGTAGTCCAAAGAAAAGGGAGGAGCAATAGAAGAGGCAAGAGAAGATAATGGAGGAGATTAAGAGTTTTGTTGCATGGAAGGTAAGTGGGAGCAGACTTTGCAAATATTGAAGAGGTGGTAGCGACAGGCGCGAGAGGTAAGAGAAATATGATGGGAAAAGGAGAGGGAAGAGTCGAAGTGAACGCCTAGATTGCGGGCGTGGGCAGAAATAGGAAGATTAGTGGGGGGAAAGTGAATGAAAGGTGGAGGAGAGGGAGGGGGAAGAGTGTTTCAGGGAAAGAATAATGCATATAAGCCATAGAGAAGAGTGTACAGCAAAATAAACAGATTGCAAGGGATCCATACAAGTGGTGAGAGCTCACAATGGGTGATGGCAAGGGGTCACAAACAAAGGACCTACAAGCCACCGGGGGAGGATTCATGAGGGAAGCTGATTGCCCAGTCTCAGGGTAGGTGGGCAGGGGTATGGACCCAGGTGATAATGTAAACCCAACAGAAAAGGCTTGTCTTCTTGTTATTAACTTCCTGCATTGGTTGCGTTTAAGTCTCTACATATTCTAGCTTCTGGTGCATCTCAGGCCTCCAAAGTTGCTGAAATTCTCAGTCAGGTTACTTGAGGACTTGAGGGTGATGGCCTTGTAGATGGTGCAACAGGATTTGAAGGTGAGATGTGCTCGCAGGGGAAGCCGTTTCAGTTACATGAGGGTTGTTAGAGTAACATGGCTACCAGTACTGGCTTTGGCTTGGTTGTATCTTGAACTATATGCCATCAGTAGTCCATGCATATTATTGCTGTTTACTGATCAGAAAGGGAATTCATGAGCAGCAGCCTATAACTTCCATCAATGTGGGGAAGTCACTGCACCAATGCAAGATTGCACAGGTTCCAGAAAAGTACCTGCAAATGCACCTGCAGTCTGCAGTTATCCCCCTGAGCAATTGGCACTGTCACCAACCAGCCACCAGGCCTGACAACACCACCACCACCTTCAAAGAATATGGTAAAAAAAAAAGCCAAATATGGAAAGGCAGATGGACCAGGTGAGAACCATGACTGGCAAGTTCATGGATAGTGATGTATTCAATTCACCAGAGACCGTAGATGAGTAACTTATCTTTATTTACTTTGGGCCTCATTACGATCCTGGCGGAAATCGTGGCGCCAAATGCACCATGGAGCACGGCGGAAAGCTGCCGATAGCGCCATGGGGGTTGGCGGATTTACCGCCCCATTCCGACCTTGGCGGGGCGGTAAATCCCCATTCCCCATTTTACCCTTCCCCATTCCCATTTATGCCCCATAGGGTATAATGGGAGTGGGGAAGGCGTTAATTACGCCACCGTAAAATAAGGTGGCGTAATTAACAACAAGGTCCGGTAGCGCCATGGATTTCTCCGCCCGGAAAAACCAGGCGGAAAACGCTCCATGGCGCTACGGGAACTCGTAGTGGGGCGGACGGGTCCGCCGCGAATACCGCTGGCGTAAACCCACTCCGCCAGGGTCGTAATGAGGCCCTTTGTGCTTAAAGCCCGGCGCCCTGCCTGCAGCTCTCACTCAGAAACCAGAATACCTTGGCAACATCAAAACAACCATAAATCTGTAATACAACAGATAGGTTAGATAGTTCCTTCCACAAAAGTGGATTTTTAAAAGTTTGCTTTCTCCTTTTCCATGTGTTCCCCTTTTTATGCAAACTAACTATCATTTGCATTTGTAGGGAAGGGGTTTCTCAGGCACCTATGTCAGATGAAATCAATACAGATGTGTTTTCATTATGTCCATCTCTCTGCTGTGTAGTACTGATGCAGACCTTCATCTACTTCTTACTACTGGCTCCGTCATCCTCTGGGTTGGCCGAAAGTGTACTACACAGCATGACTGCTGTAGGGAGAATATTGCTGCTAAGCTATATCTGATGCTCTGTGTTGTGTGGTGACCCTCCCATATCTATTGCCCCTTTAAGGGGATGTGTCCCTCCCCCGTGTAATGCCCTTTTAAGATGGGCCATGACTGTGTCATGGCCCAAGTTAATAAAAAGAGCCTTGCAGGCACGTGCAGCAGAACGGCTGCAGACTCCAACATGGAATGACCTGAGTCGTGTCTCATTTCAGGCCTGCTGGTCAACACTGTGTAAGCACGGGCCTGCAGACCATGTTGCCATGGGGCCCACTTGCCAGCAAGCTGGCCAGGGTCTGCATGTGCGGGTAAGGCAGGTCCTGCCCCATCCAAGACTGGGTGCCCCTGGAGCAACACCTCGAGGCACTGGGCCTCCGTTGTGCTGGCGTCCCATAGTACACCCAGGGGGCTGGTGCGATGTACATGGCCAGCCCCCATCACAATGGCGATGAGGAAGTCAGAAACCTCAAGAAGAAACAAAAAGAAAAAGAGGAAAGAAGACGAAGAGCCCCGTGACGCACAATCCCTGCTGTCCCTCATTCGTATTGGTGAGGGGAAAGGAGGTGAGGCCGGAAGAACAGGGCCATGCTGGCGGATCCTCCTTGGCCACCGCCCTCAGAGGAAAGGGTGCTCATGCGGCCAGGGAAGGGCCTCGGAGCCCCTGTGGCATCCACCACCATAGGGGAAAGAAAGAAGAAGTGAGCGCCCGGCCCCCACTGCAAGCCATGGTATTGGCCTGCGCTTCACTGCTCAAGTTTGCGGTGCAAGCCCGGGCCACCCGGTGGTGAGGTGCGTGAAGCCTGGGTGCACGCGTCCAGGAATGAAGGCCTGCCGGGTGGGTGCTGCTCCCAGGCCGCCCAATTTTGAATAGAAGGAAGTGGGGCGTGCCCGCACAAGGAAAGAGGAGTCAGGCTGACACCCCTCTGGGGAAAGAGAGGAGGATAGCCTTAGCTGCATAGGGGGTGAGGAGCCATGCGGATAGAGCCCTGCCAGTGGATCTGCACCGGTCACGGCCCTCTGTGAGGAGGGTGCTCGTGCGATCAGTTGAGGGTCCAACCTGCAGCCCCCCTGCAGCATCCGCCACCATGTGGAACACTGTCTGCCCCCGAGAAGGACAGGAGGTGAGTCCTCCGTAAGTGGCAGCACTATCCTGCGTGGTGCCACTTCCGGAGCCTCCCTAACATCCCGGGCTGGCCGTGAAGAAGATGTAGTTCTCCGCTCGAAAGCGGAGAAAGTGAAAGTGGCTGTGTGAGATCCCGGGCTGCTGGGTGGTGTGATTGATGTAAGCTCCAGTCCGGAGCGAAGGATAGAGGCCCCACAGACGCTGGCACTATGAGTGCCGGCAGCCACCCTGTGTGATCCTGGGCCGCCGGCGCTGATGACTGCAGCCCTCCGTCATCAGAGCAGGCATGCAGTTAAGTGAGGGCCCTCCAGTGATCCCAGACCCAGCAGAAAGTGAAAGTGGCTGTGTGAGATCCCGGGCTGCTGGGTGGTGTGATTGATGTAAGCTCCAGTCCGGAGCGAAGGATAGAGGCCCCACAGACGCTGGCACTATGAGTGCCGGCGCCACCCTGTGTGATCCTGGGCCGCCGGCGCTGAAGACTGCAGCCCTCCGTCATCAGAGCAGGCATGCAGTTAAGTGAGGGCCCTCCAGTGATCCCAGACCCAGCTGGTGGTGAGTGAGGGGAAGTGAAGCTCCCAGAGCAGAGCTCTCAAAGGAAAGAATAACGGTTCATCCACTCTGCAGCCCCCCCACTGAAAACCCAGACCCGGCAGCGGTGAACATCCAAAGTGCTCTGGTGTCGAGCTGGTGGGGCACAGAGGCTCCCTGCAGAATTCCCAGGCCATTCGCGGTGAATAGTGATATGCTCCATGTTGGAGCAAGAATAATCACTTTTGTGGCAGCACAGATGTCTGCAACCTCGCATTGCACGCGGCACCAACAGCGATCCTGGGCCCCATCATCAGTAAATGGAGATGTGCTCGAAGAAGCAGCAGAATGTTTTCCTAATGCTCCATGCAGGAACTCTTACTGTGCACTTGGGCCAGGAAGCGGTGACTGTTAGCACATGTAACAGGAGGAAGAAGGACCTCTACTGATCCTGGGCCTGGCGGTAAATTACAGAGGAGCCTCAAGTCAGGGCAATAGGAAAAGTGCAGTGTTCCAAGTCAGATGGCAACATTTGCCCAATAGATCCCAGGCCCAAAAGCAGTAATGTGAATTACTGTGCCCTGCACTGGCACTGCACCTGTGATCACCTCCTTGCACAGTGCCATCAGGAAAACAAAGGGGGATGCTAGTTGTGCCTGTATGGCAATGCATGCGTGCACTAAATACATCAAGCACGTAGATGCCTACCTGGGTGAACTGAATAATAAGTAAGTGGCTGCCCACACCACTCTCAGCGCACTACTACCAGCATCACCCTATCGCTAGTATCACCCTGCTACGGGTGCACGCTCCTGCCTGGAGAAGAGGAGGTGAACATCTTCTGCCTGGAAGAGGGAGTGGCGGAGGTCCGAGGGTGGCCTCCTGCTGCTGTGGAGAGTGCTAGGTAGCAAGTGACACCAACACTTTGCCACCACAGTCATCCTGACTGCCCTACAGGTGGCCTCGGCACCGTAAAATAAATGGTCCTGGAATGTGTTAAGGATTTCAAGCACGCGACGCACACCTTACGCTCTGCCCGTATGCAGCGCACAATTGAAATGCTTATGTTTTTATATTATATCCAATATTGAGATGGTACACCACTCATATCACACACCCTTTTCAAATACCCCGGTTCACAATGGACCATGAACCAGGCTGGTTGGTAAAATATGTTTATTTATTTATTTTAAAATTAAAAGAAATCATACAATTTCTAATATGGGGCAGCAATCACCAATGGGATGATAAGAACAATAGGAATGTAGGCAATGCACTTAGTTAACATTGACACATCTAAAAAACACCAGGGAATAGGAGCACTTTTTGATTTTAGGTAAAATAGCACTTTAGTTAGAATTTCCCCCTGCAATGTTCCCTCAACCCACAAATAATCAATTCTAAGTGGATAAACAGAAGCAGTAGGTAATCAGGAATGACAAATGGAAAACAGAATGGAAAGCGGACCTTCCCTCCACAAACAAGAGAGAAAAAAAGATTTCAAACCCTGGCAATGCTAAAAATGATACTCGGAAATGGATGAATAAATGAATGAATGTGTGTAAAAACCTTGAAACAAATATTATTCCTCAATACAGCAACCATGTAGAAGTACAAACAATCACAAGCAATGTATAACCAAGAGCATACAGTTTGAAAATGAGTGGCAGGTTTTAAAACATGTTTGCAGCAAATAACATATTGGAAACTTGCAAACTTTTGCAATTCTCGACTGAATTTACAAAAACGTTTTTTAATAAAAACGGGTTAAATGGCTTGCAGGCCAACACCGTGTAAGTACGGGCCTGCAGGCCATGTTGCCATGAGGCCCTCTTGCCAGCAAGCTGGCCACAGTCTGCAAGTGCGGGTAAGGCACGCCTTGCCCCATCCAAGACCGGGTGCCCCCAGCAACCCTCGAGGCACTGGGCCTATGTGGTGCTGGTGTCCATGGACACCCCGCCGCCCCCCGCCCGACCCCATCACACTCTGCTGGTGCAATATTACGTCTTTCAGCTGAGCAAGAATGCTGCTATCCCTCGAATACCCTAAAAGGTGGAAAACTGTAGGCCTTGGCATTCAGACACAACACGTGGGTGGCTGGGGGGCTACCTAAACACCAAGAACCAAGTGCTGAATGGTGGGATGGAGTGGGGGTTCGTTGAGAAGTGTATATTGTTCCTGTTTTTTAGGTCCCTTTTCGAATGCCTTCCAAATCTCTGTGTTCTAATACACATATCAAGATTTATCACACCAATATCTTTGACCTTGTCACAGAATTTCAGGATATATTTATTTATTTGCATTTGTATCGCGCAACTTGCAGCCCAGGGGCATCGAGGCGCTGTTAGAAGAAATGTACGAGGTTTGACATACAGGGTAAAGCGCCCTTAGGCTTCTTAGTTAGTTACAAATTACATGGCATACAGAATGAAAAACGTGACGATATGATGTGATGATATGAAAATATGATGCCCTATAACCTGTTACATTAGTAACATGTCCCTGGAGCACAGTGGCTGCACTGGCATCTGTTACTACAAAACCTAGAGACTGGCAAACTCTCAAATGGGAAAAGTGTAGGGAAAGGAAAGAAGAAAACGTCCCGGAAGAAAACGCTGCCGTGATGTGTGTTTCGCAAATGACATGGAGCACTATTGCGAGTTGATGGGAGTTGCAGTACAAACATTTTGAGAGCCAAACGTTGCAGATAACTGCAGTAGTGTGATGCATGTTGAAAGAGTAAGCGGCCTGCCTCTGGAATCTTACAAAGAGGAGCCCCAGCACTGACCCGGAAGACAAGTTCCTGGCAGTCCTTCGCAGCGCTTGCACAATTCGTCTGTCTTTAGTGTCTACCTTTAAACTACACACGGCTAAAAGGCACACAGTGTTTACATCTTCCAATTTTAGGGATCTGTAGTCAAATTTCAGTTCATCATCAAAACTAGATACTGTATATCCTAAGGACTTCACACGATCCGTGAATCGCATAAAAACAACGAAGGATAAAGAAGAAATAAATAATATATAAACACAATTTTGACTGTACACTGTGACAAAATAACATTGGCGGAGGGGATCGGAACATGGAGACCAGTTGATTGAGGGTTCACCCAGTTAGTTCCCCAGACGCATAACCTTATTTCTAATGTACGTCAGACTCTCCTCCTACTCACATAGTGTAGTTTTTGTAGTTATATTAATATCGAGGACTGTTGAAAGGGTCAGGTAAAAGAAATGGAGTGAGGGGAAGTTACGAGGAGCAGGAGAGAAAAAACGATTTCAGTTTGTGGATTTAAAATAAAAGAGGTACACAGGCTTTGGCAAAGAAATAGGAGTCACAAAGAATTGGATTATTGAAGAGACCGGTTGCATTTCACTAGCACAAGGGGGGGAATAGGATGCATCTGGGTGTAAGGATTTTCAGGAGGGGAGTGTTTTAAAATTATAATAATGATGATAATAATAATAATACTAATAATAGTAATAATAATAATAATAATAATTTGTAGAAAATGAAGAAGAAGAAGAAGAAGACATTAATCAATAAATAAGCACATAATAAATGAATTAATAAATAGTGGTGGGGTGGAGCAGAAAGAACACCTCTTGGGAGGTCCCGGGACACAGTCGGTTAAACGATGGTTGGTTGTAGCCTATGGATTATTATTACGGGAAGGACGGTGCTGAGTACTGTTTGGACGGACTGGCTAGCCTGGGGTTGCAAGATTGGGGAAGAATGAGGGAAGAAGGACAGGTGGTGGCTCGGGATGTGGAGTTCAAGGGGGAAAGAATATTTGAAGGTAGGAAATAGGGTGGGAAGTGGGTTTACCCACATGTTTAACGGTTTGGTTAGACTGTAAGGCCGAGGGGCCAGGTTAACAAAGTTTGTATGCTGTGGCCTGTCACATTAAAGCAACCTTTTCCACTAATGGTGAGTCCGGGTATTGCGTGCAGTTTAGCCCACATTGATTCTCTTTGCCAGCTGCACTTGTCTTGAATTTCTTCTGAGTTAAACCTTTGAAAGCACAATCACTTGTGTGAAGTGTTTCATTTCTTTTGATTGATTTTTCCTGCCTTCTGTTAGTATTAACGCTAGTGCCACAAGCCACCCAAAACTATGGCCTTAGTATTTGACAAAAATATGCATTAACAATGACATGCTCTGCGATCAGATACCTTCTGTTCTCATCAGTGATCTTAGGTAAGGATGTGCAATTTGAACAAGAACTGACCAAGCCAACAGTTTTGACTCCTTCCACATGCCTGGGTCGGTGGCATACAAAACAGCACACAATCTATATCCGTCATGTTGGCCAGAAGCCTGTGTAAAGTATTGGGCATATGTCTTTGCCCACATTTACTCATGATCATGATAATTACCAACGCCATTGGCCTAAAACAGCTAGTGTTATGAACCCAAGGGCCAGGGCAGATTTATGTGCCTTTGAACCACAAGCCATGTAACTGAATGCCTGGATCGGTGGCATACAAAACAGCCCACAATCTATATCAGCCATGTTGGCCAGAAGCCTGTGTAAAGTATTGGGCATATGTCTTTGCCCACATTAACTCATGATCATGATAATTACCAACGCCATTGGCCTAAAACAGCTAGTGTTATGAACCCAAGGGCCAGGGCAGATTTATGTGCCTTTGAACCACAAGCCATGTAACTGAATGCCTGGATCGGTGGCATACAAAACAGCCCACAATCTATATCAGCCATGTTGGCCAGAAGCCTGTGTAAAGTATTGGGCATATGTATTTGCCCACATTTACTCATGATCATGATAATTACCAACGCCATTGGCCTAAAACGGCTAGTGTTATGAACCCAAGAGCCAGGGCAGATTTATGTGCCTTTGAACCACAAGCCATGTAACTGAGAATACATGAGAACATTTTGTGACACAGCAATTAAGTCAGGGTTGATGATAAAAACACTGCAATGCATGATTTGTTTTACTAGTTTCGCTCTGCATGTAACCATGTCACCGAAAGTGAATATTATAAAGCAGAGCCTTTTTAAGAACGCTTTGGGAGCAATCATCCCTGCTTATCGACTGTTCATTTTTCTTCCCTCCCACTTCAAGTGTTGAGGGAACTCAGAGTACATTCGTTATCAACGTGAGCCCCATTAAGGTATGTTGCATTATCAATGGCTATGACGGGAATACAAGTAAACACTAACAACATCACCTCATGTCCGGAGCCGTTCAAATCAAGATAAGGTTGCTGACAAAAATATTTACTTCCCTAAACGTCTTTCTTGTTTTGCTACCTTTGGCTCAGCTACTAATCTTCTGACCAAACAGTGCTTATTTACAAAGAACATCATTTGTAAATCTCGTACAATCTAATGTTCTTCATATTGCTTAGGGCTCATTTGATGCCAGAGTGTTCATTCTGTTTGTCATTACGTAAGCAGTAAGGACGGGTTTGGCGGACCGTAGAACGCTGTAGTGGCCAACTGCCCGAGTTAATAAGGGTAATCGAAGAATACTAATACAATGCATACCTTTTGATGCATAGTCATAACCATCGATTACTTTAACATACTCTAATGCATCTGCTGTGTCCATGTGGCTATAAAGGTTTGGTTATTCTAGGCAACAACTGTCCACTAAATTTAATGCATGACTCATTATAACAATTACAGAAACCATTTGAGTTTGTAAGCAGTAAGGACGGGTTTGGCGGACCGTAGAACGCTGTAGTGGCCAACTGCCCGAGTTAATAAGGGTAATCGAAGAATGCTAATACAATGCATACCTTTTGATGCATACTCATAACCATCGATTACTTTAACATACTCTAATGCATCTGCTGTGTCCATGTGGCTATAAAGGTTTGGTTATTCTAGGCAACAACTGTCCACTAAATGTAATGCATGACTCATTATAACAATTACAGAAACCATTTGAACTCTAAAGAGCTTCATATAAGTTAAATGTATGAAATATATGTGTGATCACTTTGGGCTCTAGTAATAGGACTGCGTGTTACAATTCATTTCAACATTACTTTGAAACCATATTACTCATAATTCACATTCCAGCCCAAAGATCAGACAAAAAAAATAGGATCAGAAATGTATTGGATTAGATACATCCTTGACTCATATTCATTTCTAACAACTTCGGATGGGGACCACCATACAATCATTTACGTGAAAACTAACACTAATTAGGAGAATCATGATCAGTGCTGCTTCAGGTAATATAATGTCTGTATCGTCCTACTTTTTTAGTGTACTTTTGTTACATTGTACAAGTAAATGACACTCTACTGTCCCTTTCACCTCGCCGCTGACCCTTTCTCCTCATCAACCCTTCCGACCACTCTGCCTATATATTATAGGGCGGCTATAGTTAAGGAGAGTCGGACTCCCATTGGAACCCCTTAACATTCTATTGTTGATAACTTTTTATCTGAGTAAAATATTTCACCGAAATTTGGAAAGTCATTATGGACTCGCCTCCCCTGCCTCACCCCACCAGACTGCAAAGTTTTGTAACGATATGTTAAAAAATCAAAAAGTTATTAGGAAGAAAAAAAAATGTGGCTTACTTCCATTCATTTTCCCACACCGATGGGCGGATTTGCTCCAGGTCTGAAAAAACGTGGGCATGAAGCATTATTGCGCGATCCATGCTTAGTTTGTGGTTATTCCGTGCAGCAGTTTTTTACATATTTGACTGAATAGGGCAAAATAGCTATATAACAGGGATTTACCCAAAACTGAAGAGCACCAAGTGAAATGTGTGATCTGGGGGGGGTCTAGACATTGAGTTTGCAACACAAAGCTTTCTGTGGCCGCGGCTATAGCCTCACCGACATCTCAAAGGAAACTGCGTCACAGAAACAGAATGTGTTATAGGGGAAAGGGAGAGGGCAGGGGAGGTGAGGAGGCCATCTGGGGGTTGGGGAAGCTGGCACAGATGAGGCTGGTACTTGGTGAGGGCCTGGGGGGCAGGAAAGCCTGTTTTTGCTGCTGGTTTCTGATATTTGCAGCTGTATAAAACGGTCAGAGTTTTTGATTTTTTATTGAAAGATATTTTTACAGCTGTTGCAGGTAAAAAATAATGGCAAGTGACATGATAACCATCCAGGTCTCCCATCCATGCAGTAACCTGGACAGGCCTTGTTTAGTTTCGAAGTGAGGAAGGGGACAACCCCATCAGACAATGTTGCCCGATAAATAAGCCAAACTTACAAGACCACTTAAAGTAACGGGCCAGCCCTTTCCTTATTTTGAAGCTAAGCAGGGTCAATCCTGCTTTGAATCTATGCAGGGCCAGTAACATTTACTGCATGGCTGGGCAACTGAATGGGCATCCAAATTATACATTTTTTAAACTGTGCTACTGTCAGTCCTTGAAAGCTTTACACTAAGAGACATTTTTTTTGCCTTTTGCTGAATTGCGTTCTGGTAGTCTCCCAGTCAATAATAATAAATACAAACAATACATATTTTTACAGCTACAGTGGGTTTCCCATTCATGCAGTAACTGGAACAAACCATGCTTAGCTTCAAAGCAGTGAAGAGGTCATATTGCCTAATAAATTAACCACGCTTACAAGACAGCTTAGTACAACATGGCCTGAAGTGGCTGGATCCTTCCTCACTTTGAAGCTAAGCACAGTCCCTAATGCTGTGTGTTTTCCTAGTTTAAATATCTCATAAAACACAGAAGCCACATATTTTGTTGTAAACTGTTTTACTGTCCGTCCTTGAAAGTTTTGCACTCAGAGACCATTGTTTGTCTTTGTTGAATTGTATTTTGGTATTTGTAGTATCCCAGTCAAGATGGCGGGAATAATGCCACAATTGTACACTTTTTGCCTAACTTAGTTCTATAAGGATTTGTATATTTGAGTGACACTATGGTATGTGTACGTTTCAAGTTATCTCTATATATTGTGGAAAGCCAGACATGGGGGTGAGGAGGGGAAATGGTGAGAGGACAAGTACGTCATGAGTATTTGTGCACAATGTGGAAACAGAGTTTGCAATCCTGGACACTGCTGCAGTTATTTTCCACTGATTGTGGCTGCTTTTCAAGGCACAAGTAAAGGACACGTGGGTGGACAGTGTAACTTTTTTTCAGAGGGCAGACCCAACTCCTTGGTTTTTTTGAGGTCGGCAAGCTTGCTTAAGTATATGGCTACCAGGATTTTACTCAGGTTGACATGTTTGCAGTTGCTCACTCACTTGTTTCGTATTGGGATTTTGTTTTCCAGATGATTTTTTACAACAGATTGCTGGGTTTAAACAGTGAACACCTTTTATATTTTGCCAACATTTCCTCTCTCAGGTTATTTTTCTGGTGTTCATTACTTTTTTTAAAAGTACAATGCTATTTTGTCTTGCACACTTTTCGTCTAAGGAGTAGGTCTATTAAACTACATTTGTATATTTCAATTTAACCTATATGTTCACTTACTGTGCATATATATATATATATATATTTTTTTTTTTTTAATTTTATTGGTTTTTACAAACCTTTAAAATCTGACACAAGTTAACCACACATCTTTATCAAAGTTCCTTAGACCCATCCACGTAACATCCATTACTATAACTTTGTCAACTTTTTTCCATCTATGGTTATTCAACCAAGTTCACCGTTTACCAGAGAGCTTTCAAATATTAGTAGCAGACGTGCTTCTATAATTTCCAGCAATCTTGTTAAGGGCAGGATTAGTTTTAAGTCGGTTCCCTGGAACATTGAGCTCCACCACTCGTCCGCACACAATGATGGATGAGCTAAGCTCCAGGGCCCCAAGTGTATGGTCCTCTCAGATCTTAATTTTGTGCAAAATAGGACTAGATGTTTTAGTGATTCGTTTCGCTTTAAGCACAACCTACATTCAGGTCTCAGGTGGGAAAAACCCCTCCATGAGCGGAGGCGATCGTTCGTTTTGAACAAGTTCAATCTGAACAGTATAAATAGTCTGCGTGCCTGTGGATTTGGAAATAGATGCACATATTTCTGAAGGCTGTTAAAGGCACGTGCTTCTAATGGAGCGTTGCGCGAACTACTGGCGGCAGCTCTTTCCGCACAAGTCTCGTCCCACTCTGTACGCCAGATCTTTAATTTAGCTGCATCCGGATTCTCATGAAGCAAGTCGACTGTTATGTCGTATTTTTTCAAGATTGCCTCGCATCTGTTCGACCACATCTGGATAATTTTGTGATTTCCAGGTTGGGCATTGTAAAAGATCTCAAATTGTGGGATCTGTGCCCGACTACAGGTCTTTCGATATAAACACAACAGGCTCCAACATATTCTTGCATGCAAGGATATTAAAGCCAGTTCATATCTTATACAAGAGGTGTTCACACCCCTAGGAAGAGTTAAAACTCTTGTCCAGAAACAATTTTCCAGTTTGGCCCAGATCTCATGGGGGCATCCCAGCGCATTTTCTGCGCCATATGTCACAACCGGTATGACCTTCTGTTGGTAAAAGGCCAAGACTGGACGTAATGAGAATTTGCCAAATTTCTTGTTGATTATCAGGGCTTGGTTTGCTAGTTGGTTGCATTTCCTTTTGGTTTCCGCAAGCCAGGGCCCGTCATTAATGGCCGAACTTATTATCATCCCCAGATACTTGACACTTTGTGAGATCTGCAACGTTTCATGTCCCAAAGCCAATGTTATGCTTTTTCTGTTCCTTACTCCACCGCCGTTCAAATTCTGCAGGACTAATATTTCGCATTTTTTGATGTTAATTGTAAGCTTATTGGACGTGACGTATCGTTGCACAGCATTTAGTTTCCTTTGCAACCCGATCGGCTTCACGTCCATTACGATCAAGTCATCTGCGTAAAGCAGCCAGCTTAGATGTGTATTGGCCACTTTAGGTGGAAAGGATTTTACTTTGTTGATTGAGTCGCCGATGTCAGAAATGAACAACCCAAAAATGGCTGCTGCTAGTGGGCAGCCCTGCTTCACTCCCTTGAATGTGTCGATGGAGGAGGATAACAAGCCAGATCGATCCAGTCTCACTCGAATGGAGGTCTTTGAATGGAGTTCCTTAATTGCTGCCATTAAGTCTGGTGGGCATCCCCAGTTCTTCAATTTGTCCCACAAGAGCGTTCTATCGATGGTATCAAATGCGTACGAGAAATCTATAAATGCTAAATATACCTTTTGTATTCGTTTTGATTGCCTCCATTTTGATTATGTTTAGCAATAGAAGATTTAGCGAGCAACCCACTTGTTTTACAAAACCTGATTGACGTTTGTCAACATGTGATGATGATTTTGCCCAAGCTAGTAGTTTCTTTTGTAGCATTGTGGCATAGACTTTGCCTAACACGTCCAATAGTGCAACAGGCCTGTAATTTTTAGGGTCCGATCTGTCGCCCTTTTTAAAGATTGGTACAATAATCGCACACTTCCAAGATTTAGGTGTTTGCCGAATTTGTGCTATTCTTTTGAAGAGTGTCTCACACAATCGTGCCCATATTTCTGGGAACTGTTTAATTGTAAAATTTGTGAGACCATCGGGTCCCGGTGCACGCAAGTTTTTTGCTTTCGTAATGATGTCTATTATCTCTTCTTTTCGAAAATCTAGATCCCATGGTTTGGAACATTCCTCCATCGAGGCATCCACAGGCTCAGTTGAGATATATAGGCTTCCAAAGTGCGATATCCAGTCAGCCTCTGACACCATGCAAGCTTGAATTGCATCTTGGGGCGCATGCACATTGTTAATAAGAGACCAAAAGGCTGATGTGCTCTTATTTTGTAATGTCCTCATCATCGCTTCGGCGTCGTTTTGGAGTATAATGTGCTTGTGCGATTTTAACCAGTTCTTATACGATTGCTTGGCGGCCTTAGCAGCTTTTAAGCTAGCTTGTTTACCTAAGGACTTCGCGTGTCTTAGATCGCTGCGTAGCATATGCTTGTGTTTCAGCACTTCCAAGTCGAAGCTGTGAGCACGCACATAGCTACTTTTTAATCCTGCTAATTTAGGTTTAAACTGCTTCAGCAGCTGCTCGTATTCCACATGCTGACTAACACTGCAGTATTCACTTGTAAGATTCTCCGTCTCATCTCTCTTCAATGTTAATCGCACTCTATTTGAGGTAGCCTGAATTTTGTGCTGCCACGTGCAAGTAGGAACTTTTTCAAGTGTTGAAAATTCTGCTACCAGCATATCATGGTCGCTTTCGTTTTTCTTTGTGACCTTCAGTGAGACTATTCGCGGGTGTAACAGCTCTGAAACGAACATATAGTCAATTATAGAGGCCTGATTTGCACGGTGCCAAGTGTTTGCAGGGGGCACGTCATTAAGGATGTTTCCATTTAACATTTGAAAATTGCGTGCAGCCATCTCTTCTAACCACGACTGCTTCAGGTGTTTTTTTGTTATCGAGTTCAATGTTTTCATCAGGTCAATGTTAAGACTCCACATATCATTATGTTAGGCCATCCTGATGACACCACAAGAGAGTCCAATATTTCCATAGTCTTGTCTATAAAGACTTGTTCACCGGCCCTTTTATGGTTCCAGTAGATGTTTACCACTATTAGGGAATCGGCCGGTGAACCTGCTGGGCCAGACCATTCTAAGGAGGAATGAATGGCGAGTGATTCGTTGAGCTTACAAGTCTCCAGCCTGAAGATCTTCTGATCATGGTGGCCAATCCTGCCATAGGGTGACCATTCCTAGATTTTATGGCAGGATTGAGCGCAACCTCAAAGTCATTCAAAACCGGGGCTTCTGTTAGCCACGTTTCTTGTAAGCAGATAATCTGCAGTTCGTTAGTCCAATTTGAGTTGAATAAGTGCATGAATCCCCGAGTGTTCCAGGATGCAAAACTGCACACATTTCGTGCAGTACGTTTTTGGCGTTATTGATGGGATGTGTTACCCAAAGCCTCGGACAGCCAGAGCCACTCCAGGGCTTCTGTACTAGGATTTCTAGGTTGAGCTCCTGAGAGTTTGGTGGAGATCTGAGATGAATTTCCATTTATTGTTATGGTTATCTTGTCTTTTTGAGTCATTGAAACCATAGTTTGTGTTAGTGCTTCCTTATCGATTGATAGTGAATTATTTATGACGCGCGTTGGGCTTTTATTGTTGCTTTGGCAAGAGCTTTTTTTTCCGGTTTCTTCGAGCACATTATTCTCTGGCAATGTTTTCAAGATGGATACTCGCGCTGCAGGTTTATGGTGAACAGAAGCATCATCTGTGGTGACCAATGACTGCTGTGATTCATTCAGTGCATAAACATCGAAGCCCAATGAAAATAATGCAGCGTTCGCTTCCAAGATTGTTGTCACAATTAGTGAGGACAACACGTGGAGTACTACCTTATCATTTCTGTTCTCATCGTAGAATTCCACTATCTTCAAGTCGAACTTATGGACCGTAGTGATGGTACCGAATGAAGAAGTCTAACAATGTTACCTCGATTCAGTATTAGCTTGTCCGAGAGTTCCAGCCTCTCAATTATAATTTTATGAATCGGCATTGTCGAGAAGTTCTTTTTAGACGATGAGCCTTTACTAAATCGCACGTGTTTTGGCACCTCTTTTATATTGGAAGGGCGACACATGTTTCATGTTGGTAACTGCGATCCAGCAGAGCCTATTTGGCCATTTTTTTTCTCCAAAGTCACAGGGTTAATTACATCTGATGCAATTGACTCTGCAGTATTGAGGAGTTCATGATGGTGGACAGCTAAGGACCGCATCCTTTTTTCTTGTAAAGTTAAAAAGGGTGGACTCTCAGGGCCATTTGAGAGTGACGACCCGCGTTTGTCTTTGTTGATGATCTGGCATATTCTGCCATGTTGAGTCATTTGCCGTCGCACCTCTTGAGGAGGCTCTTCTTGGTTCTGAGTTTTATTTATTATGACCGGTTCCATTGCAGGTACCTGGTGTCCATTTAGACAGTATTGTGCGTTTATGCTCGTCAGATGCTCGGTGCCAGTGGGCACGTCTCTCTCAGGTGGTGTCGATTCATTTTCAAGGTCTATGTAGTCTACATCTTCGTAAGTTGACATATTCAACATTTCGCTTGAAATGTCCTGAGCTTGGTCTATTAAGACCGAATCAGTGTTGCATGTGGAAGTTGGTTGACTAGCTGATGTTTGTTGTGATGACTTGTTTGGCAGAGCTGACCCGAGTATGCATTTATTTAAAGTGCTGGCTACGTTTTGTGCAACGTTGATATTTCGCAAAAATTTTCGCGCACCATTTAAGGACTTATGTTTCCGGCTCAGTTGGTTCTTTGTTTTTTTTGGTTGATTTATCTAATTCGCAATTGTCCGTTTTGAATGAGGTAGGTTTGTCACAGGTAGGTGACCTCCATTAAATAACGGGTAGATGGCTGTTTGAGCCCCTTCCAAATTCTTTGAAGTAGGCCCGGCGGAAGAGTTTACACTCAAAGCCTGCTGCGAGCAAGCTGCCGCCTGAATGTCCGTTTGCGCTTGGTTAGAGATGCTCCGCGCTTGTTCAAATGCAGTATTAAAGGAGATGTCTAAAGAAGGGTCACATCCTGTGCTCCTAGAGGTTTGAGGAGCTTTACTTTGGTGGTCAGTTTGTTGCCGATCTGTTTCTCTCAAGGATTCCTTCGTTTGCACAATTGAAGCAAGCAGCGGTACCGACTGAGCTCCGGGCTTGTCACCCACTTTCGACGATGTCCTAAGCTCAGCGGCCGTATGCGCTTCCTTGTCTAGATTAGTCACAAGCGGTCCTTGTACACTCCGTAAGTCAATGATTGGGGCCGGTAGAGTTTTTTCGCCCGCTCCTTCTTTAGGGTGACGTTCTCTGGTTGAGAGGCGGTCTTCGAATTTAAATATGGCGAGTGCCTCTCTCGCAACATCTGCCAATAGTTTTTTGTCCAGAGTGTCATTTTCCCTTTGCTCGTTTAAGAGGTTAAAGGATAAGTCAAGTCTCTTGAATCCTTCATGTTGAGTATGGTATGAGCGCTCACATACTTGCTCCAAGTAAATTAACTTGGATAAAACTAAGGCCACTGTTGTTGATAGATCCCTAGTTGCTTCGTGCAAATGTTCATATAGTTTCATAAATGGAGCCAACGCAATTGTCGTTGATGACATCAGGATGGCTTGAAGGTCTTTCGGAGATGTACAGGTGTCTTCTTTAGGAAAAGACTCATGAACTTGATAGGCCCTAGTGTTTGTTGTTGGGCCTTCCTTTGACGGATTTTAGGGAATGGCCGTTCCATGAAAGAAGAGTCTTGAGATTCGTCTCGGTTTGTCCCGTTTAAACCAGGAGACACTGACATAGCCGTAGACAAATCATTAACAATGTTTGTGTTGTGTCGAGTCGACACTAGCCTCTTTTGAGAGGATTGTAAGTGAGTAGATGCGTCATCAAGGTTAACATTAGACTCACCACAGCCGTCAATTTTTGCACGCTTATAGCACACTTTGTGCCAAATGTCCTCATTTGCTCCTGACAGCTGACAATTTGGTCTTTTGACTAAGAGTCTTTCCGTTAAAGGTGGCGACTGCAGTAGTCCCCTGTGTATGAGTTGACGGCATGATTTGTTCATTGCTATCAAGTTAACCAGGACTTTGTCAGCGATTCCCAAGGAGTCTCTCCTATTGTCTTCGTGCACGTGGTCGTCGTCCTTGGGAAACTCTCTGACATATGTGCCTGTGGAACAGTTTGTCGGAGGAAGCGGCTCTGCAAATACTTCGTCTTGCGACACCTCGCCCTAGAGTCTACCAGGCCATCCCACTGGTTGGGCGGCGCGGGGCGAGAGCTCATGGGGACGTACCTCATCAGCTCCAGCTGTCAGTAATGCTGCGCGTTCCCGCGCGGGGCCCGACCCTCCCTCCCCAGATTCCAATGGCTCGCTCATTGGAGCACTTGCTTTATTTTTACTCTCAAGGTGGCCACCCTCAGGGCAACCACTATCGCCCTCTGCTGGAGGCAACCCGTACTCCCCCAGCGTTGACAGCCGCTCAGCAGCTTCAGTACATACCGCGGACACCACAGGCCGAGCGCCCCCTCCTGATGTTGAGTTTCTGCATGCACTGCTGTTTCCGACCACCGGTTCAGCCCCAAACATCTCAGAGGATGCTAAGGGGGGAAAGGTGGTCTCCACCCAAGGTGAGATCTCAGAGTGTGCGGCAGAGTTTATGACAGAGTTTGTGGCAGCTCTGCCTGCGGTGACCATTTTTCTCTGGTTATCATCTGTTGATAGTTCCGTTTGTATAATTTGATCATTATAAACATCTGTAATCGGGCCAGGTGATGTATGAACATCGGGCCCGCTCGTCTCGACTGTGTAGTGCTCGCTCGGTTGTAACTCAGTCAAGTTTGGTGGAACAAACACACCCGCTGGCATGCTTGAGTTAGAGCAGTCGCGAGAGGCGGGGGAGGGTGGACAATCAAGGTCCTCTGAGTTCGAGACACAAGAAAAGTAACGACTTACTTTATTGGTCGGCCCCCTGTGGCTAGGTACAGCAGATTCCACGGGTGCCTCTCGCTTCTTTTGTGCGCGGGTCCTTGATGCTGATGGAGCCGGTAATGATGGTGTAGTAACCGTCATGATTCACGTCGGCAATTTGTATGGCTCGCAGCTCGCCAAACAGCCTAACAGCAGGAAAGAAGTTCACAGCCCTTCACTCGCAGGGCTTAACGCCGCAAGGGCGCTTGAGGTGGCCACAAATAGGCAGGTGAAGTCAGGTGACACAGTCAGGTGACACAGCAACAACTTCCCCTTAAGGGCACGCGCACCTCAATGGAAACGAGTTCGTAGTTTGTAGTTCGTAGTCAGTTACCATTCCTAAAGGCACTCCAGGCACTCCGGATAGGCGCTCGCCACAGCCTAACAGCAGGAAAGAAGTTCACAGCCCTTCACTCGCAGGGCTTAACGCCGCAAAGGCGCTTGAGGCGGCCACAAATAGGCAGGTGACACAGTCAGGTGACACAGCAACAACTTCCCCTTAAGGGCACACGCACCTCAATGGAAACGAGTTCGTAGTGTGTAGTTCGTAGTCAGTTACCATTCCTAAAGGCACTCCAGGAACTCCGGATAGGCGCTCGCCACAGCCTAACAGCAGGAAAGAAGTTCACAGCCCTTCACTCGCAGGGCTTAACCAAATATTTAAGGGTGCAAAGGTACCTGAGCATATGTTATTCTTGCAGCTGGTCATTTTTTCCCTTTCCTGTGCTGCTTAAATGTATTTAGTTGGGGTTGTGCGATGTATCACAACAGTCACCAAAAGACCGGCCATAACATAAGGGTATTGTAGCATGCTGTTTAACCGAAGTGTGTGATCCTCGGGAAATAAGTGAATCTCACTGCACATTGCCTAAAAAACATTGTGAGTTCTCAAAGCCTGCAATCTTTTATACAGAACAATGCCACCGGCAAAACAGGTCGAAGTCAGTTTTGGATTGATGAACGTCTTTGAGTGATGGGCTGCAAGTGTTTTAAAATATTGAGTGGCCGTGGCTAGTGGTCTGGTAGTGTGCTAAAATATACAGAGTGAATGGGCATAGGCCATGGCCACTAGCCATGTGCAGAAGAAATTGATGGCATAACAAAACCCTTGAAATTCAAGGAAAAAGCTTTAGTTAAAGGGACGTTAAGGCTATAAACACATTGTAAAAAAAAAATGAAATTCAAGGAAAAATCTTTACGTTAAGGTGAGACGTTAAGGTGAGAACTTAACGCAACAAACACCCTGAAATTCAGCTAAAGACACTTTGCCTTTGCACCCCCTGTTGCGCAGCCTATGACCACAATGATGATATCACAGATCACATCACTGAAGACATCACTAATTACATGTTTTAGTAGAACACTGATAACATCACAAATTGCATCACTAATGACATTACTGGTGACACCAATAATTACATTGTATGTAACAGATCACATCAATAATGGCATTAGACATAACATGATTAATAGGTTAGCTCATAAAAAGTTAGATTTTCTTAATAGCAATTTAGTCCATGGACTTGGCCAAGACGAAGCTGGGGTCACTGGCATTCACCAGCCAACATCCCTAGTGGTCAGTTAGTGTTGCAACATATCAATGTGCATGGTTAAACGACATGCCTAGTGGCCTGTCACTGTTTTATTGTATACAGAGAGCAATGTTGAAAGCTGTAGTCAGTTACCATAGCTAAAGGCCATAGCTAGTGCCCATCAATTTATTTGTTAGACTATACAGTCAGCACAGACAAAGGCCGTGGCCACTCCCTAGTATTGTCTTGAAGACCATGGCTAGTGGGTGGTTAGTGTATATAATATACAGTGGGCAGGCCAAATGCCATAGACAGGGACTGGTTAGTGTTGTATACTGCAGAGTGGGCACGTCCGAAATCCGTTGCTTATGCCAAGATCATATTTTAAACCATACAGTGGACATGGCTAAAAGATGTACAAACTGCTCATGGTCAAATGCCATGGCTTCAGACCCATTTATACATTAGAATATATAGTGTGCACAGCCAAATATTGTGGCCACTGGGCAGCATTGTGCTAAAGCCATGGTGGATTAGTGTATATACTATACAGGGGACACAGCTGAATGCTGTAGCCACTATTGAAGGCCAAAGTCTATGGTTGGTGGAATGTTAGTGTTTTATAATATACAGTGCACATGGGTGAAGACTCTGGAAAGTGTCCATGACTGAAGGCCATGATTAGTACCCATTAATCCCATTAATGTGTTTTACATATATGGCAATTGACACTGAACATGGCTGAATGCCATCCTTAATGCCGGTTACTGTTGTAATGTAATTAGTGATGTCATCAGTGATGTGATCTGTGATGTCATCATTGTGGTCATAGGTTGTGCATTTCATTGGCATTAGCTGCATTTCAGGTGTTCTATTGGGTTAAGATCTCACCTTTAAGTCCATGCAACTAATGTTTTTTCCTTGAATATATGTATACATATATATAAAAAAAAAAATTTATTTGAAGTGACTTTAACGTGCTGATTTATAGCAACAAATCCCTGAAATTAAGCAAGCAGGTGCTGGAAGCTAAACCTCCTTAAATATTAACCCCCCATTGTGCTGCCCTTAAGCATACTGATGACATCACAAATTACATCACTTTTGATCACTTATGCCATCATCAATTACATCACTGGCAGAGCGGGTCACACATGCAAGTTATAGCGATGCAACATTTCAGAATCATGTTGAATGTATTAAAGTGCAAAGCAAGAGTTTGCATTTAAAAATACTGTTAATTTAATACCACACCAGACTTACTCAGTATTGAAAGAGCATTTGCCATGAGGAAACATTTTAGTACCTTTATCAGTTCCCTGTGCAAAGAAGACACTTGGATCAGTACGATTGTGATATGCACCAGTCCTCCAAAGAATACAACATATATGAGAAAGAACAGTTTCCTGAATCAACATAGCTGCACATGACAGAAAACGTAATGTCAGAGGAACAAAATCAAAAGGTAGGCCTTGACCATGTCAAATGGTCAAGGTTAGGGCAGGTATCTTGCAAAATTCAACCATGTGGACAACATACTTTTATGTTGTGAGGACACAGGGTTATCAGGATAAGAGTCGAACATGCACTGAGCGGATGAAAGTTGTAATCTCTGTAGTGCATTGCTTTCAAACCTGCTTTTAGATACATGTTTTGACATTTGAATCCCTTGATCCCGCATCATTGTCCATGCTGGTTAAGGCTAGTGGGAGTTGTAATGTAAAACCGCTGGAGATGCAGAGGATGTTGACTTCCACTGCTTTGCATCTAAAATGGTACGTTCTGCAGTCATTGAACCATTATTTGCAATGCTTTGGCTCTACATAATTGATGATCTCATCTTTTTCTACGCGCTAAATACAAGAGACCAATCTCTGAGGATGGGACCTGGATTAAAATCTGTGTTATTTAGTGTTGTTTTGCTTTGCTTCCAATTCCAACACGTTACCCCCGAGCTATCCTTCTAGCCCCTCAACTAAAGGGTATTTTGCTTCTCTGCTAAAATGCACTCTAAATCTTAAAATAGAGTAAAAAAATGTTTCACCATGGCTTCTATTTACCAGTAAGGTCTGTAAAGAAGTCATAAGTGGTGTCATGACTGTTTTCCCAAATGATGCGCGCTAATGGCATTCGAGATGTCAGAAGCAATGTCATCAGTGATGTCATCTGTGTGTTTATGGGCTGTGCAAAATGGGTTTCATGGTAAAAGCGGTGTAGCTTTCAACATTTGCCAAATTTCATGGTTTTTTTTGCATTAAATACGTTTTTTACATCACTTCGGCTAAAGTTGTTTTTTCTCTGAATATCAAGGGTTTTGTTATACTAAACTGCAAACCATTTGTTATTCTACCATTTTTCTTCTGGTGCAATATCTACGCAACATGGGGTTTATAAAGTATCCCTAACAACAAAATGTACCACCAGAGGAAAGGTTCTTGCAGGTCTTTTTCAATTTAGACTCGGCGTCTCTCGACGTACTATGAACCATGATGTAATTTAATATAAAACCATGTTATTCTCAATACAATTAATTATAAACAGCAACATATTGCTGGCATTGGTTTCAAAATGTAATTAGAATCACATATGCAAAAATTACAACGTAATCAAAAAATGTATACGTGCTAACCTATACCAATAGGTCTCCTATACATTTAATGTTCTTCCCTACATGCATACACCATAGCAACAACACCAACAAAACTGTGTTGCTTACCAACACTCCAACATGTTTTGGTTACTTTATGTTAATATTACAGAACCTTCCTCGGGAGAACAAAATTCAAAATAGCATACCTGATGTGAGTTTCGTTGTTATCTAAATTCCAGGAAAATGGATGAGAAAGAGGAAGCCAGAGGTAAAATAACAGATAACTAATGGGGTACTGGGATGAGAACGAGAGAGATTGGGTAATGGGGCACTAGTATGAGGAGGAAGAGGGAGATGGTGATAATGTAAAGGATTAATAATGGGGTACTGGGATGAGGAAGTAGGATGTAGTGGAAATGCATAGGATTAATATTAGGGTACAGGGACAAGGAAGCGGGTGATGGGGGTAATGCAGCAGATTACTAATGTGCTAATGGAACGAGGAAGAGAGAGTGGGGGAAAATCAAGGGATTATGAATGGACACTAGGACAAGGAAGAGGGCAGTGGCAGTAATAGAGTACTTTGATGAGGGGAGAGAGAGGAGGAAGAAATGGAGTACTAGAACAAGACAATGATAGATGGGGTAATATAATGGATTGTTGATATGATACTGGGACCTGGAATGGGAAGGCATGGTAATGCAATGGGTTACTATTGGGGTACTGGGACAAGAAAGAGAAAAGCAGGGGTAGTGGAATACTGGGACTAGAAAGGGGCAGGTAGCAATAAAGTAATGCAATACTAATGAGTTCTGGGACAAGATAGTGGGAGGTGGGGCTAACACATCAGATTGCAATTGGGGTACAGGGAGGAGTAAGTGGGAGGTGGGGTAATAAAACAAATATCTAATGGGTACTGGTACAAGTAAGTGGTAGGTGGGGAATGGAGTACAGGGACAAAGAATGGAGAGGCAGGGGCAATGGAGTACTGGCATGAGGAAGAAGGAGGTTGGGGTAATGTAACCGATAACTAATGTGGTAAAGGGATGAAGAAACAGGACCAGGTTAATGGAGTACAGGAAAAGCCACCAAGGCTGCCTTGCAGTGCTAGGATCAATGATGTTCCACCCTAGGACTGATGGAGTATGCATAGTGTTTCTGGTGGTTTTCAGTGTTTATGTTCAGTCCATTTTAGTGTTTTCCAGTGTTTTCTCAAATCTGTGTATATCAGTGTTTATATAGTTTTTGCAGACACAACAGAGTGTACCAGTGTTTTTCCGGTGTATATGAAGAACATGCATTTACTAAAATACAAACTTTTTGGAGTAGAAGTATCATGGGATATAAAATGTTCTGAATGGATAGATTATTGAGTCCAAAATGTCACAAAGGGGAAGCCAACACTCTTCTGTTGAGAAAGCCGGCAACAGGTGTCAATGAGACGATGCCCCTGGAAAGTAGTTTAGTGTACAGAATGACACCCTTTATCACTATCCAGAGTAGGCTCTATGATGTGTGAGGGCCTGTGTGACAGAGAACATGCATGCAGAAGGCCCTAATCTGCATATGTTTTGACATTAGTGTGAAATCACTGAAAATGATCTTACAGTAAGTGACATGAGGCTTTGATACCTATATGAGGAATCCCCATACCCTTGAAACAAAAGCACACATGTGGACATACAGGGAACTCTGAGCCCATAGATGACATGGGTGGATCACTAAACAATTTCCAAGTTGGCAGCGGTTGTTGCTAAGCTATCAGTGGGCCCACAACACACTCTTCTCAACTCTAAATCCAACTATTGTTTCTGTTAATTGGTGGAGGCACAAAGGATCCTTGTCAAAGTCGGGCTTCCAACAGCTATGAGGACAGAGAACCATAGAGCAACTTTATCAATTAACTTTACCAATAATTAATAAATCATCAAATAAAAAACCTAAAACTGTGAATTTAAATACATTAGCAATAATATGAATCATTTCCAGAGACACTACATTCTGAATAAGGGATCTAAATCCTCTGTAGACCTCAAGGAAACTATTCCAAGCGTCCCAGAATTTCCCAATTTCCTCCACCCACTCGTCGACTTTAAAGGAGTTGCTTGACTTCCAAGATCTCAATATCATTCTCTTAGCAATCGTACTGGAACGCAGTAGCTGAGTCATCCGCCCAAAAAAGATGCCATCCATCACAGATACATCTCCAAGAATTAGTAAGGTGGCTGAGAGGGGGACTGTACAATTCAAGACGAGCCCCAGCCTCTCGCATACACTTTCCCAGAACGTTCTCGTCTTTGGACAAAACCAAATTAGATGACTGAGCGATCCTTGTGCACCCTTGCATTTCCAGCAGAGTTCATTGTCCATGAGTTGCCTCTTAAACAACCTAACAGGTGTCCAGTAGGATCTAAAGAGCATTTTTGTTAGTGACGCCCTTAGACCCCAGTCTAGACTGACCAGCCGGGTATTCTCACCGCAATGCTGCCAACAGATATGATCAATGTCTTCTCCCAGCTCTTCCGCCCAAATGGCTGGCAGCCTTGAATCAGCTTTTTGGCAAGCTTTTAAGAATCCGTACATCGTGGCAGCCGGGTGAAAGGCGCTCCCACATGTTTGTAGTGCAGACCAGGCGACATTCGGACTTGGCAATTCAGGTACACCAAGGCAAGCAGCAACAATAGCTTTCAGTTTCCTGTACTCAGCAAATGAACAATCAGCCATGTTATGAGTCTGACTCAGTTGTGTGTAAGGGATCCGAATTCCCCCATCTATCAGATCACAGAAGTATTTTGAAGTATTTTATACCTGCTAAGAACCATTCTGACCAGAAAAAAACCTTTCCTTGACATTTCAAGGCCGGATTAAGCCAAATGGAGGCATCCATGTCCAAGTAAGGATCCGCATTCATGCGTTGTAAATATCACACCAGCAATCTTGTAAAAAACTGGTCAAAGGGTCCGCCTCCCTTGATTTATTTTTCCTAGATGTTAACAAATCTCCGGGATCCAATTGGGATACAGCGCCACACTCCCATGTCACACATTGCAAACGCTCATTATCTGAGTCAATGATTTTACATAGATGCCGGGTGGAAAAAGAAATATACTGAGCATTCTAATTTTAAATCTATTTTCTGCCCAGAAAGGTAATTTCTAATATGGAATGTAATCAAGCATTCCATTTACTGGAGCCCTTTCCCATCACAACATGCATAAAACAATGTTCAAAGCAATGTGAAAAAAGCAAATGCATTAATACATGTATTTTGCATTGCATGGTTCTTCAGGAAATCAACGATAAATTCCCTCTTTCTTTGTCAGCTCAAACAACCCCAATCTAATGTAGGCATTCCCTTTCAATAAACTCAAATTACTCAATGTTCCTATGAAAGATTGCCATCTGGGAAGGGTGTGAAAGTCTTAGCATTTTAGATTATTATTAAATGATACAATGATGTGGGTGTATCAGAAAGAGTGACATGCTAATCAGACCCCACTTTTCTAAAGCAATATGTCAAAAGCATAGTGGACACATGTATCCTGCTGTATCAGTCACCTGTTATTTACAGGATCAGTTCTCCAGTGAAACAGGGCAGGTTCAAAGGTCATGTATCCCCCTTTTGACAGCTGCTGTAACCCAAAGTCTCTGCAGAGAGAGGTTGCCATTAATGCTCCAACTCTGATTCAAAACATAACAATTGTGACCCTGTCCATGTGTTGGCAAGGTAATCTTTACAAATAAGCCATACCTAGTGTTGGTATGGTGACAAATAGTGCACACAATGATAATAGCCACATCAAATTTGTATCATACAAACATCAAACTGGTGAGCTCAGGTCAGCTATTGAATGATGATGGAGATTTATGGCTAGCCTGCCTGTCTCTACTTCATCAAGTGAGACAAAAGGCAGAATGATGTCTCCTTGAGACTCTCGGAGTACCCTCAAGCACAGGAGCTCTCGCCATACTTCACAACCCATGAGAAAGGTCAGCCTCACTACAGGGTGTTGTATGTAAAAGAGCATTTGGAGGTTGAAGCCTTGGAAGTGGGCAGGGTTTGACTAGACAGAGCGGACATAAAATGGTGTCATCATCCGGCTTCTCTATGAGGCTCTCTCACCTTCCTGTCCTGTCATCTTCCAGAATAAGGGAACATTGGTATGATGCAATAAGGAAAAGGGCACTTGCCACAGCAACTGGGATTGGACCCCTTAAGGCAGGCTTGCTTTTATCCAATCCCCTGTGTCCTTTTACCTTTATAGGGAATGTCTCCCACTCCTTCCTGCATTCATTTTGGAGCATCAGTTTTGATGTGAAGATGCAGTGGTTGCAAGGCAGGGCAACCTCTGTCTTTTGCCCCCTAACAATACACAGGAGACGTTGGGGGTATGTTGCTGTTGGACTAAGGCTTGTCCTCTGCATGTTGCACTGGGACTAAGCCCTTTGAGGTAAAGGACTGCTGCAGGTGCCAGGTAAGCTTCCCGAACTGGATTTAAAGAAAAGAAAACATACTATGAGAGCTCCTGGCTTGGGACTTGCATCACCCAGAGAAGCCCAAAGCAGCTGATTTCCTGTTTTTCCTATGTTTGGAACGCTCCTCAAAATTTATTTGACCGGATTCTAAGCCTTCAAACCACAGAGTAAATGGGCAGGAGTGCCTTTAGCTCTCTCATCGAACTTCAAACTGGTGCTTGCACCCATCATAGCAGTTCAATGCTGAATCGCACCAGCCACGCTCATCACTGCATCGGCTTGAACAGAAGATCTCTTCACTGCTGCAGAAGTCTTTGAACTGCCACGCCTTTGTTTAACACATCAAACCACCAGGATCTTAACATCAAATGTACCCAAACTTCAACTCAAATCGCTGTAAGCCTTGTGTCACTCATTGACTTCAACCATCCATACCAATCATCTCAAAGCAGCTTGACTGTCAAACCAAACATGGTGGACTCCTTGAACTGCACAGTGATTCACTTCGAACCTTGATTCAACCCTATCTTACTGCCTGGGTCAATGTGCCTCGCCACTCTCAAACTCATTCCAACCTGCAGGAAAAGCACTGAAAATCGCAGTACGACCCTGTCAAACCAGCAAGAACAGATAGTATGGCATTTTGAGACTCCCAGAACACCCTGTCCAATTTTGGGACCATAATGAGAGACAATCCACACTTTTGCACCTTGTCTAAACACATATCCTTTCACAAAGTGTCATTGTTGCAATGTATTGCTTCTTCACCCCTGCCACAGTGTCCAGAGTGATTTCATATACATGTTCATTATTGTCTTTGAACTTTCCGCAGGGGTGGGTTTTTGTTAGTGTTATTCAATGAGTTAAGTGAATATTTGTGTGTTTAAGTAAAGTCTGCACATTTTCATAGAACCTATACTGGATATTCTTTTGGTTCCATGCCATTTTATCTCAGGATGTTATTTCGCTGGGTTTTTTACAGCGATTTTATTTACGAAAAAACCCATTAAATGTTTTAAAAATTATTTTTTTTTATGTATTCCCAAACACCCACACCCCATACATATAATTTTCTAACCCCCCCTAAAGAATTCGATGGGTTTTTCCGTTAAAAAATGTGCGATAAAAAAACCTGCGACAAAACATTCTGAAATGAAAGTACGTTGAACCATTCTTTTATGTTGGAGTCTTGGTACTGTTGCTATTTGGGTTGCTACTGTTACACATTCACACTCCTCTCAAACGTATATCCTGGCCTCGGCCTCTTTACCACAAAAGGCAAAGGAGGTGTACCTCTTGAATGTGCCTATGTCTTCTTTAAGATTGGGATCACTGCTGGTTTGTAATAGTGGAAGGCTGTGCACCCTGCTACTGTATTCCTACAGCACTTCTCTGCTATAATGTATATGGTTTCCATTTTCCATGTAATGTTTTAATAGAAAAAGTAGAAATATGAGAATTGTAGGTTGGTGCTTACGCCAAAGCGACTCTTTGTAACCAAATGGATTCAGTGGGCCAGACTGTGTTTCCATCCCGGTAGCACGAAACTGAAATTGGCATAGCATTCATAAACTATTAGAATCCTATGCCACTACTCACTTATGCGTATGTTTTCCATTGCTCTTTTTTAAAAGTCAAAGGAGAAATATGTCAAAATGAGATGTGCTTTTTTGTGTCATGTAACCCAGCGAATTCTCGAAAACCCTGCTGATTTATTTGTGTCATTCTCTTGTCAGCAAATTGCTATATTTGTGCTGCTACCTATGCCTTTCTTTTGCTGCTACTGTTTCTGGGACAGCGTCATCAATTAACTATGTTAGTAATCCGTAAGGCAGATGGCTGTAGGGTATTATTGATGACAGGGGTTTGCCAGTAGCTTGCATGAAACGGGATGTACGAGCACTCACCCGCCCAGGTCTTCACCCGTGAGAACAATGGGATTCTGACAGGTCTGAGTTGTGTTCCCCAAGGCAATCCCAGTTTCCGCTTCAGACCCTAACCTTTACTTTCTGCAATCAGTCCAGGAAACATGTATTTTTACAGGAAGAATGCCTATAATTTATTAGCATTCCAAATACTGCTGTGGCTTTTTTGTGGTTTTTAGCTTGTCAAGGTGTCCTTGTTCAGGGATGGCATGGAGCCTGCTATATGCAATCGTGAAAAGTTATTGTTACATCACATATTTCAATTTGTACTAATAGGTCCATGTCTTAAACCAAAAACACATATTTAAAGAAAGATCTACAAACAATAGGTGCCCACACACCATAACATATCTGGTAGCCATGTGTTAAAATCGCAGCAAAAATTGCTGTTTCCACAAAAAATCACCACAAAATGCAGCGGCGCAATCCATTTAATGGATGCAGGGGACACCCCCGCAACCCCTGGACCCATTATACCATTTAAGGGAGGTGGGGAACACCCTGCAACCCCCCGCTCCACTTAAATGTTATAAAGGGGTACACCTTTGCCGGGTCAAAAAACTGCACAACTTTTTTGCCGCAATTTTATTACTGCATACCGTTGCAAGTGGTGCATTTTAAAACTCTGAGATGAACAAACAAGTAAAAATGAATACAACAGTAGTCACATTAAGTGTCTGTATGGCGTATTAATCACCATTCGCCAACCCTAGTTTTAATGAAGATCTGCTTTGTTATGGTCTTACTCTTCGGTGGGTTTGAGATGCAGATACACAATGAACTGTGACCACAATTGTTGTGCTTGTTGTATTTCACAGGAACTCGTTGAGAAATCGTTGCAACAATATAATGAACAAGATAAAAAAAATACTTACAGAGAAATTGCAATTGCTGAGCATGGTACTAATTTTTAATCAATCTCTAAGGGGTGGAATTTAATTTCCCCGCATGTATTCGAAAGTGAGATGTATACATTGCACACACATCTCAGTAGAGAGAACTTACCTCACTTTGTAGCTCAACAGTTATGTGCTTGATTTAGGCAGGCATGAACTAGGCATTGCATGATCTATTCGGAAACATACTCGAGAAATAGAGGTCTCACCCTACCTTTGGTCTGCAATAATGCTGCAGGTTGCAGTGTGCATGGTTTTAGGGAGGTATTGGATATGTTATTTAGTACAGCCTTCACGGCAGGTCCACTGATGGTTTCAGAATGGCTGACTGCATGTGATCACTACTCTTAGCCCTTCCCCATCTAAAGGAGATTTCCCAGTCTCACTGCGCCAACACAATAATCAGTCAGGTACTGCTTGAGTTGCAGATTTATTACAGAGTTCAATGAACAGCCTGACACGTGTTTCGAGCAGTCCTTGCTCTTCATCTGAGGCTTATAGGTGAGGACATGTATAACACGTTCTTATCAGGTAAGTGGTGAAATTGCTGAATTTACAATTCTTCGCAGTTGTGGAAAGAAAGGTTATTTATAAAGACACAATGGTTCATGTTCTGGCTTTGGCAGGGTAAACATCTCTACCATGTTTTACATTTGTAAAAACTGTATTCTCTAAATTGAATATGGACCAGTATTGGAAGTCTCCTGAATTCATGACAAATACCAAGAGGTAAAAGATGAAATCAGTAGGAGGTACTTGTGCCTGTGGTAGATTGTTAGAGGAATACACCTCTCTTAGTGCAGGGCTACTCCATTTACAGTGTGAACCTGATTTTGGGGTTGAGCTCCATTTGGACATGATTATCCCACGATATACTAGGAATGTATATATTCTGTTTCACTTTTACACCATAAAGGTGGGAATTGGTGATGCACAAGAGGCAAAGCCTGCTGGTCTGTGGGGAAACAGATGGATCTATTACTAATTTTGTGTTCTTTTCCGAAGGATACAAATGCTATCGAGAGAAATATATTTGCTCCAACTCCTCAGATTAAATGGAATTGATCATATTGAGGATACCCTTCACTATTGCAGGGTTGCACTTAATTTGACAACGGTATACTTTGTACCCAAATATATTCATATGGCATGGCTGAAACGAAGTCAAATGAATGATGCATTGCCAGCTGTTAATTAGTACCTGTAATTAACGTTTTCACATGTTTCTATGGTGATTCTTTGAAATATCTTTGATCGGCAGATTTGCAGTTTTATTGTTTTTATTTGTGTACTTTGCTTTGTATTTTAATCATTCTCAGTCATATCTTTGATCAGCAGATTTGGACAGATTTCTATTTAATGTTTTATTGTTTTTATTTGTGAACTTTTCTTTGTATTTTAAGCATGCTCAGTCATGCACTATATTCTTAACTTTTTTTAATGGTTATTGTACCATGTGGTGCTTTTTGGCTAACGCCATTATAAAGTTGAATGATTGATAAAAAACAATGTAATCATGCACTGTTAGCAGGAAGAACAGGCAAAATTTGCTGCAGCACCATCTCCACATTTTCATACGTCTCCTTCTTCTCATTCGTCTCCTTCTTCTCCTTCTTCTCCTTCTTCTTCTTTGTACAGCATTGATTTTCCACCATAATATTCTATAAGTAGGAACATCTTGGACAAATTAAGGCAAATTCAGTCCAGCCCAGGGTCAGCTGGACAATAGAATGACAGAGAAGATCTTGAAGAAGAGTGAGTGGAGAAGTTGAGAAAGGTTAGTGTAGATATAAGGTAGATGTAAATGTATAATCTGGATGAACGAGGAGGTCGAGATATGCTTAGGCTATCCTAATTGAAAATATGAGCCAATTGACCCGATCTTTTGGGTGCCTACATCGGTCAGCTGTCCAAGGTCCAAAGACAACAAAGTTCAACATATATGTGTTGCTTATGTGAACATGAATCAGAACAAGTGATAAGAAAAGCATCATAATATAGAAGAAATTAAAAGACCAGGGCTGGGATAAGGCAGTAGCAATATATGTATGAAGATAAGTAGAAGAGAGTGAAGAGTAGTTCTGTTTTTTGATGGGGCAGAGAAACGTAATGACATGGTATTAAAAGGCGGGATAGACATTCCTCCCACATAAAATAAATAATGTAAGGTTGAGAAGGTAAAGTATATGCAAGAATGTTGTAATGGTGGACGTTTATAATAAAAACAATCGCCATTACTTAAATAAATAAGGCAGTAGAATCATCTATTAGCCACAGAAGGAAGACAAATGCTGAGATGACTAATGGAAAGTATGTAAGACTTTACAACATCGAATGAAAAATTGACATTACCTGTTCAATATTAATACATATTCTATTTTTGCTATATATTGTTGCTGTCAATGAGATATGATATGATATGACATGATATGGGATCAAAGGCTCTTGGAAGGATAGTGGAAGGATAGTCGAAATTGATCTTTTCTTTCAGCAAGCAGGGTCCCCAGATCCAGTATTGCATTAAGTGTAATAACAATGTGAAGTAAAGCGATCTGATGCAGGAGCAGTATTATTGTATGTTTATTATGTATAAGTCATCGATCACCAGCAACGCAGCATCTGACTAACCAGAAAAGCTCGCTCCCACTCAACTGTCAATCTCCCCATTCTAGATTTTCCCCTGTCTTAGACTTCCATACCACACATCACACACATACGCCAATCAAACACTACACATCTCCATTCCATTAACGCAAAACAAAATCTTTAATTCTAACTGGTGGCTTAGTCGATCAGACTGGTCTGCAATTCCTGACATGCACAACACCATTCCCAGCCTCTCTCATCCTTTCCCTGACAGGCCTGCAGTTTCTGACAGGCACAACACCTTCCACACACACTTTCATCCTTTGACGTACACCACTTTCCAACTCAGCTTCACCTCGTACACTATCATAACTCTTCATATTCCATACTCTCCCATCCTCCATCTTCACCAAGTTGTGGAACACTCTCTCAACTTCATCTGGCCTGGACCATCACATAGGGCCCTGCCTCAGACAACCAGGCATTGTTATCCTGACCAACTCTCCTTCCTTCACTTTCCCTTCCTTGACTGATTTCCTCACATCATGGCATTGCTTGCTGACAATACTTTTCTTTTCTACACCGGCTCTTGCCTGTTGCACACCTTCCCACATCCATCTCACCCTTCTCATCCACGGGGGACACAAATTGTAATTAGGCCCCCTGGCCCTGCACACCTCAAAAGGAGAGATCCCTGTTGTGGTATGCAGAAAAAACCTGTGTGCAACCATCCTTCTCAAAACAACTTCCTCTCTTCACCATTGATCCATGGCCACCTGATGCATTCCTTGATCAACTTGTTAAAGTGTTCCACTGCCCCAATTTCTTGGGGATGATAGGTAGCGGTACATTTATGATGTATGTCATGTTCAACCATATAGCCACAGATCACTTTTGACTTGAATTAAGCTGCATTATCAGTCAGCAACTCACAGGGATAACCTTCACGCCTGAACACCTCCTCCATGAAATCCATGACTTCTCTAGTGATTATGGAAAATATAATCTTTAACTCCACCCACTTAGACAAAACATCCACCAAAACAATACAGTATTTGATGGCGCCACCACCTTGGATAGGCCAAAAAATGTCCATCCTTACAATTTCTCAAGGCATCTCCGGCACATGAACCAGAATCGTAGGCCTCTCCCTCGCCACAACCTCTTACAACTCGCTCCACCTCCAGATCACACTGAGGCCATCAGAATTCCACCCATATTGATTGTTTGGTTTTGGTTTTGGTGATTCCTTGATCCCCTCATGCACAATTTCAACAATTCTCTTCCTCACCCCCCAAGGGGTCATTATTCTGTCACCGCACATCATATATCCACATGCAATTCTTCCAGAACCAAGCATAGTTTGGTAACCTTCACCACATTTTTATTTAGCATTGCACCCCTCTCCAGGCCAGCCTTCACTTTCCTGTAATAACATGTTCTTTCATTCCAGCCTCCCACTTCTCCTTTATTACCATCTGCTGTTCTGCATACAAAACACAATCCTCAACTTCCCCCTTCTCTGCAATATCTTCAACACCCATACAGGGTAAACAATAAGCTGGAATGACCCATCTTCTCATCCTGGTTGAAACACCATCCATTCCCTTCTTCTGTAATGTTTCTTTTAAAGGTTTGTGATCAGAGCAGATAATAACATTTCTTCCCCTCAAAAATGTTGAGAACCTCTCTATACGCCATTTGATAGCCAGCAATTACTTTTCAATTGTGGAGCAGTTGACTTTGGTTCCTTTAAGCAGCATGGAAGAAAATGCAATGACATACTCCTTGTCTCCCTAAACTTGGGTGAACACTGCACCTAACTCTATATTGCTGGTGTCTGTGGACAGGATGGGTTTCCAGATGAGCTTGAAATCCTTAAGGGAAGGAGCAGAATCCAATGCAGTCTTGATTGTCTTAAACTCTCTAGCACACTCTGCATTCCATCGATATGGTCATGGTTATTTAACAATAGTCTCATGTAAACAATCTTATCAGCAAAGTTGGGGCAAATTTGGGGATGAACCTCAAATAGTACTCGGCCACAGCCAAAAAGGAGCTCAGGCCTGCCTTGTTCTTTTGTTCTGCCACATCTTTGATATTATTAGCTCGCTTCTCCTTCGCACTCAACCCATCAGCCATTACTGTGTGCCCCAAATATTCTATTCATGTTTGATGAGGCCTTCCGGTGTAATGAAATCCATCAGCTGTTTTGAGCCATGTTGAATCTTAATCTGGTGATACGCAGGTGTGAGGCTCCTGTAGGTTTTGCGACTTTGACCAAAGGGGACACCCATTAGTCAGATTCTATCCTCTCTATTATGCCATCCTCTTCCAGTGCATGTACATTTTTCTTCACCTCTTCTCTTATGGCCAGGGGAATACTCCTCCCTTTTGTACCACTGGCCTTGCATCCTCCACCAGTCGAATCTGATGCACAAACCCTTTTAGTGATCCAATCTTCTCATCAAGCAAACTAGTTTGCAGTTCCTCAGCATTGATTTGTAACACACATTTCGCTTCACTGGGGTTCAGTTTAATTTTCAATTTCTTTTGCTGAGAACAACTTAAATGTGGTACAGACATTTGTTACAAACCAACCTATAATATCTTTTCTTGTGCTACTATATGCCTGTGGATTGATGTCTACCTCCATTAGCTGCTTACTGGGAAAAAATATTTAAAAAAACACTTTGGGAAGGAGAGCATACTTCACTCCAGAGTCAATCAACATCTTCAATTGGTACCCATCAATGCTTACTATGGGCCTCATTACGAGTTTGGAGGTAGTCTGGGTGCTATTAGCGCCATGGCTGCTTCCAAACACGGGTCAGGGTTCCGTGAATGAGGAATTACTGGGTCATTCCAACCTTGGAGAACCCGGTAATTCCTCATTCAAAAAACCCATCCCCATTCCCATTTAAGCCCCCACAGGGCTCAAAAGGAATGGGGAGGGAGCTAATAACGGGCCCATTAATAACAGGCCCGTTATTAGCTCCCTGGGCCCCTTGCGGGACCCGCAAAGGACGTCTGGTCTGACCAGACGTTCTGAGCGGGTCCCGCAAGGGAACCTCGTAATAGGATGTAATGGGTTTACCGGCACCATTACCGGTGCCGTTAAACCCATTCCGCCCACCTCGTAATGGGCCATCCAATTCCTCTTCCTCTGCATCATCAATGGCAAAAATCACTTCCTCCGATTGTTCATGCCATTCATCCACCATATGGATACTTCCTTCTTGCATTTTGAACACCTTACGCCAAGTGCTGGGAAAGAAACACTGCTGGTGAAATGGCCAATAATATCGCATCAATAGCATGTATTGTGTGAATTTGCCGACCTGGGAGGAAATGATCTAGGAGTAGTACTTCGTTTGGTAACATTGTTCCCTTTCACTTTTTGACAACTTTACCTCAAGAAATAGCAGCAGTTGTATATGTTACTTATTTTGTGCCCTTCCCTTACAGCAGTTTAACCTGTTGGACTTTCTTCTTAAGAGTTCTCATGCATTAATTGGTATGCTCAACATCTTTGGCAATGTGCAAAACTTCAGCAGGGGCAGATCACCCTTCGATCAGAGCTGTTCTCTTATCTTGCCATCCCTCCACTCCAGCATGAATTGATCCCCTCAGTCGACAATAGTCATATATCTCAGCCCCCAATTAGCAAAATCCATTCAGACTTTACAAAAACATTTACATCTAGATTTCAAATCTTTCTGCAAACTTTTGTGTAGATTTGGTAAAATTGTACCACATTTATAAGCATTTACAATAATTTTGGACCCCCCCTCTAATGTTGCCCCCTCTTGACAGAATCCCACCAGACTTAAAAAAAACGTTTATATCTAGATATTTAATCATTTTGCAAACCTTTGTGTAGAGTTGTCAAATGGCAACACATTTATAAGCCTTGACAATATTTTGGGACCCCCCATCTAATTTTGTCCCCTCTTGACAGAATCCCACCAAACTTCGTAAACTAATTTGGAATGGGGTTAAGAATATAAATGCAAAATTTCAGGCAGTATCATTAAGTGGCATCAAAGTTATAAGCCACCCAAGAACTGCTTTTCACCAACCCTGTAATGCAGAGGTGCCCGCGAACTTCATTTTTTGTGTCAACCTGGGCCCTCCCCTAACAATAACGCCAAAGTTGCCTTTGTACTTTCATATTTGGGAGGCAGTGCAGCTGACTGGTCCATTCCATTAGTAAATCAGGATGATCCAATACTTCGAGATTTTGGGGAATTCCAACGGGAATTGGAAAAATTGTTTGCCAGACACACCCAAGGACAAGCCTTAGATAATGAACTGTTGTCTCTCAGACAAGGTAGCCACAATTTGTTGACATATATTGCACCTTCAATCATCTCGTAGCACAGACTAATTGGCCTGAGGAGAAAAGGACCACACTGTTTTACCAGGGGCTACGTGGTGAGCTAAAAGATGTGTTAGCTCACATAGTCAATCCTCCCAAGTGCTGTGCGGAGTATATGAATCTGACAGTGCAATTGGAGCATAGGTTACAGGATCGAAAAATGGACCGGACGAGAACCGAAGGGAAGTCGGTTTACATGCGACCCCGAGATCACCAAACCAAGGCTCATGAACCCACTGAGAGCATGCAGATTGGGGGATTACGAGCCCCTATTTCCAAGGCTGAAATGAAAAAGGAGGCAGCAACAACTCTGTTTATATTGTAGAAAAGCTGGACATTTCCTCAGTGATTGCCCCATAAAACCCCCTAAGAAAACAGTAGGCGCCACAGACAACGACAACGAAGAGAAGGACCTGAATCCCGAAAACTTCGACGCCCGGCAAGTGTAGGGGTCCACTTGACGAGCAGAATAAAGAAATAAAGAAACTTGTACAGACCTCACACCTGGTCATCCCGGTACTATTGATCCACCACCACCAACCATCAAAGGTGCATGCTCTAGAAGCCTACATTGATAGTGGAGCGGTGGAAAATTATATCGATCAAAATCTGGCCGCCAGGATAGGCCTTCCTCTCCAACAAAAACTAAAATCGGAAAATGTCACTGCAGTGGATGGCTCTCAGTCGTCCTCCGGTCTAGTAACGCAACATACCGACAAAGTAATGCTAATGTGTCAGGATGGTCATCGAGAACACATCTTTTTCGATCTTATTGGGGCCCCCCAGTTCCTAATTATCCTTGGAATGCCGTGGCTAGAAGCCCATAGCCCTAGGATTGAGTGGCACACAAGGGAGCTGACCTTTCCTCAAGGATGCGCAAAGAGTTGCTACCACAGAGACGTGAGGAATCTACAACTCTAGGCGAAACCAATCCTAGGAATCTCTGGTTCGTTACCCCCCGAATATCCGGACTATCTGGATGTATGTCAAAAGGAACAAGCAAACACCCTGCCTCCACACAGACCTTACGACTGTTAAATCGATCTGGTTCCTGGAGCACAAATCCCTTGCAGTCAAATTTACGCTCTGACTTAGCAAGAAAATAAGCACCTTTGGATGTACCTATATACCTATACCAGTACCTAGCCAACGGATTCATCCGCCCATCCAAGTCTCCCGCCTCCTCAGCTCTCTTCTTCGTACCAAAGAAGGAAAGGGACCTCAGAACTTGTATAGATTATAGGGCATTGAACCAGATCACCATCAAGAATAGATACCCACTGCTGCTCATCCCCGGGCTACTAGATCAGGTGAAGAATGCTCAAATCTATACAAAATTGGACCTACGAGGAGCTTACCATTTGGTAAGGGTAAAAAAGGGCAACAAATGGAAAACCGCATTCCAAACCAAATACTGGCTCTTGGAATATCAGGTTATGCCCTTTGGGTTATGCAACGCACCAGCAGCATTCCAGTTCTTCATGAACGATGTACTTCACAAATTGTTGGATGTTTGCGTTCTCGTGTACATCGACAACATTCTTATCTACTCAGCGTCCAAGGAAGATTATGTTGGCCATGTAAGGGCAGTTCTTGAAAAGCTTTGTAAGCATTGGCCGTTTGCCAAACTAGAAAAGTGCTTCTTCCATGTCACTGAAGTCGAATTTTTGGGCTTCATGCTTACCCCACGAGGGGTTCACATGGACACTCAGAAAGTGGATGCTATTCTTCAGTGTCCAACTCCAACATCGACCAAGGGAGTGCAGAGCATACTTGAATTTTCCAACTTTTACAGGCGGTTTATTCTGGGGTTTTCTCAGATCGTTCATCCTATCACTTCTCTATTAAAGAAGAATAAAATGTTTTCCTGGTCCCCTGAAGCTGGAAAGGCATTCCAGGAATCAAAACTGGCCTTCACCTCAGCACCAGTTCTCTGGTACTCCTGACCTGACCTGCCCTATGTAGTTGAGACCGACGCCTCCAGCGTGGCCATGGGGGCAGTGTTATCAAAGAAGGACCTGAACACGGGGAAATTACATCCAATAGCCTTTTGGCCCGTAAGTTTACTGCACCAAAAATGAACTATGCCATCACCGACAAAGAGCTACTGGTAATTAAAGGAGCTCTTAAAACCTGGAGACACTACCTGCTAGGAGCAAGACATACAGTCACAGTTATCACAGACCATCGTGATCTGAAGTATTTGGGAACTGCTAAGGCCAAATATTCGCGCCAGCTTCACTGGGCTCTTTTCTTCGCAGAATACGACTTTGTTATCACTTACAGACCAGGAGTGCGTAATGGAAAAGCTGACGCTCTGTCACATATGGGAGAGGACAAAGAGGCGTTTATACCATTGAGGCAGTACCCATCATTCCCGAAGAGCGGATTCAAAACCAGATCGCAGTAACCACCTGCTGGGAAGACTTGAAGGTCTATCTCCAATCTCACATGGACCAAACAACCCAATGAGAATCGTTAGCTAAAGGGGACCAATACTCCATTAAGGACAATTTACCTTATTTTCAGGGAAGACTGTATATTCAAAACAAGGAAATACAAAAAAAAATTATAGCAAACTACCACGAGTCATTAGTGGAGGGACATCCTGGTATTACCAAGACTCAGGCCAAAATTCGGAAAAACTATTGGTGGCCAACTTGGAGAAAGGACGTGGCAACCTGTGGTGTTTGCGCCCAACTAAAATCTCAAAAGTTAAGTCCTGCAGGATTATTGCATCCGTTGGCTGTACCAACCAGCAACATGGCAGACGTTGTCCATGGATTTCATTACCGATCTGCCACCCTGTGACGGCTTCAACACAATTCTAGTCATAGTATACTTATTCTCCAAAATGGCACATTTTATTCCACTAAAGGGGCTTCCCACTTCTGCAACCCTGGCCACTGTATTCTTGGAACAAATAATTAAACTAAATGGCTTTCTTTTGGTACTGGTTTCGGATCGTGGAACTCAATTTGTTTCAGCTTTCTGGAGGAGATTTAAGATAGCACAAATCGATATTCGCCAATCCACAAGTCACCATCCCCAAACCGATGATCAGACTGAAAGGACCAATCAGACACTAGAACCTGAGATGTATGTTGAAGCAGACAGAAGGTTCTTGGAAAAGCATTCTCTGGTTGACTGAATTTGCTTGCAATAACTCCATTCACACCATTACTGGACAAACCCCATTCTATACCAGGAATGGCCAGCACCCTCGGACATCTTCCTTTGATCCACTTGATGAACTAGAAATGCCAGCGATCACCTCCTTACATAAGACCATTACTCAAACTCTTAAGGAAGCAACCAAGAACCTGATCAAGGCCAAGGAACAACAAAAAAGGTTTGCAGACAGGCATAGGAGGGAAGTCCTGCATTACCAAGTCGGTGATAAAGTATGGTTGGCGTCCAAGAATATTCCATTGAAGGGAACGTGGGTCTGCCGTCCAAGATACCTCAGATCTTACCCCATCAAGGCCATCATTATTCCTGCTGCCATAAAATTAGATCTACCTGCCAATATGCGTACCCATCCAGTATTTTACGTTTCCTTCCTAAAACCTGTGAAACCAGAGACTGGGATTAAAAAATCACCTGAGCCTGAGATTATAGAGGGAAACCCTGAGTATGAGGTTAAAGACATCCTGTTCTCTAAGATTGTACAAACAAAACTATACTACTTGATCGACTGGGAGGGTGACGGACCTCAGGATCGCACATGGGAACCTGTTGAATTTGTCCATGCGCCTCGACTAATCAGATGGTTTCACCGTAATAACTCTGCCAGGACCGGGGAGAAGAACGCCCGTGAGAGGGGCCTTGGAGGGGAGTGTTGCCATGGCCACTGGACAAGGGCCCATGTTTCTACCACCTACAGTGTCCAAATGGACCCAGTCCTGGTGCCTCTGGCACCAGGCTCATGCAAATGTGTGCTTGGAAAACTTTATTCCTAAGGCACGTTCATCCAGGCCAGGCGTGGCATAGGAGAACATTGGGGAGCATGTGCAAGAACCTCTGAAGTGGCAAGGTGGAGCCACAAGGCGGGGCCAAAGAGAGGGGCCCTGGCTAGCCTATTTAAGGCCAACCCACCCGCATCCTGGCACTTCGCGTTAGTCTGCTTTCTGCAGTGTAACGCTTACCGCCGCCTGCAGAGTCTTTACCTGTTTTCCAGCTCATCAACTCGAAGTGTGTCTTACCCGGCTCCAGCTACACCATCGCTGAAAGCGCATCTTACCTGGCTCCATCTACCCACCGCTGAAAGCGCATTTTACCTGGGTCTGGCTACACCATCGCTGAAAGCGCATTACCTGGCCCCAGCTACACTATCGCTGAAAGCGCATCTTACCTGGGTCCGGCTGCACCATCGCTGAAAGCGCATTACCTGGCTCCAACTACACCATCACCTGCAGCGCATCGCATCTTACCTGGTTCCATAGTCATCAGCGTTGGAGCGCACCCTTACCTGTTCTGGACTTCCAGCTGCGCGGGAGCCTCTTCCATCCATCCTCTTCTCTGAGTCTTCCATCTTGCAACCGCGGACAGGCCTTTCGACAGCCGCTTCCCACTTGACATCGCCAGGCCATCCCTGCAAGAGAATAGAACACACAAGGTTAGAAACTGCATAAATAACTTACGCTTGGCCGCACAACACCTGAGTCTTGCGTTCTACCCCGAAAGCCAAATTACCACCTACTTGGGAGCTTCGCCACTCTCTTGGGCTTCATCGGGTCTCTCTCTAAACACCATGACTCAGGGCAGTCATCTTCACCCCTATAGGGGAGAGAAAAGACATTGCAAGAATTACGAACTATAATCATGGCAAAAACGACATTGCATTACAACACGGAAAATAATCATTGTTTAAAGACTCTTACCTTCCAAGTGGTCGGTTGCAGTGGTCTGGGCCACCACACCCAAGGACCAGTGAAGCAACTAGGTCCATCCAAGGCGTCCCTTCTAATGAGAAGCAGGACAGAGAGCTCACCCTTAAAGAAATCAGGAAAGCGTACATGGGCAAATGCTTGCTTATCTCGTTTTGGAACAAAGGGTTCAGGGGGAATCGCGATACCACCACACCATTCTCATTGCCTCTTGTATTCCCTCAGAGGCAGTACCTGCAACTGGAGCACTCCACATTGCAGCAGCTGGGGGAGAGAACCGATCCAGGGGAGCCAAGTTCATGGAGGTCTCCAACCGTGCCGCAACATCCCCGCAGAGACCAGTTGAGCGTAACAGTAGCGCAGCCCAACCCGTGCATTTCCTAGCGAGGGTAGTAAGATATTTCCCGAAGTTTGCTACATACAGAGGACCAAATTAATGAGAAACCACTACTCTGAGGTAGGTGAGCTCAGTCTGTGACCATGTGAAACCCAGGGGGTCAGGAGAAGGCAGAGTACCTTCAGTCAAAGTGAATAGGCTAGATTTGGAGATTTGGAGCAGTTAACTTGAGCCTGGAGATCTCACCAAAGCGTATGACATCATCTAAGATCAGGGCTAAATTGTGCGCAGGGGAGTGAATGAAGATGAGAGCGTTGTCGGCATATAGAAAAATAATCTCGGGTGAACCAGCAAGTCTCAGACCTCGATGCGCATGCTTCTGATGTATCCTGTCAGCCAGGGGCTTGTTGGCAATGGCAACGATCAGAGGAGAGAAGGGGAAACCTTGCCGCGTAACCCGGGCAATCTGAAAGGGAGTACAGCATCTGTCCTCAGTGCGGACTCTGGCCACATGGTGAGAGTAAAGGAGCCTGACCCAGGCCCGAAAGCGGGGCCGAAGTTGCCCCTCTCAAGAACCCGCCAGAGTTAGCTCCAGAAGACGGAATCAAATGCCTTCTGCATGTCCAGGGTAGCCGCTACGGCTTGTATGGTTGGATCAATACAGGCTACAATATGAAATAGCCAATGCAAATTAAGGGGTGTAGAAAGCCCCGGGATAAATCCTGCTTGGTGTGGATGTGTGATATAAGTCATATATAGGGCCAGTCTCAGAGCTAGCACTTTGGCGAAGATTTTAACATCACAGTTAATAAGGGAAAACAGTCGGTACAATCCACATTGAGTGGGGGGTTTGCCTGGTTTGGGAGCAGTGAGATTATGGCCTCACGGAGGGATGGGGAAGGACACCCACCACCCAAGATGCCTCCCACAGTGCGTGTAGTAGGGGGATCAAGCAGGCCTTGTACTGCCAGTAAAATTCGACTGGAAGGCCGTCGGAGCCAGGGGCCTTCCCAGACGCCAGGGAGTCTACAGCTTTAGAGATTTCATCTGGTGTGATAGGTACATCCAGTGAGTCCCTGGTCTCGGTGGAAAGGACAGAAAGTGGGAGGCTGTCCAAATATGCCTCAACCTCTGTTGCCAGGACACTGTCGACATTGGAGAAAAGGGACTTGTAAAATAAACGGAATTCAGTGTTAATATCTTGTGACAACAGGGCCAGTGTGCCGTTGGGCCTCTCTATGGCTAGAATGTGTGGTGAGCCGGTCTCCTGGTGGAAAAGCCTAGCCAGAACATGGCCAGGGCACTCCCCCTCTCCATACGTGCGAGCTGACTGGGGGTCATCCAGGAACTTCCGCTCTCGATCCACAGCATGGGAGCGGAATGTGTCACGTTCTATAGCAATCTCAGAGAGGGTTATGAGTGACTGTGAAAGGGCATATTGAGTCTCAAGGGAGGAGAGTCGAGATTCACTCTTTGCGATGTTGCTCCGGATCACCTTTAGGATCCCGGATTCCTTGGAGCTCACTATGCCCCTAATGTAAGCTTTGAACAATTCCCAGAGGGTAGCCTGTGTACGGACTGAGCCAGTGTTCAGTGCAATGAAATCGTCCATGGCGGTCTCAAGTTCCGATCTAAAGGCCATGTCTAATAGAACCTGTTGTTTTAATCTCCAGGACCGAAGTACGTTGCCATCGGGTCCCCAATCAAGAGAGACTGTCACCAGGGAATGGTCAGAGAAAGTTCTGGGAAGAATTGCCATGTGTGTGATGGTTCTGATTAGTACGTCCGAAACAAGCCACCTGTCAATTCGGGAGTGGGAGTCATGCACTTAAGAGTAGAAGTTATATGATTGACAGTCCAGAAACACCATCCTCCAGGCATCCACTACCTTTACCTGGGACTGGATTTCTATAATGGTTCTAGCTGTTTTAGTGAGTTGACGAGGCCTGGTGCCCAACCTGTTCAGGTCTACATCTAAAATCGCATTAAAGTCCCCACCCTGGAGGATAGGGACAAGGGGGAGATGCAGAAAACAAGGATGATAAGTGGAATCATCCACATTGGGGCCATACACATTGAGGAGTACAACTTTGTGGTCTGAAAGGGTCCCAAATAACAAAACGTAGTGGCCTGGGTTGTCTACATGAACAGTCTTATGCTGGAACTTAAACTCTTGTGTATCAAAGTCATGACCCCCGGTTCTGGGTAGAGTAGTCCGTATAGTATCTTTGGGGGCCCCAGGATTTAGCAAACCTCTCACAGCCACCAGAACGCGCATGGGTTTCTTGCAAAAAGAGCAGTTTCACATTGTGCCGTTTGACATACAGCTGCAGCTTCTGCATCTTTGAATATTACCCAACCCCCTAATATTCCAGGCTATTAACCGTCATCAGGCCAAATAGCACACATTTGTAAAACTGGATGTTGAGTCAGCAGTTGGGGTGTAGGCACCATAGGGGTACAAATAGGCTTCTAATTGGCATGTGTGAGACTGGATATGTATAAGCTTTCTCATACCTCGTTGCATGTCAAGCGATTTTTAATATAACGCCCCTCCCAAACCTACCCCACCCCCATCCTTCTCCCAATCAGAGTGGTGAACACCTTAAAAACTACCCACAATACCAAGAAAAGCGGCAGCATCGCCTGGCGGGCTGTGCGGCAGCTATGAACGGTGGTGCTCCAGTACCGGGAAAGACCAGGTATTTAGTGGTACTTAGTGTGAAGAAGATATACATTGGATGAATGTGACATATTTGTGACATTGAACAAGAAACCAATTGGACCTGAATAGACTGTGGTCCAGGAACTTCTAACAACAGGTTCCGGTACACAACAAAAACTGACACAGGGATATTGATGAACATTGACTTGATTGGAGTGTTCAATCCTAAGTTTGGCAGGACACAGCATTGAGTACTTGACCCCTAAGTCTCGTAGCCTCTTCTTGGCAGCCAGGAAAGTCTTGTGCTCCTGTTGGACAGACACAGAGAAGTCGGGATATAAGTGGATCCTGGAGGAGCCAAGGAAGAGTAACCCCTTAGCTCTCGCCTCCCGAAGGAGCGAGTCTCTGTCGCGGTAGTTAAAAACTCTTGCAATGATTGGCCGAGGAGGTGCACCCAGTTTGGGCTTTGCCATCAGAGCTCGGTGGGCTCTCTCTATTGCGAATTGTGGGGAAAGTTTCAGGGAATCCAGCAGCATAAGCAGAGTGTGTTCGATATAATCTTCCATAGGACCATCTATCTTATCCTCCGGGACCCCAACAATGCATAGGTTGTTGCACCTAGAGTGTGATTCAAGATCTTAATTTTTCTTGCTGGCATCCAGAACCTGTGTGGAGAGTGTGGTCAGCTGCGCTCCAAGGGTGGAAATATCGTCCTCATCCACTCCGACCCTAGTTTCCACTTCCGTGACTCAGCTGTCGGTTTGTTCCATGTGGGCTTTGATTGATGATATGATCCCATTCATGTCATCCAGTTTAGAGTGCAGAGTTGTGAATCACGCTCACATGTAATCCAGCATTTTCTGGGATTCCTTGGGCTTCGGGGGCAAAGACATGGCAGGTTCAGACTTGGGCGCAAGGTCCGAGGGCTTTGGTGGTACTTTTGCAAACATGTTGATGAAGCTCTGCTTCTTATGAGCTCCTTTTTTCATGGTGCCAGCAGCCGCCACACGAGGCAGACTGTGTGACGCACTGGGAGCAGGCGTGGTCTCACCAGGTCTGATGTTTCACCTTCAGCAAGTAACCACAAGGGGTGCAGTTAACCAATTCCAGTTGCTGGCAGATATCACAACCCAATCGGCAGTGGAGTCCCTTGATTGGTGAGTAAACTGAGTGTGAGCCAGATTCCGGGCGACAGTGCCATGAGGAGGTGATAAGGTAGGCTCAGGAGTTCAGCGTCTGCTTGCCAAGTGGTAATAGCAATCAGCCGTTTTATCAGAGGCGCATCTAGTATATGTGTGCACAAGGTTGGACTGATCTCATCTTATTAAGCCCCTGATTGATGCAGAGACGCATATCTGATCACTTAAGTGGCTAACAGGGAGTCAGCCAAGGAATTTCCATGCTTCAGTATGTAGCTTGGTATTCAGACCTGACCGGGGTTCCAAGTGTTCTTGAAACGTTGGGCCCACGTGGCTATGGGGAAAAGCTGCGTGATATAGGCTGAAAGTTGTAGGGCGTGTTGTGAATCCAGGTAGGGAGCTGCAGCACTATTCAGCTCCAACGGAGGGAGGCAGGCCTCCGATGGGAGCAGTCTCAACAGTGGCAACCTCTCAGGTCAAGTCTTCCGTTGGTTGAATGGGTTGTGTTCCCCAACGTATGATGGCCCCCAGGGCATGCACCAGCTGAGAAGGGGCACAAGGAGCTGGTTGCTGATATAATCTACTGTGGGCCCCCTAGGTATATGACAGTCTGTCGGCCTGTGCCTCCGTCGGGTCACAACATGAGCCAGGGAAGTCCTGCACCGTAGCCCGATCAGCCACGTGCCCCATTGCCGCCAGAGCGGAAAGGTCCAGGGAGCCACGCTGCAGTAGTACAGTAAGCAGGGACCTCCAACATCACCTCCCTGGGTGTGATAAAGCAAGGTACGTGCAGGTGGACGGATGTTTGGCTACGTCCCGAGGGACGGTGGAGCATGTACTCACTGTGATGACGCCTTGCCAAGCGTTCAGTACCCGCCAGCTCTCGACGGTCCAGGCCACCACTCCTCCCCACAGAACCGCAGGAGATCCGGTCTCAGCTCGTCGACTCGGGCTGCCCCAGCCCCAGAAGCTGAGAGGACCCAGGTTCCCTCTGTTATGACAGAGGAGCCTATGTAGGGTTGCACAAAAAAGCATGGGCAACTCTGCGTGCCCCGATGTCCACCTTCACCTCGCGGGCTGTTATTAAATGGGGGACCAAGTCATGGGCAGATGTGCCTAATAGGCAGCCAAGCACCTCGCTGAACCGCAGCTGCTGTCTCTCCTATACAGCGGCAAAGCGAGCCTGACAGGACAGTGGGGCGCCCCTCCCCCAAGCAGGCCTCTGGCACCACGGTACTCGCGTCTGGAGGGGTCCGCCCCTCTAGGAGGCAAGACACGGATCGGAGTGAGGGAGACTCCGGTCTCTTTTCAGACTGCAATATCTCTGCCATGGTGAGCCCCCGCCGCACAATATTACGGCAGCAGCTGGCGAGAGGCACCCACAGTCAAATAAGCATCTCTTCCCTAGGAAATTCAGTGCACCACCACAGATTCCAAAGTTCAGGAGTTTCCCTGAGCAGGAGCTCACACTCAAGTGTCCATTTTCTGCAAGTGCAACAGCGACCCTTTATATTTTTCTTTTTTTATGCAGCAATGGCAAGCACCCTAGAATGGCTGGAAAGGAATTTCCCTCATGATGAAATGACTAATGATAGTAACCCCATTGGTATGCACCACAGTCTGAAAAGTAAGTCAGTTAATATGTATTGCTTCATCTATACCTAACAGACATTTTTTGTTTTAACAGGACATACTGAAAATGAAAGGAATGCACCACAAGCTGCACCTTTTCCACAACAGCATACAGCCACAGGAAATGACGGAAACTCTGTAAATAACAAAGTAGACAGCCTGGACGCCAAAATGGAACAATTGCTAAAGAATTTTGCCGCCTGAAAAGTTTTTGTACAAGGACATATTATGGAAAAAATAAAATACCACTGCCCCACTTGCACGTGTACCCCTTCCCCATTTCCCAGCTCACCATCCACACAAATTCCTTCTGATCCGAGATGTTATGATGCGACTTCAATCCCTTCCTCCCCTCATGGTGAACTTGTGCAAATCCCCAATTCCCCTGTATACTTACCCATTTCTGCTACCCCTTCCCTTTCCTAATAGTATCTACCTATGTCTGAAAATAAAAGTGTATATGTGAATTGTTGCTGAGTTGGTGAGTGGATTTTCCTTTTATTGGAAAATTCTGTTATGACTCTGTGGCGCACAGTACTATCCAGTAATGGCGCAGTTAAGCAAATGTCCTACGGACACCGCACCTGCCCGGCCTATCCGCAATCAGAATGGAGGTATCCATAGGACGCCAGTACTGGGCGCATGTCTGAATCTTCTGATGCACCTTTAATTAGTTGTGGGAGGGAATGTCTGTCCAGTCCACAACTACGTGCATGCGTATCTCAACCTCTGTGTCCTGGTAACACTGCCCCTGTGCAGCATGTTCAGAAAAACTTGTGACATACTTTCAATACTTCGAGCTGCCCACCCACGTCCTACGGACATCTGTGCACATGAACATTGCACTTGCTGTAGCCTACAAACACCCAGCTTGTTCTAAAATTTTCGCTGGACATGTGTCGCATTTTTATTTAGTCCGGGGATCCCACCCTGTCCGTAGGACACCTATGCACATGCACACAAAGTATTCCACCCAATACACTTCCTGCGGATAGACTTCCCATTCAAGCACATTTGCGATTTCACCATCTGACCGCACCCACGCTGCGCATGGGCCCTTATTTACCGGACACGATCTGGGCCCCCAGACATTGGAAAAGTACTGTTTTGTGCAATGTAAGGATGTTACTGTGAACATACACCCTTACAAATGTCCCACACTGTAGCACTGTACATCAAACTATTTTTTTGAATGATTTGCGTCCACTTTCCGGTTCCAATACAGCAGCCCTATAAAAGGCCACACCCCAGAGCTGCTCTGCATTCTGTTTTTGGCTTTCCAGAACAGAGCAGCAGTCCACATTGCTTCATACTGGAATTGCTTTTTGATCAATTCTGCTGTGCTATATTAACTGTGCATCTAATGGCAACTATTGCTGCTGCTACTGCCTCTAGGTCTGCAGCACCCACACCCTCACCCTTACCACTACCACCATCTTCTGAATGGCCTGGACAAGGGAACAGGTGTGTGATGTAGATAGGGATCAAGAGGAGAACGAGGATGAAGTAAAGCAATTCCCCATTGCCTGCAGCCAGCGTGAGTCCTTGGTGTGGAAACTATTTACCACTGTAGGAGACGTGCCGAAATCTCGTGCAAACCAGTTGAGATGCACTGAGTGCAACATAGTAGGCAGTGGCAGGAAAACTGACTTGTACAACGGCACCACCTCCAAGTGGTGACACCTCAAATTGAACCACAAGTCAGCAGTTTGGAGGGTAGTCCCCTTCGAACAAGGCAGTAGGTTAGGTCTACACCATCCTCCGCATCTGCTCCTGCCACCACTAGGGACACACCTGTGGGGCAGCGGATCCCTAAACCAGCCTTGCGGACCATACGCACCACAGCAGACCCTTACCTTTCAAAGGTTAATGTATTGTGTATGTCATGCGATTCGGTACACTGCAGGGGGAGCAACTTCGAAGTGCTTTCATGGCTTTCGTCTGGGACCATGAGAAAGACTGCCTGTTACCTAAGTAAGGGCCACCCAACATCTTCCTCTCTGCACTTGCCCTTTTTATCCCTGTGGTTGTTGGCGTTTCCCTAACCTCCCTTCCCTTACTTTCCTTCTATGTTGTGTGTTGCAAGAACAAGAAAAATACAAAACAACCAAAAATTAAAGAAGTTTAAAAAAAGCTCTTTTCAGAGTGACCTTTCAGAGTTCAAAAATAGAATTGCCAATAAAAGGATGCAGGCCGCCATACAACCAATATGCTCCGCGGACAGTGCAGTAAATCATGCGAGAGGTGGCTCCATCAAAAACATTGCACTTGTTTACAGGAGAAAGTGCTTGCTCAGAAAAGAGCTTTTTTTATGGTGTTTCTTTATTTTTGGAAAGGTTCAAATGGCCAACACCTACTAGAAAAATGCTTGCTGTATTGTATTTTGGATATTTCGCAGAAAAAACTAATTGCCAGCATCAGTAACTTGGACGCCATCTGTACGGAAAATTATCGTGCAACGAAATATAATATTTTCAGTGTGGAAGGAGGACATGCCAACATCTGTCAAAAACCTTCAAAAAGCCTTGTTGACATTACGCCTCACTTTCTCCATTTGCAGACCCAATGAAGAAGAATGCAGCCACATCTGTCTCTGCACAATGCAAGAAAAAAGTACTCGGGAGATTGGAAATATGTCCATGATTTGCCCAATTGCCTTCTTCTTCCCAAACTGCAGAGAAATTCCTATAAATTGTCTTAAACTGTTTCCGTCACATTGAATAATAACAATGTCTGGTTGATGGTGCGTAACCACTGTGCCACAAAGAGGAACCAAATTCAGCCACTTCTTTCCACGGACTCCATATCAGCGGGCATCCACATGATAGAATCCAAGATGTGCAGCCACTCCACAGTGTTCTGCATTTGCTTCCAACCAATGTATACAGGAATCCCCCAAAATGCACACACTCTGACTCCTGAACGACACAGCCATAACCATAGGCATCTGCACTCCTCTCTGCAAACAGACCTTCTGCCACCGTTACTCCCTATACACCACACCCAAAAACCTTATTGACCAAAACCCTAGCCTCCACAGTCCCATTTCCATGCCTGCCATCCTCAAAGGGGACGGATGTGGCACGTGCGAGCCTCCAACTACCACGGTGTCCGCGGACATATTGTGCTTTGTACAGAGGTGGGGGAACAAATTTCAACCAGGTTAGGAGATTTCCTCTTTAGTGGTGGCTCTGAAACAA